>NC_141232.1:11497500-11962500 GCF_054856515.1 Filicampus tigris | reverse complement strand
CTGTTATTTGTTTCGATTGCATATATGGATTGCATTGATTCAGTAGCTACCATGTATGTACTGTTCATACATGCCAAGGATATGTATGGAGGAGGATCAATGTTATCGTAGATTGCCGTTTTAACATTCGACTTGTTTGTAGCCCTTTAGCCTTGTGGCCACATACTGCAATCAGACGATTAAGATACACAAGTAAACAAGTCTAAAAGCTTCTAACACTGAAGTATCAGATTTCATGCGACAGAAAACGAGCTCAATTGCTGTACAATATCGTTAGCCATCAGCATTATTGCCCAAGTCATATTTAACTTGCCAACAAGATCAATTTTAAAATAGGATTCATATGTGTTCTCAAATTTATTTATTTATTTATTTATTTATTTATGTTCATGCCTATGTTAATTCCTAGTCATGCAGGTCATGACAATCCACAAGGATGAAATCACGGCAACTTGACTCACTCTTCTTGTTTGTGGAATTTGGTGTGTGTGTGTGTGTTTTTGGTTTTTTTTTCATTGTTTTCTGAAAATGTTCAAAAATGACAATCATGCTATTAGGCTAATTATGTTGTACAGTATTAGTTTTAGCTTCAATTTGGAGTAAAAAAGAAAAATCATAGCAAATCATCATTTACCCACTGTGTATGCCAAACTGTTACCATGAAAGAAATAGTACATTTATTTTTTATTGATTCATTCAAGAATAGTCAATTTAGATTTAGTTATACCTAAATATGAAGTAGTTGTTGCACCTGCTACGAAGTGTCCAAAAATTGAATCTCTTCATTATCTGGAGAAAAAAAATAGCTTTATTATATTTCTATACTTTGTCTGGTTATATTGCATACACTGTGAAAGATATAAAGAAAATCTATTGCACAATGAGGTGTTTGAAACATCTGGAACCATTAAGTTTTAATTTACCGTATTTTAACAGAATATCACAGATCACATTCATGATTGTTTAAGGGAGGAATGGGGGTGATGAAGAACATTGTTGCGAGAGTGACATAGCTGTAATATAGCGGATGGAGTAAGTGCTCAGGAAGCATTATGCTAAATTTCCCACGTGAGTCTTTAAAGTACAAGTATCCAAACCTCATGTGTTTTACTCAGCCTTTCTAATTAGAAAAATGACTTCATGAAACATGGGGGCTGCTGCTGTCGTATTATGTTTGGCCTGTACTCAAGAACACACTCTGCAAAAAAACAATACTAATAAAATAAACTGTCGATATGCTGTAGATTAAATAAGTGATGGCGCATACAAGTAATCCCACGCTACATGAGCCTAGCCGGGATATAAAAAGTCCCGCTCCACCTGTCCTCTGTCAACGCATCAGTAAATGTGATGGATGACGACACTCCCCGCGTTAGATTGAGTGGTGGGTGGCCAAACCTTGACCACACCAACTGTTGGCAAACACACACTCACACACACACACACACACACACACCCACACACGATGCACACAAAGCCTCCATTAGTCACTCAGTTAGGAGTGACAATACACCGTTACAATGGCTGGTCACTTGAAGAGGGCAGACTGTTCATTTAACTATTCCTTACTTGACTCCACACTTTATAGTGGTAATAATACATCGCCGGTGTCAGGACACACATACACTCTGAGTCATTGAGAATGGAGGGGTTGCCGCCTGGCAGAGAAAGCAGCACCTATTCATAAAAGACCTTGTTACTGTGCTTTATGTACTACGATTGCAAAGCACACAAACAACTAAAGCCTGTACTCTATTTTGTATGTGAGGACCTGACACAACCCCAAAGCAGCTCATTATTATTATAATACATGTTAAAATTGAAGAAATAAAACTATGAAGAATATTTCTTTTTTTCTCCCCGCCGTCTCATACAAAGTCATTTCAGTCTAATTGGCAAAATATTACATCCCCTTCCTCAAAAGCTATAAATGAAACTAGTATAATTGTTACTGCCCAATGCTTATCGCCATCCATTTTGTTCACCTCGTGTCCTCATGATTATGGTTGAGCTTGAGCCTTTCCCAGCTGAGGAGGTGTACACACTAGACTGGACGCAAACCAATTTCAGACCCAAAAAAAACACTCATTTTGGACATTAAGAATTTGAATGTTGAGTTTCCTAAATAAGGACTTGATTATACATTTTAAATATAGAACCTAATTCATTTCACTGATTATTTAATATTAATAAATAAATAAATACCCCCCCCCCCAAAAAAAAAAGGTTAATTGGAGAATGAATGTTCCACACACCCAGCATATGCTATCATGAGCCTTTGTTTAGTGAGAGTGAAGAAAATAAAGGCAGCAAACAATTGTTACACTGGCAAACAAACGTTACACTAGATATTCTGTGTATTACAGGTTGTCGTTTACAGTGGTTTGGAACTATATTCTATCATACTGAAAACATTTCCGAATAACTCTTCTAGTTACTTGAAAGCAAAAAAAAAAGAAAAAAACAACTGAGCATTGTTACTTTTTTAAATGCAGAATTTTTCGCATGGCTCATGTATAAAATTGCTTTAGATTGTGCTGATTTAGATTGTGTACAGGCTTAGTGTGTTTGTGTATTCTTCAGTTGTTCTGTTCCTTCAAAGAAAGTTGTCTAAAACCCCCCTTTTACATATGAATCTATTGCCTGGGAAACGGGCCAGCTGAAGTGAAATGTAGATTTTATTTCGTTTTGCCAGTGGCTAATTTCACAATAGCCAACAACAGTCAGAGTGTTTCACCAACTGTTCATTCACCTTTGGCTGGACAGATTCAACAGTAACTACACGGTAACTATAAGCACAGCTTATTTTACATAAATAGCCAGAATGTGTGTGTGTATGTGTATATGTAAAAAAATATATACAATGTAATTATTTTGGGATGTAGGGATACATGTTGCGCTATTTCTCATACAACTAAACTAAAGTACAAATGATATGATCAAAAATTGGACAATTAAAGACTTGCAGGGAATAGTTATCATTTATACAAAATGCTCTCAGTCTAAGTTGTTTTCGCAAATCTCACGTTAGTGTATGCTTGTGTTTCAGGGTGGTTACGCTGCCTACAGATTTGCCCAGCCTACTGCTGCCACAGCAGCTGCATACAGTGACAGGTAAGAGGGAGTCCCCAAACAACTTTTGGAAACATCAGCATCAACCTTCACAGGGCAAGAGTGAATGTGTCACAATGCAAGACTTTATGAACAAAAGTACAGAGGCTAAACAGGAAGATGCAAACTACTTATTTACAAGAAGAACATGAACATGGCTGTAATTTGCCATCAAACGACAGACATAGGCCTAAAAATTAAGGGTTTTTAAAAGGTTTTATGGACTGATGAGACCAGGATTAGCATTTACATTAGCATTAGCATTTAGCATTAGCAAGTGATAGGCTGAATCTCGAAATCACAAGCTTGTCTGTGAAACAGTGGAGATGATGCCATGGCTTGGTTTTACATGTCCTCTTTTGGTACGAGCTTAATCTTCATTGATGTAACACAAGACGGCAGCGACAAAATGAACTGAGGTCTACAAAAACATTTGGTGTACTAATTTAGGGAAGGATGTAAACAAACTGATTGGGGAATCCGTCAATGACAGCAAGATAAAAACACAATGCCAAAGCAATTAAGAAGGACGATGGATCAAACCATTTTCAGGGCAAAATGGGGTGTACTGTATTTTTTATAATATTGTAAGCACTGTATGGTTTTGCAAGAATTTGAGCAGTAGAGACATACATCCCTTTCCACCCCAAAACCGGGGAGTCCTCAAATCCACACATAGAACACTTGTGGCCGCAAACACTTATGCAGTACCAACTCTGGGTCTGACCAGTAAGTACTGCAGACTGGGTCACAGTGGTTGCTGATGTATTGTCTAAGATCGTGTAGCCAGCTTCTTGGCAGTGCAGAAAGGTGCTGAGTCCATCCCGCCCCCAAGTTAGGCAAACCCCCAGGACACAGACGCCAAGCAATTATCGGGACACCAGCACCGAAAGACTGCTGCGGGGCCGGGAACTCGCACAGCCAAATCGCTCTGGCACACCACTAGAGCACTGGGCAATCGTATTTACTGGACTGATGCGAAATGCCTGTGCATTGTTTGCTTCAAGTACCGCAAAACAATATGTGATTGAGGGCAGCTTTCATTGATCCCAAAGCAAAGGCTTACAAGAAGACCGATGATGTAGACGTGTAAAGACCGAGCCTTGTGGGGACCGTTGCTTGTGCACCCGTGCCTTGATGTTAGCATCTGTGCAGGGCCAAAGTGGCACCATGTGGGCCACGTTAAAGCCACAAAGATCACAGAGGGGAAGTAACAACAGCTGCTTTGACGAGTCCTCACCCGACTTTGGCTTACGTTGTGCGCAAAAGCAATGCAGTCGCTCATGTAGGTGCGCTCATAAGCTCATGCAAGCCAATTATGAAACTTTTACCACGCACACATGTATAAATTAAGGCTGTAAAATAATGATCCTATTTAATTGAGTGCATCACATAATTGTCTGAGTGATCTCAAACTTTGATGGCAGAGGAAGTCATCACATCAGGGTGTCCTCTACAACAACAGAACCCGCTCCTCTGTTATCATCCAACAAATGTCATCCAAACAGTACATTTAGAATCAATTGTTCTTTTTGCTATGTTCTAAAACACTGGGTATTTGATTAAAGCCCTTGCAAATTACACTACGCCATTTATCTTTTCATCTCAGGGTCATTTTTAAAACTTGCATTTGACATGAATTGCATTGGAATTTGTGTAGCAGTTGCAGTTTACCACACACTCTCCCACACTGTCACACATTCACACTGATGATGAGTTAGAGCTCTGCACTGAGAGATAAGACAGGTCAAATGCAGTGCTGGGATGAGTGTGAGTGTTGGGCGGGTGCGGCTGTTGAATAGCAATGTCCAAAACTAATCGGGATTAACTTCTAATCGCTTCAACCACTGGGCTGCTATGCAAATCTGCTCAATTATGGGCACACACTCTGGCCCCTGATTGGCTCTTATCATGGAGGATTAACACAAAAAGGATGGGAGGAGATCTGGTCGGACGTAGCATGAATGGGAGTAAGCAAAGCTGCTCTGTATTTTCTCTTTAAAACGGAAGTCAACCCAAACATATATTTTTTTAAGAATATGCTTCCAGCAGGCCCACTAGTTGAAACACGGCATTCTGATTAATATTGTGTTATTATTGTGAATATGAGTTAAGCAAAAACAAATATGAGTTAAGCAAAAACAAATGCACCCGTTTTTAGCCATCTCAGGGGGCGGCCATGTTGTCACTTCTGTCGACTGAAAATGACATCACTCACCCTCAGGGCTCAGATAACGACCAATCGTAGGGCATCTTAAAAAAAATAATAATAATAATACAGATGAGCCGTGATTGGTCGTTATCTGAGCCCTGAGCAGTTGTGATGTCATTTTCAGTCGACAAAAGTGACAAAATGGCCGCCCCCTGAGATGGCTAAAAACGGGTGCATTTTACTGCTTAACTCATATTAATCATAATTCTTGTTTTCAACTAGTGACCCTGCATAGAACATATTCTTGACAAAAAACATGTTTGGGTTGACTTCCACTTTCTCCCTTTAAATATATGTAGCTAAAATATATTCAATGTCCCACAATGATTGATTGTGTATATATGGACTTGTAATTTGTATGTTATTATTATTATTTTTTTTTATAAGTAAGAAATATATATTTTTAAATTATATAAAGTCACTAAGCCCTAACCCCTGATACAAATCAATTTCTGGCATCCATTATACTTTTGTATTAGTCTGAAATGTCCAACTTCCCAGATTCCTGGAATGCAGGAGACATATTATCCATCCATTGTTTTTATTTTACTTCTTATCCTGTGCAAGGTCACGGGTGAGCTGGAGCCTATTCCATCGTACTTTGGTTGACAGTGTCAGGATTTATTGCCCATTAATCACTGGGAAGGTATAGACCGACAACTATTTACATTGTACTGTACCGCGCTACATTTACTGTAGGATGAATTTGGAGTGTTTTTTATTAACCGCACCTGCATCTTTTAATGCGTAAAAGAGGCAAACTCCACACAGAAAAGTCCGATTTGAGTGTGAGGCAGATACTAACAATAGATGCATACTATCAATATTGTTTCCTAGAAGGTAATTGCTCGATATAAAAACTTTCAAATTATAACCAAATTTAATTGTAGTGACTTTTAATAGCATGCTCAGGATAAGTTTAATGAGCTACCTGAAAGATTTACAAGCTAGGGTCTACCTCTAAGAGAGATTCCCATTATTTTGTCTTACGCTCAATAAATTCATTAATCAAAGAACATGATGTAAGAGTCTCAAAGACTTTCAAAGTCATTTAATATTTTAAGGAGGCATATTGTGGTATATATCTTCCCGTTTATGTTGTTCCCCTTTGTTTTTGTTTTTATCATTTCTTAATATTAATCCTAACATTACATATTAATTTCTTGAGCGGTGAAATTCACCATAAAGGGAGGTTCCAAAGCTCCAACTGTTTTTGTGACGGAAAAGGTTTAGTATGTGTGTATCTTTTTGATCAAAATCGTTTGATCTGTTTTCTCTGGTGTCTCTGTAGTTATGGACGAGTATATGCTGCCGATCCCTACAACCACACACTCACTCCAGCAGCCACATACAGCGTTGGTGCCATGGTAAGACTGCCATGCCTGTCACACATTTGTCATTCCCCCAATTCCTTCCTCAAAGCCTATCTTATCTTTATTACAATAACAAAATTGAGCATTATGAGGCCCCGCAAAAACTGCAATACTGAATCCAGCTCCTCTTTTTGATGTGCGTGTCACTTGCTTTAATTGTGTTTTCATTGTTCATCACTGCAGTAGGTGCAGGCAGGCAGGCAGGCAGGCAGGAGTGGAGTGGGAATAATACAGGCTAAATGGCCAATTATCACATTTTGTTTCACTGATGAGGGAAACGGCAAAATCATGCTGATAATTCTCTCGGCCATTTGAGATTTTACACCCAAATTGTAAATTACAATGAGCTAATCATCATAATTGAGCCCATGCTTATGAGTCCATTCATTTACCAGTGCACTTAGCAGGAGCAGCAAAAGTCGGCTTGTGGCCGTAGAGTAGGGAGCTCCGAGCAGACCTGGGATAACTGGATCTGGTTTTTTTTAAAAGAAGAATCTGTTTTAGAGCGGATAATGAGACACCGTGCGACTTGCATTATTTGGAGGGCCTTACCTTGAGTTTCAGATTCTGACATGTTCTCCTTTTTTTCTTTTAATTAGTTTAATGACGGACAGCAAAATAACTGCTGTAAGTCTTGCTAGCACCAAAAAAAAAAAAAAAATGGAATACACACTTCTGAGGTGAATCCGAAACACTAATTATTCCCCTAATCGAAATGGACACTGAGTAGAGCAGGGCATAAATCCGTTTTTTTAGTTTAAAGAGCAAGTCAACCCAAACATGTTTTTTTTTTTCAAGAATATGTTCCATGCAAGCCCACTAGTTGAAGCAAGGCATTCTCATAAATATTACGTTTGTGGAATAAGAGTTAATCCACCCGTTTTTAGCAGTCTCTGGGTGCGGCCATTTTGTCACTTCTGTCGACTGAAAATGACATCACAACTGCTCTGGGCTCAGGCAACGACCAATCACGGCTGACCTGTTTTCTGAAGCTGAGCCGTGATTGGTCATTACCTGAGCAGTTGTCATTTTCAGTCGACAGAAGTGACAAAATGGCCCAGTCCATCAATCTGCCGTTGTTATTTTTCACGGCCATCCTTTAACGCTAAATTACATTTCGTCACCGCTATTTGAGAACCGTCAGTAAAAAACTGTTTACTAGGGTGCACACAGTTTGGACCACTTTGCACAAAAAATATAATTCTCGACACCGTTACTGCTCCTCCTCCTGCTTCTCGTCCCCACAGTGCCTCTTGAGAGGTGTAGGGCGTTCAACGAGTAAAAGGTCACGTTGAAAAACAAGTCTAGCTAGTCTCACTATCTAATCATGCGCCAAAGAAGCCTATTCTAACAACAACCCAAGGAAATATCAAATGCCACTGAAGAATTATGACTTTATTTTTTAAGGGAAAAATCCAAACCTATCTTGCCCTATATAAAAAAGTAATTACTGACTGAACCTTATTACTGGTTGTGCCATCCTTGGCAGCAGTCATTGAAATCAAGCATTTGCAATAGGGGGCAATGAGGAAAATTTTTGTCCCACTTTTCATTGCACAATTGTTTTAAATTAGTCATACTGAAGGGCTTTTGAACATGAACTGCCCATTTTAGCTCATACCACAGCATCTGAATTGGATTTAAATCCTGACTCTGACTTGGCCACTTCAAACCTTTCTATTTTGTGGGGGCCATTCAGAGATGGACTTGCTTGTATGTTTCGGGTCTTTGTCCCACTGTATAACATGAGGGAGTTTAAACTCGAGGCCATGAGCTGATGGTCGGATGTACCCCAGCAGAATATTCTGGCAGCCAGTCAAATTCATTGTTCTTTTAATCACAGTGAGACATCCAGGTCTTGACAAAGCAAAATGGCAACAGATCATCACACTGCCGCCACCATGTTTGACTGTTGGCGTGATGTTCTTTATATCAAATGCTGTTATTTTTACTTTAAATTTTATTTTAAATTTTATTTTATTTCTTGCGGATTACGAAAATACTTTTGTTGCAAATGTGAGCTCAGTGTTTGGGTTTTTTTTTTGGTTTTTTTGTCGACAGTAGTTTTCGCATTGGAACTTTCCCATGGATGCCATTTTTGACCAGTGTCTTTCTTATGGTTGTGTCATAAACACTAACATTAAATAAGGTCAGTAAGGCCTGCAATCCTTTGGATGCTCTTCTGGGTTTGTCAACTCCTGGATATGTTCTTGGTGGAGTAAATTGACGATTTGAGATGAGACAATTTCACCTTCATAACAGCCCTCTGAGAGAAGCCGAGGGCTACAAAGCGGCCCGCAACAAAAATGTGTTTGACACCCCTAAACTTTAGGGTATTTCTTGATTCAACTAATCTGGCAGTAATCATGTCTGAAGGTGACAGTTACTTTATCCCCATGAATAAATACAATCGTCATTTTGAGACTCCAATTTGTATTTACTTGAGATGTCTTAGCGAGATAGTAAAATTGGCTTGATGATCCACAGCATTTAAGCATACCACTTATTGTGTGATTTTGCATACTGCCCTTCAAAGGTCTGCTTTGGGCTAGCTTCCCTTGCCCAACTTCCCAGGCGTTGTGCATGAGCTTTTCTGCAGCGCTGACTTATCCTCACTTAAACTTAATTGAATTTGTCTGCGCTGCTAACGGCAGTCCAAATGCCACATTAATCCCGCCTGTAAAAGGTGATGAATGTCCTCATGCTTTGGCAGCCCAGTCCATGTTAGTTATTATATTTCTAATTTGGTGAATACCACCTCACTCCACACTCTTTGGTAATGAAATAATTAGTCATTTTGATAATTAAATCTCCTGTGGCGCCGCAGCCACGGGGAGGACATGAGGGAGAAAGGACTGAGTGAGCGATGGTCAGAGGAGTGTTCAAATGTGATCATTGGTCACAATTCCCCACGCAAACTAAAGGGAAATATCTTTGCGATGGAATTTAATGTATGTTAATCAAATTGTGTTAAGTTATAATGTGTCAGTTCAATGAGATTAATTGTTAGCAATATGCAAACATGTAAAATGCCAGAAGTCTGTATAGTTTCCAACAACTTACTTGCCTGTCTTGCTTTGAATTGCATCGGATGACAAAGTAAGGTCCATTTGAAAATGTAGCATGACTTCATACAGAGACAGGGTTCATTATACTAAAAAAAATAAATAAATTAAATCAGGTACCCTGTACCTTTATGTTTGGAGTCTCAATCAATTCGGTATCTAATTGCTATGGCTGATTTTGCGTCTTAAACATTTTGCATCTGTAGATATTGTTTCAAGGGGTGCAGGCCAACACTCCCGTAAACATTGTTGAAATGCCAGAAACAAAAATGACACCATCATATTGTCTAGTCTACACTCAGTTCCCCTTGTGGATGAATAATGTATCACTCCATCCATCCAACTGTGTGCATTTATGTAAATCTTATTTAAAAATGCACTCGTCTTTTTCAAGCAAAAGGGTTCCCTTGATTTAGTTTTATCGATTCAAACATGACACAAATAAGTAATACCGCTTAGAAGAGGCGTTATTCCTAACAGAGTCCTTCCTCGACACAACCCACTCATTTTTTTATCCGGCAGCGGAAGGGAGTTAGTGCCCTGGCCGGGAATTGAACCTGCGGCATCTGTGTGAACGGCATCAGCATGACGAGCTCCACTCCCAGTGTAATTGAACATACAGGCCGCTGTACTTCTTTGATGCGTAATAAAATATTTTTCTTGGGACATTAATAACATACCAATTGTGGTATTTTACTTGGGATACATCTCAACCTTCTCAATAACCTTTTAGCAGGAATAATCTATCATAATCCTTCCTCAATCGATGCTCCCAGTCAGAATTCACAATTTGTCATATGACCCTTTTGTTCGATTTTTTGTTGTCTTTTTTAATCCATTTTTCCCTCCAATTTGTAACAAGTATATTGACTGGATTTCTTTCACATAGCTGTTGGCATGTTCCCCCGGCATGAAGTGTCTCGCTGTGCTTGCTGCATGACGATTGCTCCGGTCACGGGTCTGCTCTTTTCATCCCTCCCCCAATTGGGTTTGCACTGGAAAAACGGTAATGTAATATTGGAACTGTAGTTCTAGTGGGTACTGGCCGAAAGGGGAGCTAACAAGGGTGTGCATGTTTATTTTGCGTTTGGACTTGGTTGCTTTTACAATGACTTCTTTTCATGTGCGTTTGTGTTTTTTTCAGAATGCATTCACCCCTCTGACAGATGCCAAAACACGGAGCCATGTTGACGACGTAGGGCTTGTGCTGTCCTCCCTCCAGGCTAGTATATACCGGGGAGGCTACAGCCGCTTTGCTCCCTATTAGCAACACTCCCCAACTGAAACAACCTTCCAACTGGACAAGGAAGAAAGTGTGTGTGACTGTGTGCGTGCGTGAATGAAGGAGTGTGAATATAAGAGAGACATTGCTGAGGCCTGGGTATTGCAATACATGCAATTTAAGCATCATTTCAGCATCTCCTAAGAGAGAGAAGAATATATAAGACTAAAATGACAGCTGATATTTTTCATCTTATACCTCAGATATTTTGTGCTGTGTATTTTGATATTGTGGGGTTTTAATTTCGAAAGATTTCAACATAGTTTTCAGCTGTAGAAATGGTGTCCATGGTACTAATAGATTAAATGTTAGAGTAAAAATTAGGACACAGATGAAATATTTATCTGATACATATTGTTGTATATAACGCCCACTCTGTATGATAAATATTTTTAGTTTCGTTTTTTTTTTTTAACACTTTGCCAATGAAAAGCGTGTGTCTCCAAATCGTGAGATTTTTGTTTTTATTCCTAAAATAAAGAAAATAAATTTTGACATGAAGTTTCAGGAAAATAGAAAAATAAAGTAAAACAATTTAGAGGTTCAAGCTTTTCATTGCATAGAATTGATGTTGTTGTTTTTTTAAGTGTTTAAAGGGACTATGCTTGTCAACTGGTTTTTTTTTTTTCCTTCTCTCTGCATCCTTTTGCACTTACTAATTTTGACCGATGCATTTTTATGCAGTTTGGGATCATGTCAAGAGGTCTTGAGAACATTGTAATATAAATTGAGTTTTTATGAAGACTAGCGGGCAGGATAGGCTAATTAAAAGCAGCATAGAGAAGAAAAGGATTGTTAATTATTTGAACTCCATCATCTCAAGATCATGGCTTCCTTATCTCATTTGTTTTGAGGGAAAACTATTTTTACAGTGACCTCAACTTTACATTTCACTGTGCAGTTTGATTATGTTCATTGTAAAATATCCTGCATTCAGTTGGAGTAAAATTTTCTTGTGTATTTTATTTATTTTGTTCACTTAAGTTATTTTTAGTTTTTGTACAACAATGAACTTTTTCAGAGATGCATTAACTCTTTTGTGAGTTATTTGGGGATAATTTAGTCATGATCCAAAATTTAGATTGTGATGTGGATAGGAAGTTGGAAGGAATGCCAGCAAGTATCGGCTTCCATAGAGGATAGAGTCGTGAGCGTAGTTAGTGTCAGAGTTAGTCAGTAGGGAGAAAATTATGTGAGTCAGCACGTTTTCAGGCTGTAGCTTTATTGACTAAATAATGCAGTTAGATCTTATATCACATTAAGCCAAAGGTTTCACTGAACATATCCGTGTGTTCTCGTGTTTAGTCAAGACTCTGCAAAGTATAAAGAGGGGAAGGGCCGTCATGGCAACCAAAACATTTGGTCATTAATTAGTTGATTGTTCTGCGAGTTCAAATATGGAAAAATAATTGAATCAATAATGCATCTGAAGAATGTGAATGACAGGAAAATTCACAATCTGTCAGATAAACTTAGACATTAATCATAAATGGCTGCACTAATGCTTTTCTGTTCCGAGTAGCGATGGTTATTGGGATGTAGATGTTTTTTAGAAATAGTTTTGATTTTTTTTTTTTTTTTTTTTAATAGGAACTTCCAATAAATTCACTGGTACATTTTTATATTGCTGGAAATTTGTAAGTACTATATATTACAGTGTATTTTATCATCTTTTCAAAAATGTTCATTTGTTTTTTTTGTTTTTTTTTGTCCAGTAATTACAAATTTATGGGGGATAAGATATAATAATCAAACAATGTATGATATTTGAACTGTGCAGTGAAGATGTTATCTTATATGAAATACATGATGGTATAATGTTTTAGATTTAGGCAATTAGATCAGTTGCTAGGAGAAGCTAGCTCCTTTTCTATTAAGTCATGTTGCGATTTCTAGCAAGTCTTTACAAATAAATCCATTGTAGTTCTACAGTATATTCGCTCATTTGTTTATGTTGTCAAACGTACCATTTTGCACACGTAACTTGTAATTTCCACATAAATCTGAGACATATCAGTGCTGTAGGTGTAAATTTTCTCATTTTTGTATTCAGTTGATTTTGCTCTTATGTTATTTTTAATGTGACATAGTTTACTTTTCTAGACTATCAACCTTTACTCTTTGGAAAAACAACTGTTTGACTATTATACAATTATATACATATGAAAAAGTAAATCATTTGTGAAGAAACTAATTAATGATGTACATAGAAGTTCATGGAATCAATCTGTAGTGTATTTGAACGACGCTACTTGAGGAAAGGGAGCTTGGCTACGGCTGTATTACGAGCCAGTCTACAAGCTACTCCTTGCACCACATTCTGTTTACAAATGTTCCCAAGTAGTGGTGTTGTTCACATATCCTCCCTTTTGTATCTATCACAAATTCGAACCCTCAGACGCACCGCATTAAAGGCAGCGTAAAAGCATCAGGGCAGAGTGGCTCTGCTGGTTCATATCTGTGTTTGTTCCAAATGACGATCTATGCTCAGAGACAGGATGACTTGAAGGTCTTCACTATGCTGAATGTCTGATTCTGTAACTACTTTATCTAAGTGCTGCTTCCAGTAGGTGTTGTGGTTCAAAACGAAGCTTCCTGCACTGTCATTGTATGTGCATGCACTATGGTTCTTCCACTTGTCAATAACCATCAATAAAGTTTTGTTTTCTCAAGTTTTTATGCTTGGTTTCCATATTGCACATATTGTGATATTTAGGAAAACAAGAAGCAGTATTTTTTTCAACTCATTGTATGCACCGTCTGAAAAAAAATGCATGTTTTGGCGGTTATTGTTAGTAAATCACAAATGTTCTTGGAAGTAGGATGAACTTTGACAAGAACTTCAAAATGTGCGCAAATAACAGATAATGCCACCTGTGTTGCTTAGTGTCAAGTCTGGAAGGACGTCTAAAGTATGAGTTCAATCTTTTACAGTAACAAAAGTTACAGTTGGATATATGTCGTTTTTTTTACATTTGAAGTTAGTATTATTCATGATTTAACTGTTTCTCAATCTTAAATGCACCACTCCACAAGGTGATGAAGAGCACACTTTGTGTCACATAAATTATGTCTGTCCTTGCTTGCCTTTTAATTAAGACATGAATGACGCTCAATGGTGTAATTATAAAAAAAAATGGCCTTGCGGTTAGGCTGAAAGATAAGCAATATAAATGTTTAAATTCGATGACGGGTTCACATTACATGTTAATTATGTCTCACTGGCAAAGAAACGGGTGATCAATAATGCATGGCAGGTCACATGTTAGAGAGACATTTTTCAAACTATATTTCAGAATAAACTTGTTAGGACAGACCTCATCTCTGATAAGGAACGCTGATTTGTCAATACATCATACAGATTATATTTTTTTCAGTTTACTATACAACACAGTGATTCGTTTTTAGTCCGCATTTTGTTGCAGTCTCAGCCGGAGTTCATTTTTGACAGAACATTAATGAACAAATAAATCTATATAACAAATTATGGTCGCAATGTTGTTCATATTACTACAGTACTTCACACTTTACTTACACTTTCCAAATGAGCACATTTTTAAAGCTTCACTAAAAAAATTAAACAAAATACTGATGTGACGAGGTAAAGGCCAATTGCATTTTAAAGAAATGCAGTCAAAGAAGTCCTGACTTTTCTCCATTTTGGTTGTTTGGCCCGTTATGAATAACCGTAATAGTTTAAAAATGGCAAGTATAGTCCGCCATCTTGTGGTCATATGACTACATCACAAGAGTAATCATTTTGATTTGTTTGTCAGCTCTTTCTCCTGATCAAGTTTGTCTTAGTATCAAAATAAATGGCGGGAGATGATCAAACATGGACAAAACAAAATAAATAAAAACTAATACGATTATGAATTTAGCAAAGGACTGTACTTAGACATGTAATAATGATTGAAAATATACTATTTTAATGAGAATCACCAATGACGTTTATACAGCTCTGGCTATGAGATGTTAAATGCCGCTTTTAATCCTCAAATGATTTTGTGAGTTATTAATGTTCCAGGTGAAAAACGCATTAGATTAATAAGAAATGAAAAGGAGGAGACAACAATTAGTGTAAAAACTGAGCTCAAGTAATGTACACCCTCATTTGTCAGATGGATCCGTCCCCTCACTTAAATCAGTACGCAAGCAACATCAACTCTTGTTACAAGAAGTAAACTTAGAATTCAGACAGGCAGGCGAGTGTGCGGGAAATTGCGTGTGATTGGAGAGTTGGATCCTTAGAAACGTCAACAGGAAGACTGCATTACTGACCCGAGGTATGATATCGATCTTGTCAAATATGTATGTACAATACACAAGTCTGTGTACAATAGTCAAAGGGTAGTAGTCATTTGAATTCAGGCAAATTAATTTAACGTGTTCTCATCGATCTTCTACATTCAAGATTATCTCAGGGCAGGGCACTTTTCTACCACTTCTACAAATAAGAGGCAAACGTTCTTACTTCAAGTTGTTTAACTGTCACTCCAAGCTATTGTTCCACGCAACACTGGCGTGTAAAACGTGATTAAACAACGAATGTCCGCTAGCTAAAGGCTATCATACAGTAAAAGGCAGACATGCTAACCAAAATTAGCACCAATGTTACGGTAAATAAACCTTTAAACAGCACGCAGGGAGCAGTCCAGGGTATTGTACAATTATCTTCTTCTGTGATAACTAATTAACGAGGACACGGACAACACATCTGCGTTGAAATGTGAAGCTATCTTCAGAATGCTAAACGACTGTGATGTGCGTGCCTTGTAACCATGGCAACAGCTAGCGGTGAACAAGATGTGGACAGTTTTTTCGTCATTAAATATTGGGTTTGGAAGCAGATACTAAAAATGTAAAAACGTCCGAATTCGTTTTTCAAAATGAAACTTGAAGTTAAAAAAAAGACTTGTTTTGTCAATTTCAAAAGGATCGCACCAATATTTGAGATTGTATGGACATCACCATTTTCTTCTCCATAGGTGCGCACTCAAAGAGGAAAACGCTCCATGTCCAGACAATAGTGAGGCGAGTTGTTTTGATATTTTAAGAGATTTATGTGGCGATCGGTCGTAGTTTCTTCTCGTTCATCCTTTTCACGCACACACTGGTATATTTGGTTTGGAGGTGGTGATGTTTGGGGTACGGGTGGGTTGGATGAGCGGTTGTGTATATACCCGATGACACGTAATACTTTCGGGGGCCCTCGGAAAGTCGTCCCATTTTCTCCCCAATAGTATTAATAGTTATTATTAAATTTGATTTCACCATGTTTCGTTGTGTGTTGCAGGTTAAGGCTACTGACCTGTCGGACGAGTAGCAAGCCGCCCCCCCCAACCATCGAGACGAGACGCTTCTCAACCTCCCAGCAGAATTACCTTTCTCGACAAAGCATCTTGAAACTGAAACACGAACTGAACTTTTGCGACTGTTTGTAACTGAAGCAGACAAGAAGACACTTGCGTGTTTTATTCAAGCACTTTATTCACCATTACCAATAAAGCAAAGTAACCAACTACACTGCCATGTGCGTCTTCAATTTCAAATCAAGTTGACTTTGCAAACTCTCTCCCGATGGATGACGTCATGAAGTTAGTGGTAGTAAACACCGGTGGGGTGGGGGGTTATTTATTAGGTTTGAGTGACATCACAGAGTCCACGTGGAATGTTAGCGGTGTAAGTGACCACTTCACGATCGAGGGATGCCAGCCCTCTCCCCAATTACATTTCCTTTTTTCAGGTAAGAGAAGCGACTCGGGTAATGGCTGGATGGATGATTGGAATCCTGCAGGAAAAACACTTGTTGGCCGAGTGGTATAAGAGGTAGCGCGGTGTTCCGAAGACCCGTGTTCGATCCTCACTCTTTGCTCCATTTACAAACTAAATGGAGAACGCTGAAAGACTCGAACCCGGGTCTCCTAAAGTCCAAGCTGTGACAATAACCATTCAACCATATCAGATCTTCTTAAGCATCTACGGTTGTTTTTATATATATAATTTAATTACATATGCGTATGCACCGCGTCATAGTTGACATATACTACTAAACGAGAACGACCTTTACACTAAAAGGTAGTCAAGTGGTAAATATACCGACATTGAAAGCAGACAAACCAGGTTCGAGCCCCAGCAAGCATTTATGAGAATGCTTCCATTATTTCGCTCCTGCATTTTCAATGTAACACAACTGCTTTGCTAGCGTCTACTGCTAAGCTTTCTGTGTTAAATAAAAGTTTTATTTTTTTTTTCTCTGGAAGTGACGTCATCATTTGAACTCTATTTAAGTCGGGAAAAAAGAGCGAATCATTCTTTCTCCGGTAGCTGACAGCCACCTGTCGTCCTCGTACTCCAGCTGCTCCCCACACAGCTCCACAAGATCATCGAAAACTTTGACAAGGTGAGTGCTCAATCTTTAATAGCCTCTTAAAACTCACTGCTTTAGCTCACTTTGACCTTAAAGAATCACTTTTGGCATGCTCACGCCTTGCTAACATGGCAAGCTAAAGCGTTTGCCAGCGTTGCTAATTCACTTCTCCTACGAGTTTAAATTGCACCAAAATGCGTTTTTGGAACGTAGACACTGATAACTGGATGAATGCAATAATTTAAATATTTATTCATGGTTAAGTTGATGTTTATTCAACATTAATGCAGCTACTCTGTGTGACGGAGTAACGAAGCGTTTGCTCAAACCTTTTCCAGCATCTGGACTTATATAGTGGCGGTTTGCCGAAGGTAAGCAGAAAAAAAACTTCATAGTTAAACTGAATAAATCATATTATATCATAATATTTGCATGCATGCGTGTTAACTGTCTCATTTCTGCCACAGGCTTGCATCTTCAACAGAACGGCCAGGTCGACTGCAATATGGCACTATTGCAGTGTTTTTATATACAAAATATCATTATTAAACAGACTAAATCAAGTATGTGTGTGTTGATTCTTATTTGTCGATAGGCTCAGATCAGAATGGCCCAAATTACCCTTAAAATGGATGCCTTCCTGTTTGTTTCGGACATGGCGTCATGAGACTTTTGCATGTCTGCTAAATCGGGTTGCTAAGCCACTAGCTTATCAGTCTGAGTATTTTGAAGTGGAATGCTTACGTTCCCTTGTCTTTCAGGCCACCATGCTGTTGAAGAGGCGTCCAGCTCTGCTCTCACTGGTAAAACACACACGCTTTCATACATGTACAAATGTTTGATTATTTCAGCATGTGCTGACCTTGGGGCCTCCTGTGATCTTACCTATCAGCGAAGTTATGTCAAATCCAAGTGAGGTAAGCAAAAACCCAGCCTCAGTTTGACTTGCGCCACATGTGCTTCCACTCAAGCAGATTCTGGGGAGCTCGTTTACCTGCCGGCTGAGTGGAAGCACCTATGTCTACAGCCAAACTGTGGCAGGGGTTTAACTCTCTGTACCTGGATTTTACACCTGAGTGAGGTGGGAACATGCACTCAAGGGCAACACTTGGATCACTGTCAAATTTAATGTTTGCTGCAGTATCATTCAGGAAGAAACACCAGCCAAGATTCTGGATGAAACTGAAGGAGGGTCTGGAGACCCAATGTAACTTTCCAGCAGTGTCCATTCCAAACTTCTGCTTTTTTTTTTTTTCTGCAGCTCCCAGTAAGGGTGCCGTCAGGGACTCTTCCACCTGCTGGGCAAAGAGAAAGTCTCCATAAATATGGAAGGTCCTGAAAGCAGCCTACATTTACAATACAAAGACATGCAAATAAACTTACTAAAAATAGCAGCTTGACTGATTCGTCGTTTGTGGCGTTTGCAGGTGTGTCCATCCGGGAGAAGTCTCTGCACCAGTCCAGAGTTTCAGGAGCTCGACAGTGAATCAAAACAGTTTATATTTTGGTCAACTAAAAATGAGTCGCCATGTTGTCATTAAAGGTGAAACACTACATTCATGGTATATTGCTGATGCCATAAGCTTTTGAGTTAACTTTTGACTCACCTTTGTCTTTAGGTCCACACGCTCGTCAGTGCGCTCCTTGCTGGCCAACTGACTACTCCCCCCTTGCAGCGACGAGGAGACTGTCTTTACATGTCATCCAACTTGACTGGTACATATCATGAAGCTTGCCATGGTGTACCAGATGACTGCATCAATGAGGAGCTCCTGCAGAAGCGTACAGTAAAATGTAACTGCATTTCAGGTTAATAATATAATTGTCTACGCACATGTTCCTTGTCCTGCAGATGGCGCCACTGGAGTGCTACGAACTGCAACGTGACTCAAAGTGCGTCTGCCTGAGGATGAATAGTCTGCTGGTAAGAAAATGAACATTTCATTTCAGCTAGCATGTTCCAGTTGGCTCGACAAAGTTGATTTGTTCTTGAGTCCAGTGTGGCGCACTATAGAGTACCTGCTTACAGCCAGAGACCAGCAACACTTTAGCCTTTCTTGTTGCTTGCTCATCCACGAGGTGCTGAAGCCAAACTTTGAGGCAGCCTGAGAAGAAATGGGAGACATTTACACTTGGATGGTATGCCCTTTAAATTTTCACTGCACAATCCTCATGACAACTTTTCTGACCCAATTCTTTTGTATTTTTTCTTCCCCTTACGAGGCAGCAAGGAACAAGATCATCCATCATAACTCACCTGTGAAGACTTGAGTCTTGATTGCTGGTAGGTTTTAAGCTCCAAACATCTTCTGCACAGGATGTTGACTTAACTTTTGACTTTTTTTTTTTTTTTTTTTTGTCTTGGGTCCACACGCTTGTCCAAGGTCTTCTCGCTGGCCGACCACTGCACCACCAAGCAACGAGCAGACTGTCATCAGACTTGCAATTTTGTCTTCTCGCTGGCCGACCACTGCACCACCAAGCAACGAGCAGACTGTCATCAGACTTGCAATTTTGTCTTCTCGCTGGCCGACCACTGCACCACCAAGCAACGAGCAGACTGTCATCCGACTTGTAACTTGTTTGTGATTGTCTACTCTGCAAAAGAAATAAAGCTTGATTACAAATGACACTTAAGCTCTCAACCTCATTCTTACACACATCATAATAAACTTGCTTCAAGCAAAGTAACAAAATAAAAATCTAATTTAAAAAAAAAAAATTTTTTTTTCCCCCCAGCTTTTTATTTTTTTATTTTTTTGGGGGGGCGAGGAATACACTGGAAAGTGGGTGTGGCAAGGCTGGAATAAGGCTTTCTGATTCGCTGATGGGTCTGGAAGTGGGTGGAGCAATGCGAATAAAAGGCTGTGATTGGTCAAAGGGCGGGCGGGACTATGCAAATTAGATGTGCTGTGATTGGTGGGATCTGAAGTGGGCGTGGCTATGCAAATTTGGAGCGCTCTGATTGGTTAGATTGGCAAAAGTGGCCATGCTTATGCAAATCAGTGCATTCTGATTGGCTATGCAAATCCAAGCTGCCCTGTGATTGGTGGATTCAAAATTGGGCGGAGTTAGGGGCCGTCCTAGCAGCAGATAGTTTTTGGGAAGGCAGTTTTGAGTCATCAGGTCAAAGTTGCACTTCAGTCACTACATGAGACACAAGTCTTTTGCTATTCCCCTCAATCTCACATGACCCAAACTCGAATTTAAAGATTGCTCGAGTTTTGAGTCATGAAGAGACGAACAGGAGTAGTAATGTGACACTTGTGTCCACAGTAGTAGTGACTGAGGTGCAAATCTCACCTCAAGACTTAAAGCAGGCTTTGGAATAGTTTTCCACTGCAGCAACCGACACGCATGAAAGGCTTCAAATGAGGGCAGATTTACAAATAAAACACAAAAACTCCAATTCAAGTTGAACAATTTATTGGACAGAGAAGCTAACATGACAATTTGAAAGCATTTCACCGGTCAATGTTTGTGTGAGCTAACTCAAGTTGCACACACAGACATTGACGATGGAAGCAGCTTTAGTGTTGCCTGCTTGACGAGCTCATGTGTGATGTCACTTACTTCAAATGATGCGCACACACTTAGGCGATGGCACCAAAGGGGGACGTGAGCACACCGGGACAAAAACTAAGTGTACAGCACAACACCATCTTCACACACTGCCGGACATGTTTTTAAATGACACTGACGTGAACCAAGTTACCGGTAGTCAAAAATAGATGTACTTTTTTTTTTTTAATATGACATTTTTTAACTAACTTGGCCCACATCATTGTCATTCAAAAACATGTCCAGAAGTGTCTGACGATGTTGGTGTTGTGGTTCACAGTGTCGTTCAGTGCACTCACGTCCACCTTGTGGTGAGATGTGACACATCAGCTCCTCAAGCATACGATACTGCTCAATACTCACACGGGTCCAAATGCAGCGTGGCCTTCCCTTGCCTTCCGCATGTCCCACAAGTCCGTCGGCTGCACCTTTGAGCACGAAGACTCCTCCATCCATCTGGTCAGGCAGAAAATAAAAGCAGTAAATAACACTCTTCTGGACATAAAAGTTCATTTTTGTATTGTCTATTTTAAGATTCAAGTCATATTATTAGTAAAAATAAGGTAGTATAGTTTCATTTTTAACACAGCCATTTGCAAATGTGCCCACACACGTGATGCATCTGCGTGAGAAAATCAGCTGGTGGCTTTCTCTCCACACCTGACATCCAATGAGCAACTCATGCTTCTTTCAATCAACTGCTCAAACAGGGCCTCAAAGTCCTTCAACTGAAAATACTCCGCTCATGTGCTAAGATAGATTCTAGACTCAATTCAAATGGAAAGAAAAGCATGTTTGACAAATTGTGCAACAACTCTTCAAACAACAACAACAACACCGTATCGTGTATACAGTAGCCCTGTTAGTAAGGGAAATATTTTTATATTTTTATTCGCAATGAATTGGTCATTGAGAATAAAAGAGACACAGACCTCACATACAAAGCTGCAAAAATATATATATTTTTAAATAATTTTCGGAATCATCATGAAATAAATTAGTTCATAATAATTCAATTGATCTTGAGGACATATGATATAGTTTGGGTTTATGGCTTGGATTGGACTTGTTCTAATAAAAACTATCCAACACTGATCCATTTGGGCCTGAATTGGACTTGCTGCCGATCCACTAGATCAGACAGAACCACCCCTATAGTCATCACACTGACTGAGGAATGGATATTAGGGGGAAGTGTGAGAAATTGAAAATGATACGGAACATATGTGCATACAAAGAAATTAAAGAAGATTAAATGGAAAGTGATGAAAACAATGGCAAAGCTCGGTCGTTGAACATTCACAAATTTAAAAAGACAATTAGCAACCCAGACATCAAGGCATAAACAGGTCTCTTAACTGGGAACACAAAATTGAGCACAATAAATAAGGACTAAAGATGACTTTTTGTCCCAGATTTTCTCAGAAAATGGTTGGCCTGACAATTATACATTTTATACATGTTCAGTCAGTATTAAAAATCAAAAATTATGTTCAGTGGGGTGGCAAACCCTGAAGACAGACTGCAGGAACAACTAAGGATGTAGCAACTGAAGGTCTTTTTTTGAGATAGAACTCTGTAAAATCATACTCACATTGCATGGAACCCCTTTGGCAACCTCAGCAAGTATCTCAGGGTCACAGGGGTTTCGCCGCTGAGGCAGGGCATCTCTCCAGAGTGGCGCCGCAAAGGCTTTGATCACAATTGAACTGATAAGATTTCACAAGAAATAACCACAGATACCCAATCATCTAAGAGTCTCCCTTCTCCCTTTTCTACTTACTACTACTTCTAATACTATAGCACTACTGTATTTACTTTTTTGGTCTTATTCTTCTATATTGCTGTCTGTTGTTATTTGACAGTGCAACACTTCCGGTGTTGTTCTTATCACTGCAAATTCCTCTTCTAAGAGGGAAATTATGATATTTTCAGAGATTGCGATGAATCTGGGTAATGTATGGAGTAGCGGCACTAGCATCCATATAAATACTGTGTCACTATCAACATTCTCATATTGATGGCAGATAACAGTCACTCAATTGGACCATATGCACAGGTATGACTAATCACCTGTTTTCTGAAGCTGAACCATGATCGGTTGTTACCTGAGCCCTGAGGAACTGTGATTTCATTTTCAGTTGACAGCCAGTGGCAAAATGCCCCCGAGATGTACAAAAATAGGTGGATTTTACTGCTTAATTCATATTCCACAAACACAATATTAATCAGAATGCTGTGTTTAGACTGGTGGGGCTGAATAGAACATATGATTGTAAAGAAACAATTTGGGTTGACTTCCGCTTTAAGTTTTAGGCACATTTTGTGTGCCAACCAAACATTAAACAAACACTGGCCTTCTGAAAAATGTGCTCCTATAGTAAGTTCATAAATATATACAATATGTGAGTTCAACCTTTTGAATTGAACTACTGAAATAAATGCACTTTAATATGAACTTTAAAGTGAGATTGAGATTTACATGGATGCACAGTGAAGTAAATCACATACAGTATGTGCAAATGTGCGTGTCTGTGTCCTGATCTAAGTACCAAGTCCCAGTCGCAAAAATCAATCAAGTCAAATTGAGTACCCACAAATCAAACATACAATTCATATTTTAATGTTACAAACCCATTTGCCATATTCTGTACTACTTCATGGTCTTCTAAAGTAAATGCATAACAGATATTCATAACCTGGAAAAGTTAACGTAACTTACTTGTTTTTGCGTTTTATAGTGACAGATAGTAGTAGCAGTTAGATGTTGTAGTTGTTGCATTCCTTTGAGTTGCTTGCATGTTTCCTGATTCCTTCAAAAATATAATTGGATCCAAATTAAATCTTCGGAATTCCCTCCATGAACTCTGCTTCATGAGATAGCCTCTGCTCTCCGAATCACAACATGCTAGTGGGCTGCTACATTTGCTAGCACTGCACACAAAAATAACTTTTCTTTCAGAAGCAAAACAAATGGCACACTCGTGAAAATGCAGACTTTCACAACTAAACAGACAAGTCATGTAGTTCAAGTTTAAGTCCATAGCCTTGAATTTGAGTGTGAATGGTTGTTTCGTCCATATGTGCCCTGCAATTAGCTGGTGACCAGGCCAGGGTTTACCCAATCTCTCACCAAGATGTACAGAAAACAGAGGGATTGATGTTGTTTTCTGTATGACCAGCAGGGAGCAGTACTGATCAACTTTCCTTATCATAGACCATTATGTTAAATTTCAACAGTACAGTCAATAAAATGAATTGACTCATTAATTACAGTGTAAATGTCTATAATTAGAAAAAGGGATAGAAAAACGCAAATGTATACATGAACAGAAACTTGAATAAAATTGCATGATTTGTTTCCTGTCTCATCATTGACAAAATTATCATTGCTAGATGAAGCTCACAATAATCTATTAAAAACCTACTTATAAACTTGTCTCTGAATCCACAGACGACAGACACTACGCTGACATTTGTATCCTGAAAAATATGCCAGTCTTTACATTAATCTACATTTAACTGTAAGCAGGTGCTTTTCACCATGTAAGCTAAGGGGTTTGTGATTTGTATTTTCATCTTGTCGTAATACTCATAGTCTGTGGTGTAGACCAAATACTCATTGGCATTTATCTGGGGGTAAAAATGTGAAGACTTTCTGGGGGGCCTAAGCCTTTTGGCTTCCTGCTACGAAGGCCCATTGCCACCCCCACCCCACCCCAGTTCACCACAACATCTTACTTGACATGTGGCATCAGTTACAACAACAACTATTGGCTGTAGATTACAAAACGAATTGAATGGGAATGATAGTCAAAGTGATTATTACAAATTCTGATACGTTCATATCACAAAGACTGGCTTTGACTCTAGTAATCTCTGTTCCAGTAAATGTTTTCAGTTTCATGTTTTGTATGACGAGTTGTATGAGTAAAGCATTCAATTTCAGGAGCATCAAATGACAGAAAATGCATTCAGTGGTGTGCTGTTTGACATTGGTTTTCCATACAACTAGAAGAAATAACTGTACATCCAGGTCAAATAAGAGATTCAATTTAATTCAGGTACACTACAACTCTGTTCAAGGCTCATAGCAAATTGTGTTATTTGTAGTGCTTTTCCAATTCATTTTTTTAACATGTAAGATTCTTCTTCTGGTGGTATTTTGCAACCAAAAACAGCCACTTCATTACCACAGTTGATCTTGATGCAAGAAGCACAAAATGTTGTCCAATGACCAGCCAGTTCAAGCCTGAATCTTTAATACACTTTAAATTAGAGCTTTAATACCTCCACTACGCTTCTCCTTATGTGAAGGACAAAATTACTACTGTTGTTAATTCAATATCACTCTCTATGAAAATGTTGAATGAACAAGTTGATTAAAAAGGTGTGGTACAGACTAAGAATTTAACATCTGTATGTTGGGGGCAACGTCTGATGATCCAAACAGACATTGACTTGGTGGGATTTGTGCTCTTTAATTAGGTTTTTTTTTTTTGCTAATTGGCCAACATACTGCCACATCCATTTTAACTTCCCTCATGTCCGCTTGTTTCTCAGTACGCAAAGGTGAACAACTTGTCAATGCAGACACATTAGAATACCATGCAACAACCACATAGGGACACTCTGGGACATGTGAACAGTTCAAATACACAGAGCAGACATATAAATGACAGCAGGAATACACGGGTAGCATTTGGTAGAAAATTAGACTAACATTAATCCCAGTTTAAAAAGACAATTTTTTTGTGTTACATGACATCCAGAGATCAGTCATTTTAAAATAGCCCCCACTCCATCCCATATCAGTACATGAATGTTGCACATAATTGTTGAGCGTAACTGTCTTATTTAATGTTACTGTATGTCTTTATGAAGGAAGATTGAAGTATTCTTAGATTTTGTTCAGACTTTCAGATAGATTTAATAGCTGATATTCCAATTGCACCTCCTGCTTGTCCCGCATACTCTAGCTGGCAATGAAATGTTTTCTTGTGATTGCTTTTAAAAGTTACCCGTGTAACAGTACACTTTCACCCCACTGTAAGACATCATAACAAAATAACACTTGTGTTATTTACACCAACAATAAACACTTTCAATAAACGTTCTTCAAAGTTCTTGATTGCCAAATGGGATGTTTTCCACCTTGGAAAAGGCTGAAAAAGGCTTGATTCTCCTTGTCAGGTAGACCTTCAGAAGCTTTCTTTTTTCCTCCACAAACTCCTACAGTCCCTTCTTTCGGTGATTTATTAATCCTCTGTATTGGTTAGACTCTGTTTTATGTTCCTGCAAGAAAAACATTCTGATATAAATTTCATAAATGACATCCTCTCATCAAAACTAACAAATGTGACACACCTGAAAATATTGACAGAGGGTCCACTCCTACCCAAATCATGAAACACTATTTGGTTGTATTTATATAGATGCATTTATTTGTTTATATTCATTTGTTGGGGCTTGCAGCCCACGGAAGTTGCTCAGGTAGAGCACCTCTTTTCAGCCACTCCAGGATGTTGCATACTGTGTCATACAAGCAGTGGCCAGGCAGTTTGCTGTACAGACCAATGTCAAGAGCGTGAAAAGAGGCCATTAAAGCAGGAGAGATGGGAGTGGCTAAAGGGCAACAAACCACTAGCAGGCTTGCTACCTGCCTCTTTGTGATAGGAGAAACGGGTTCAAGCACAAGTTAAAAGTTGAAACACTGATCATGACAAGTTACTCTATCTTTAAACAGTACAAGTCACGCATATTTCTGTCATGTGTTGATCATAACTGATCTCGATAAAAAGCAACATGCTGTGCCAAAATGAAAACAGAAGTTGCAGTTTGTTATGTGGACAGTACCATAAAAAAGCATTTTCCCTCTTCTGAAATTCTTTTGCGTATTTCCCTCCACTTTAATGTTTGAGATCATCAAAACAAAATACTGTATATATAGAATATATATATACAGTGTATATATATGTATATACATATATATGTATATATATATGTATATATATATAGAGTATATATATATATATACATATATATATATACATATATATACATATATACATATATATACATATATATATATACATATATATACATATATATATACATATATATGTATATACGTATAAATATATATATACATATTATATATACATATTATACATACACATACATATATATACATATATATATATATACATATATACACCTATATATGTATATATATGTATATATATTGTTTTTCTTTTTACCGTAGTTTGAAATGACTTACCTTATTTTGAATCCTGCATCGCATTGTGGAATCTGAATGTTTATTTTGCCTTAGTTCAACTGAAAATCTTAAATGGAATGTATGGAGTTTGTCTATGTGTCAGTCCTGTGACTAACTGGTAATCTTCCAATTCACCATGGCAATAACACAGAGCCATAATTAGAAGGTCAGGGCTGGAGTATGTATTTACCGGTTAGAGTGGTTCGGGGTAGGTCTGTCTTGCATCATAGGTCATGTCAGGTATGTAGGACTCATGAAGGTCAGGGTCTAATGGCAGAGTGTCCAGAGGCAGGTCAGCATATCCATAGGGAGGGTATGGGCCATCTAAATCTAAAAAGGAAACAGAGAGAAAGACATATGTTTTTTTTTGTCCTCGAAAAAATGGTCTTCTTTATAAGATGCTATGCCCTAATACATTTCAGTGTGTCATCCACTTAAAGGAATGGATGCTGCACCAAAAAGAAGCCTAAGTTTTTTCCCTCTGGAGGAAAAAAAAACAGGAAGTTCCTCTGGGGGGCAGAAACTTAAAAAGAAAACAAATTAAAAGGCTCTACTGTAATGAACACACCCAAAACTATATATGGAAGTATGGAATGTGTCCATCCATCCTTCCATTTTGTTAACACTTAATCAGGGTCGGGCCGTGGGCGCAGCAGATTAAGGAGAGAAGTGCAGACCTTCTCCCCAGTCACTTCGTCCAGCTCTTCTAACGACGTAGTCTATCCGACACGTCTTAGGTTGTCCATCAGGGCCTCCTCTCAGTGGTACGTGCCAAAAACATATCACAAAGGTGGCGTCCTGGAGGGCCCTTAAAAAGATGCCTGAGACACTTCATCTAGCTCTTTTCAATTTAGAACAGCAGTGGCTTTACTCAGAGGCTCTCCCAGAAGCTTCTTACCCAATGGCTAAAGAAAAGCCTGCACACCCAGCGGGAACGTTATTTCTGCTGCTTATCACTTACTTTGTTCTTTTGGTCAAGAATCCCAGCTTGTGACCATATTCGAGGGGGGGAATGTAAATCGAGAGCTTCTCCTTACAGTTCAGTTCCTTCTTCAACACGACAGACCTATGGAGAGTCTGCGTCACCGCAGACACTGCACCAAGCTGCCTGTCAATTTTCTGCTCCTTTTTTTCCTAGATACTTGAATTCATCCACTTGGGCAAGGACAATGGCCTCAGATTTGGAGCCAAATTGCTTCAGACTCTATGAACCACTTCAGCAAGAGTGGAAGACCACAGCTTGACGAAGCCCACAGAACCACATGCTTTGCAAAAAGCAAAGATGTGAAATTGAGGCAAACGGATCAGAGCAGATCTCCTCAACGTCTCAGATGCCACTAGGAATTCTTTACATATAGATTATGAACAGAATTGGTGTCAAAGGGCAGCCTTGATGGAGTCCAACATTTACTGAAAATGAATCAGAGTTAACTGCTGGCAATGTGGATCAAACTCACCAATTTTACAGGGACCAAGTAGTCACCATGAGGGGGTGTGATACCCAAAACTCCCAAAGCACCTCCCACAGGACTCATCAAGAGACATGATCGAACAACTTCTCCAAGTCCACAAAACACATATTGATTGGTTAGGTGAACTCCAATGCACTGTCCGGGATGCTGTGGAAGTTGAGTTTCACAGTGTTGGTGGGGCAGCCATAGCTTAGGAGGTAGCGCGTGTCGTCCAGTAACCGAAGGGTCGGCTGTTCGGATCCTGCTCTGTCCGAGTCATGTTTCGGTGTGTCCTTGGGCAAGAGACTTCACCCACCTTACCTGAAGTGTCATTCACACTTAAAATGTCATGTCATGTCATCTTCCAAACCGCTTATCCTATACAGGGTCGCGGGGAATTGCTGGAGCCTATCCCAGCCGCACACTTAAAATGTGTCCAGAAAAGCCAGACATAAAACTGATTTATTGTTATTCTTATTATTGACGGTGCACTGCTTTGTTCGCCGGACACGCCGCCCTCAAAGTCGTCCAGAAGTTGTTCTTCATGGACTCCCCAAACTCCACCCCCTGCTACAGGAAGACAATCAAAGTTGCAAATCGTCAGACTCACCATCAGCCAAGTATGTGGACTCCAAAGGAACTGTGTGGGCCTTCAGAGAAACAAAACGATATGTTATTGCAAGTTTTAGTTGATACAACTATTGCTGCATGGTACTTTTGTGTATAATTAAACATAATGTGTATAGTTATAGATCATATACTACATCAGGGATGGCCACAATTTTGCATCAGTGCTACTCGGGGGCGACATGGGACTGCACAATTCCTAACCAGCTGTATGACAAAAATTGTATTTTATACATGGACAAAATATGTGCATAGGGGAAAATATGAGCTCTCGTTTTTCATAGTACATTTCTCAATGCATGTATCCACTATCCTAACCCAACAACAATGGGTTTGACGCAAACAACAAAATAACCACACACGGTGTCTATTATTTCTTTTACGGTGCAAAGGGCTGCATAAAAATAAGCATTTAAGGACAGCACAAAACTGCTGAACAGCAAGCCAACATTAAGTGCAAGAACAATTTTTTTTCCATTTTTCCCCAGAATTTTCCCCATTTAATCCATGTTTTTTGTAAAAAAGAAATTTAAAAAATGTATATT
The DNA here is from genome assembly GCF_054856515.1 of Filicampus tigris. Classification (NCBI taxonomy): domain Eukaryota; kingdom Metazoa; phylum Chordata; class Actinopteri; order Syngnathiformes; family Syngnathidae; genus Filicampus; species Filicampus tigris. The sequence continues at coordinate 11,932,623 of NC_141232.1, read as the reverse complement.
AAATGTTTATCAGCGTTTTCTGAAGTACCCCCCCGCCCCCCAAAAAAAGTAATACAACTATTTGTATTGAAAATTAATCAAGGGACCACTCAGAGTGTGGTTGCGGGCCGCAGTTGCATATCCCTGTCCTATATATTTTTGATTTGATCGAAAAATGCAAACATTTTACTAAGCTATTTGCTGACATTTGTAGGTAAATCCACACTTCTTTGGAACCTTACAGTAAATGTAAAAGTAAAGTAAATCATATTAAGACAAAGCTTGCTATGACACAATGATTTAGGATATTTTCAAAAGGCGCTTCACTGCGACAAAAGTCCAAGGCAATTCAATTCTGTCCTTTTAAAGACTTGTATAAATGCTTTTCAAATGTATTTTAATGTAACATTTTAATATAATGCTTTCATGACACAAATATGATAGAATACTCACCATTTCCCAGGCAGCAGGGTCATGTTTGAAGAGCGAGTGTGTGAGCTCCACTGACACTCTTTTCCTGTAGTCTGAGCTTTTGTCCTCTGAAATTCGAAATAGCACTGCTGCAGCGTAGGTGGCTGTGGAGGGATATCAAAGTTTGGATTAGCTCAAATGGAAAGTCAAGTTGACCTCACTGAAGACGGCTCCCCTAAGAACTGGAAGATTGCAAGAATCTTCACAATTGTATCACTACATTTTCTGGAACTCGACAAACAGCCTCATTTGCTGCAGATATAAATTGATAGTCTCTTGAAAACTATATGAACAACTAATGGAATGGTTTGATTAGGTAGTAAATGCTTGGGAAAAAATAGTGTCAATGATGAATAGCAGCACATTTTCTCATTAAAAGAACAGCAACAATGTCACTATTGAGTGATTCATGCATGCAGGTCAAAATCAAGTGAATTAATTTGCAGTTATAGTATGAATTCTGCTGAATTTAGTGCATCATGAGCGTGTCATCAGCTGGGTGTAACATTTTCACATTAAATTACTATATACAATATCTTTAAAAGCTGAGACAGATGTATATAAGAGAGCCTTTCTAGGCAGTTCTGCATGGGTGAATCCTGAAGTCAAGGAACATTTGAAAACATTTATTGTACCGGTACACAAACAGTAGGGTTAGTAGTATGTTTAAGAAAAAGTTAAACGGAAAGTCAACCCAAACATATTTTTTTTGAAACAAGGCATTCTGATAAATATTGCGTTTGTGGAATAAGAGTTAATCCACCCGTTTTTAGCCATCTCCGGGGGCGGCCATTTTATCACTTCTGTTGACTGAAAATGAGATCGCAACTGCTCAGGGCTCAGCTAACGACCAATCACGGCTCAGCATCAGAAAACAGGTCAGCCGTGATTGGTCGTTATCTGAGGCCTGAGCAGTTGCGATGTCATTTTCAGCTGAGAGAAATGACAAAATGGCCGCCCCTTGAGATGGCTAAAAAGGGGTGGATTTTGCTGCTTAACTCATATTCCACAAACACAATATTAATCAGAATGCCGTGTTTCAACCAGTGGGCCTGCTGGGAACATAGTCTTGCACGAACACACTACTATGTCACAACAAAATAATAATAATTGGTGATAGGGGAGTTGGTTTAGTGTTTTTCTACCTTATCTAGACATAAAGCAATTGCCTCATTCAGTAATTCCCATACACATTCTGGACGTTGCTTTGCATGGCGCCAACCAGCTTATCAAAAGTAATTAACGGAACCATGTCTTGCTCACAGAAACAAGCTCTGGGGAGCTGCAGATTAAGCCACTGAGTTTTCAATCACTACTTACCACAGAAAACTGCACAGCCAATATATGGAGGTGGCTAATTGGTTGCTGCACTGCGTCACATCAGTTCACATAGTTGTTGTATTGCTCTATTACAACACTACCGTGACATGACAGGTTGGTAAAATACTATTGAACTATTAGTGAAATCTTAACCCGACTTTGAAACCCTATTACTACATTAAAACCCTTCTTTTAAACCCTAACCTTACTTCCTGTAGGCCACACAATTTGACGGTCAGGTAACTAAAGTAACTCTGATTCTAACCTTGCATACAGTTATAAATCATTCAGGCAGATAGTGTTTTCACTATATTTTATACTTTTAGAAACAGAAATGGTCTTCATTTGTTTTCTATAGAAACTTTTCCTCATGGTCGGGGAAGTCAAACCTATCCCAACTGACCTTGGGCGAGAGGTGGGGCAAACCCTACACTGGTCGCCTGTCAATTGCAGGGCAACATAAATGATGTATGACTCATATTTCCCTGTTATTACCAAAAACATACCACAAATTAATAATAACCATAGAAACTGTCACCTACATTTTTATCAAACGGCAAGCAACAATTCAAAACAAGGATGCAAACTAATCAGGAACTAACAAAAACAGCATTGGGCCGAGGCTGAGTTAATCATCCACGAATTGCATACAAGGCAGACGATTAACTTGATTTGGCATTTCAAGCTATGGTGCCTCTGTTCATTATGCAATCGTGATGCATGGCAGCTCTTGCAGCATTTGCTGCATGTGTCTGTAATTAAGTGAGAAATATTTTTTTTCCATCTTCCCACTCTATCCCACTTATCTGGTGTCAAATGTATTTTCATTTTTACAGTATTTCCCAAAATAACACAACTAAGCATCTGGGAGGATTGAAGGTGACAGGCAATATTACTAAAGCTCTACACACATACAGTAAATAGCCTATGCCTAAAATGTCTATTTTGAGCATGGTTGCTGATCATGTGACGATATCACTTGCTGTCATTCAGTCAGCGAGTTTAACTCATTCAGTGCCATCGACGAATTTACCTGTCTTTTCACAGTCCAGCCATTCAATCCCAGGAATTTATTTATATTTTTTTCATTTTTTTTTCAAACATTAGGATAAATGAGTGAAGCACAATAAATTGGGACATGTTGTGAAAGTTAGCCTGAATCCAACGGTCTAACAGTTGTGAGTTTGAGGGCGTGTTTTGTGTGTGTAAAAAACAAAAAAAAAGAAGGACATACCGATTCCCTCATTGTTGGAGTGCAGTAATTCCATGAGTGGTGCTGATGCGCCTTCCGCATCAATGAGTTCCGCAGACTGTTTGTCCAGCGCCAACTCACACAAAACTCCTGCAGCTACTCGTTTCACGTTCTCCACATACGAGTACAACAGCTGGACACACAACACACAAGTTTGCCACTTTAGAATGTTTCAATTGCTTCTCCTTTTTTGGACAAACATAAGTCTTTAGAGGAGCAAGGTTTTTGCATGTTATGTTACATTGGATGTTTTTTTTTTTTCATTTCCATTTACAAATAGTAAAGTAAAGATGGAGAAATCTTTAGTGTGGTGCGATAAAAGTATTTGGTCCTGTTCTCATGTGAAACCAATATGAAATTTGGATTTAACTTTTTGACACACAGTTACTGTCTGCTCATTCTTGCCGCATAGCAATGCTTTGCTGATGATATTCCTTCACATCCAGTGCAATCTTAAGAAATTCCACTGCTTACTGCTTGTAATGATATTAAATTTAATCCTGATTATAGTCCAGTAATCAAGAAGAAAGTATTATCGCCCTCGCATGCGGCACAGGCATGATCGGCTGTGAGGGAAATAAAAATTGAGTTTGTTGCTCCTATCTGTAGTTTATGAATTTTATTGTGTTCTTACACCTGAATGAGATGGTACCTGCACAAATAGTGGTATGGTCTGCATGCTGGCAATCTCTCCTCTGTTAATAGGATCTCGGGCCAGAATGTGAAGTGCTCCTGTGCAGCCCTCTACAATCTCCTCCATACGGACACCATCCTATTAAAATATTCAAAAAAGGAGAATGTAATCCAACATAATATGCAATAGGTTGTAGTGTGTATGTGATTATGTGTGTGTGTGATCTTCACACCTGATATGTCTGCTGGGAAGAGGAGGCATGCCTCTGTGTGTCTTGGTGAGCCTTTAACAGAAGGTTTACCAATCGTGGGATAGTCCCCGCATCCCTCAGAGGCGCTTGATTAACTGGGCACAGCGCGAGGTTCCGGATGAGGCCAACAGTAGCCTGCATGAATAAATCAAATCAAATCAGAAATACACCAATATACCAAGTAGTAGGAGTCAACCCAAAAAATGTTGTTTACAAGAAAAAGATCCATGCAGCCCCCTAGTCGAAACATGGCATTCAGATTAAAATTGTGTTTGTGGAATATGAATTAAGCACACAAAAATCCACCCGTATTTAGCCACCTCAGCGGGCGGCCATTTTGTCACTGCTGTCAACTGAAAATGACATCACAGTTGCTCAGGGCTCAGATAACAGGTGAGCCGTAATTGGTTGTTTCCTGACTCCTGAGCAACTGGGATGTCATTTTCAGTGGACAGCAGTGACAAAATGGAATGGCTAAAAATGGCTTTTGTTGCTTAACTCATCATCATCTTCCAAACCGCTTATCCTATATAGGGTCGCGGGGAGTTGCTGGAGCCTATCCCAGCCGTCAATGGGCGAAGGCAGACTACACCCCGAACTGGTCGCCAGCCAGTCGCAGGGCACACGTAGACACTGTCACTGAGCGGGAATCGATCCCACGCTGCCCGCACACAACTCAGGCGTGTGTACCACTACACTATCAGCGGACCTGTTGCTTAACTCATATTCCACAAATGCAATATTGATCAGAATGCCGTGTTTAGACTAGTGGAGGCTCATAGAACATCCTCTTTAAAACTGACTGGAATAAAAGTGTTTGGATTTCACGATTTCACAATTTTTTTCCCGTTTGTTTTTGTAATGTAGAATCCATAGTCGATAGTTCATAGAGTAGACTTGGTCCCTGTACAAATAGTTCTGAATGTGAAACTTGAATTCGACTAATAAATGTTGTGATTCTATTTGCATTCTGCTGTTGTCAGCTGAGGGGACAATCTCAAAGGCAAGATCTCAAATGTCCATTTCAACTCTGGAAATATGTAGACCTTTGGAACTAACCACATCAAGTATACAGTATCTCATGTTTTGCCTGAAGAGAAGACAGATGGGCAGAGAGACATCAAAGACTTGTCACAACAAGATGTTCCAGAATCTATGTAGGTCAGTTGTAAAGGTAGTTTTACATCTGGAGATGCCATATGGCAGCGACACTCATTTATTAGAACAGCGCTCAAATCCATGCACTCAACTCTTGTATACATAAGAGTGTGATGCACACAGATTGCACTTTTGAAGATCAGTGATACACACACATGCAAGCCAGCAGCAATGAGAATGTGTTTTCTTCGAAAAGAGGTACGGGCCAGAACAATGACGTAGAAGAAGCTTCCAGAAAGAGAAAGATATATTTAAGAGACAGTATTGGCAGTCCTACTTACAGTTTGGGTTAATCATTAGTTAATTCGCCACTGAAACTGCTTCGTATATGCACCAAGTGTTAAAAATATGAGCTTTTGGAGTTTGGAGTTTTGATTGAAAGAAATATGACCCTAAGATGGGACCAGCTTTTTGAAGAAAAGTGGTTACTGAAATTCTGTAATTTGAACTTCGTCCTGCTTTTGAAATTTGTTACAATCATCTGACATCTTAAGTTAGCCAACTAATATTTAGAACCAAAGAATTTTAATTTTAATGTGTATCATCAATTAAAAAGTGTGAATTTGAGAAAATGTTCCTGTATGCTGAGCTGGACAAAGTTCTTAAAATCCTTCTGAAGGATTATGATCTAACAAGTGAATGACTTTTACTGTAATTGATAAGAACATTAATCAACATTTAATATACTCAACGTTGATATACTGAAATCTTGGTAACGAGAAGCATCACTCGTGTCGCTTTCCACTTTTGCGGTCGACAACCTTTTTGAAGCTGAGAGCTACATTTTGGGCACTGATTAATGCGAAGAGCTACCAGTTTCATACACACTTCTGCCATAAACAAATTTGCTTAACTTACGTTCATTATATTACTATTATGTTGTTATTGATAGTCAATGATATTCATTGTTGTGATTTCTCAGAATAACAGAATACCGTAAATATCCATGAATTATCATTACATTACTTGTTTACTAGAATGTTCTGCTGTGATTGAAGGCTACAATTTTTACAATTCAAAAGTGAGATAAAGATTTAATATTCATTTCAATTCATCATAATATTTAGGCCTGGCCTACAGGAAAGACTTGTTTATATGTTGGCTGTATCCAATCATTGTTGGTCATATTTTAGAATGATTTATTAATGATTTAATCAGTGTTTTAAGACCTCATTTTATATACTTGACAATTTTTTTAATTATTCAAATTTGGCACGGTTGTTAAACAACACTCTTTCCACGGTGTGTCAAATTCACAAGACATATTTATTTTCACTTCACAGGGACTTTAATGAACCTCCAGGAACGCTTTCATTGTTTTCATCAGGTTAAATGAACTAAAATCCTGATTCTGTCATGAAGCTCTCTCAGCACCCTTCGATCCTCCTCCTCTGAAAATGAAAACATGAATCCCTGATACATCAGAGTACACATCCCTCCAGGCATGCCAGCAAGTGTTGTCAAAGCATCTCGGGAAATGTGTGTTATGATGTTTTCCTCTGGCTACTTCTCAAGCTTAATAGCTATTTGTATGCATGTCATTATGTCTGAAAGGATACGCCTCAGTGCAACTGTCACCTTGCAGACTATCACTTTACTTTTACATTTGACAGCAACACGGTACCTAATTTCCTTTTTTTTTCCTTTTCTATCTACAACAGTGCAGTGGTCCTTTTCTCACCTTTATAACAGGCCAGTAGTGTGGTTGTCCCAGCAGCTTGACCACAGCAGGGACGCCATAGTGCAGCCGCACAGCATTCTGGGCCAGCTCAGCATCGTGGTGGCGCGACGTGAGGTGACGCAAGGCGCAAACTGCCGGCTCTGCAACGTCTTCTTTTTCACCGGCACGCAGTACGGCATGGATCAGTGCCTCCACCCCGCCAAACTGAGTGACTAGAGTCTGAAGTGAAGCAAATTTTTTCCGAAAATTAAAAAATTAAAATGTCTGACATTTAAGAGAGCACAACAGCAACACATCAATATGAGGAATTGCTTTTATAAAATGACTTCCTTGGGAGTTTTGAGCTTAATGTGTCTGAAGATATAGACGACAATTAAAGATCCTTGTAAAGCGAATTCAGAGATATGTTTCTAAATACATTCAACATGTTAGAAGATAAGTGCTGAAAACATGCGCAAAATCTGAGAACAATATAGTACTTAATTATAAAGATATATTGTGCAACTTTTTTTCACCCTTTCAGTTTTAACTATCTTTGGGGGCGTGGCTAAATTGTTGCCGAGTGACACACTTCTGTGGGCCATGACTCCCCCCTCACTACATTAGCACCTGAGTGCCTTTGCATGCATCAGCGGCTATCTGGCGCAATTGCAAGTTATAATTACGTGGCCCTTTTCCACCACCGCAGTGTGTAGTTATCTACTGTAGCTAGTTATGCTTATACCCCCAAAATGCATCTCCTGGATGCCACAGTTTTTAGAGCAGCTTCATCCCATTATTGAATTTCCCAAGTGTTATGTATCTTGTGTTAGGCTACTGTAGTATGTTGGAACAAAAATCATTGTGGGTATAGCAGAAAGTACTGTCTGTTCTCAAATGTCTTGTAGCTAATAAACAGCTGACTCTATTGTGTCTCTGTTAGGTGGACCCACACACCGACGTAATATCAAGCGATGAGGCGACGCCACAGATAAGCCCGCTGCCAGTCCATTGGCCGAGAGGAGCCCCAGTTTACTTGCGACCTAGCTAGTGGTTAGCGCTTCTCGTCATGGCATGCAAAGCCCGGCGACAACGTGGGGAGATATATTCCAGCAACCGGAAGCTTTTTAGGGATATTTTCACAGCTCAAACTTATAGCAATGTGTAGGCATAGAGCTGTGTGGTAATTCATTTATATTTATTGTCACTTTGAGTGACTTCAAATGGATCAGAACAAAAAGTACTCTCACAGAGACATACAAAGAAGTGGTGTATAAATATGTAATTTTAGCAATCAAAACAAGATGTATCACATCTCAAAAGATTGGATATGGCGTCTTCCTTTTAGATTGAGGTTTTGTATTTCTAATTAAAAACAGTAATGACCAAATGCCCCTCATTTTCGGGACAAAGTATCTTCACTTATATGGCTACCTTGTTGCGTGAGTTGTTACAAGTGAGGTTGGACAAGATGCCTGTTGCGCAGGTCAGCATATTGACATCATCCGAACCCAGCTGGGTGACTAATATCTGCAGCAGACCATCTAGACCTTCCTAGAGAGAGAAAACAGTCGTGAGGGAGAGAAGCTCAACAAAACACATCATTACAGCAAGCTCAGCTGCAGCGCAGTCTGCACAAAACAAAGAGCCCTATTTTAGTACAGTGGCGCCCGTGCGCTCGACGTAAAAAGGGGCGTAACTTCTTTTTGGAGCCAGCGCAAGTCTAGCCTAGCGTGTTTGGGGCTGTGTTGCACCTCTCAGAATTGATGGCTTATTTTCTTAAAGCGGAAGTCAACCCAAACATATTTTTTTCATGAATATGTTCTCAGCAGGCCCACTCACGGCATTCTGATTCATTTTGCGTTTGTGGACTGAAAATGACATCACAACTGCTCACAAGGACCAATCACGGCTGACCTGTTTTCTCAATCTGAGCCGTGATTGGTCCTTGTGAGCAGTTGTGATGTCATTTTCAGTTGACAGAAGACAAAATGGCCGCCCCCAGAGGTGGCTAAAAACGAGTGGATTAACACTTATTCCACAAACGCAATATTTATCAGAATGCCCTGTTTCAACCAGTGGGCTTGCATAGAACATATTCTTGAAAAAAATGTTTGCGTTGACTTCCACTTTATATTTGTGTTGGTTCAATGAGCTCAATTTTGGTATTCACGGAGAAGGCAGTGAGAGGAGCATTAACACAATTTTGTTTCCGTGGTAGTGGTAGTCATTGAAAGCAAAGAAGTTGAGCCATACATACTTGCTTGGTCGCAGCATCTGACAAGTTGCGAAGCGTCCATAAACAGTTCTGAATCAGACGCTGACTGGACCCTGTGAGATGCTGACCCAAAGCTTGCATACCTCCTGCAGAGAGTTGTAAAAAAAGATTGTCAAAACGCTGTCTTCATCAACTGTCATTATTACTGTTAAGTTCTTTATTTGTACCAGCTTCCACTATGGCGGGCTTGTTGCTGGGACACACAGAGAGTACTTTGAGTACCCGACTGGTGGTCCATAGCAGCTTCTCATAGTTGTAATTCCTCATGATGAACACCAGACCCTCTGGGCCCCCATTGGCGAGTATGATTAGCTATGAAAACCAAGAGTCACAAGGTAAGTAATTAGTGATTGCAGAAAAGAAATTGCTGCCTCAAGTTGAACAACACACCTAAAATCATTCACCTTGCTCTCTTGGTTGCCGTAAGACAGGAGCTGTAGGCAGTCTGTGGTAATTGCAAGGAACTTGGGGTTGCTCTTTTTCAGTAAGGGCACCATCCTCTGAAGGCCATCAGCAAGACGCACGGCCATTTTGGCTCCCTCTTGGTGCAACAGAAGGTTGTGAAGGGTGGTTATAGCGTAAAATAAAACCGTCTCCACAGGTGAACTGTGAAAAAAAAAGTGACAGAGAATGGCAATTGGAATGTTATTAAAGATTTTATTTTGGATTTTACGACTGTTTCTTTAATCTCATCATTTTATGAATGTCCTTTTTTTGTCCATCTGCAACCAGTGGCTTACGCAATAGCTTTGAGGGCATCGTTATAGCTTTATAGTGACAGTGGGGAAATGATACCAACATAGAGATGTGGCATCAGGTAGTTTGAGGTCAGTCAATGTATTAAAAAAAAGACAATTAAACTGGTTTGTCATTCTATTTTGATGGCCGGTTAGCATTTTGAATTTTGTTCATAAAAGACAATTCTAACGGAAAATCAGTACGCGGTATGTTCCTGTCTGCTATAAATGTGACGAAAGACAGAATTTCAAATGAATGTACCAACAAGTGATACAAGTGTATCAGCAGACTTAGTTAATGAAACACAGAGGGAAAAAAACACCTGCTTAAAGATGCTATGTGTACCATATATGATGATAAAAAACACATTTGTAATTTAAGCTTTTATTCCGAAAGCTGTTACTGTCTTTTGTATCTGATGATCACTCAACACCAAACACAATTGACACAGATGCACAATACATGAAAGGAGATTGTGCATTATGTAATGTTTCAGAAGATGACTTCAGAAAAAAAAAAGCCCAAACCCAGGGAGGAGGAGAAAAATGTTGGACAGTAAGAAAAGGTAAAATGCTAATGGAAATTGCTCCTTGACTGCCACTTTTTTGTAACACAATGTTGTGCCATTTCATTTTTTTGTGCGTATAAATTAAGCCCTGAATCAACTATTACCACCGATTATTCCTCATCAGTTAAACTGTGGTGTAGGAGATTAACTTTGAAAGCTTATTATGGGTGGAAAGGCCACAACATATTTATTAAGTAGCATGTTCGTCCTATAAAAGGACTATTGAACCGTTCTAAACAAACATTTCAAAACAATTTAAAAAAATGATAAAAGAAAAAATTCAAATGCAATTTTCGCCTTACCTCAGGAATCACAATTAGGAGATATCCTATTAATTTATAGAAATAATAATATGCAATGGGGCTGAACCTTGAGTAAATTTGAATTAGCAAGCAAGTCACAAGTCTTAAAAATAGCAACTCGAGTCCCCTATGTCTGCATATTAAGTTATGTGTTAAATTTATTCCTTCTTAATGTTATTTTGTTTTCAGGTTATTGTTATTTGTATATACATTTGAATATTGCCGCTGTAATTTCCCTAACGGTATTAATAAAACATATAGCTGCCGATATTGGGCCTTTTTGAAAATATAGCATTCCGTAAGTAACGAGCTTTAAATGAAATTTGGAGCGATTTGACACTACCTGAACTGCAAATGATTTGGATGTAATAAAAATTCTAAATACAGAAGAAAAATATCCACAAATGTGTGTATAAAAACAAACAATCAATATCATGTCTGTTATTACTTTCTACCTGAGCATACGGACAAGGGCCGGTATCCCCCCGGACTTAAATATGGCCTGCAGTCCCTCACTCTGGTGCGATAAGCTGTGGAGGATGCTTGCAGTGCAACGAGCTGTCTCCATGTCAACTGCCATTGTCATGGCACGTACCACAGCTCCAACCATGGTCGGAGACTGTACCAGCACCCGGCGACTGGCCTCCTTGCGAGTGAGCTGGTTGACAATCATGGCTGCCTTGTTCACCACTACCTAGTACACAGAGCGTGATCGTTCACATCAGGATCATTTTTGTCAAACAGTGAAAAGTGATTCTTTATTTTCAGGTCAAAGGCTTAATGAGGACACAAACGTGTTCAAATATATCCAAATGTGTTGTTTTTTTTCTAACAGAGGACATTGTATCAAAAATATAATTCTCGAGCACATATTTAAAGCAGCAACTGTGTCATGTCAGTTTTTGTTGATTATGGCGGCGCCATGTGGCCAACAGCGGTAGTGTTTCGACAAAAGTCAACCACATTTCCCATGCGTGCCGGCACGTAGTGTCGTGAAATCCTGAGCCATCCTTATAGCGAAAGGAGGAAGGGAGTATGCCGTAAAGCAATTCAGGACATTTGTATTGTTTTGTGTGCCAGGGTTGATCCCATCCTCCTCAAAGTTGCTTTGTGCCAGTAAAAACGATACAGACCCACTCAGGGTCATGAAGTCCCATTCAACTACTGTACTTGTAAGTCAATGTTTCATCAAAAGAGTTGAGTGAAAAAATGTTATTAAGGTCGATTTCTTACCCAATGCTGCTTTAATACAAGCTGTTTTTATTATCAACAATATTGCCAGACCAATGCATGTCATGAATTTATAGTTGAATATATAATGTGCAGCATAGTTTCAATAAAGCCATGTGTTCCAAAATAAAGTTGAAATGATTTAAATTGAACACTGTATATCGTCGCTGTCATATGAAAAACACTTATCTCCATTTCTTTTTTCATTTTCTTATTTTTACACGAGTCATGTTCCCGCATTACAGACATCGCATTAAAGTGAAAAATAAAAAAAAAAGTTTCCAAAATTGGAGATAAGTGTTTTTCACAGGACAGCGACGATATGTAACCCGTACACGAGTAAAGAAATCCTCAGTAAATAGAATGTAACATAAAGTACCGGATCATCATCTGCAAGAAGCTTGGTGAGCTCCGGCACTGCTCTTGTGGCCAGCTCGGCATCATCCTGGTAATTTATCAGGTGAACTATGGCTGTCTTTAGTAACTGCGAGGGCTCGGCTAGTCTTTGCACATTGCTCTGTTGTGTGGGATCTGCTTGGACAGGAATGGCTGCCTCTCCCTCCACCAATGTCTCCGGAAACATGGCTGCCCTGACGCGCTGGGCCCGGGTTAATGAGTACTGAGCATCTAAATCTGCGAAGGGAAATTGAGACAGAGAGAGACGATGAAGTCACACTATCCATCTCGGAGAGAAATGCCCTAAATTGGAAAAGGCTTTTACATAATAGTTTTTTATGAGACTAACAATGACACATACCGTAATAATAATGACATACATCCAAACAAATGAGGAGCAGTCTCCCGACAACCAGGACTTGTTGGATTGCTTCAAACCACAAAATGAATTATAGATGCAATATTTTTAACCGCTCGAATCAAGAACTTGACAGCGGGGAGCAGTTTTTGAGTCAATGCAAGAGTGTGATTAATCAACCGATCGATATATTTTCCTCCACCTGTATGTAGTCGTGGCGCAGGGGCAGCAGCTTAAGCAGGAAAACCCAGACTTTGCCCTTCCATCATACGTATGTCATAGTGTTGGGCGGATCAATACTGAAATATCAATACTCCAATACCATGCGGACTTTGAAATACTGTAATCAAGATACAGTATAAACTACATGGCAAACACCATGGACATTGTGATGAAAGTAGCGGGGCAAGGGGATTTCATTTAATAGCCGCCATCCGTGGAGCTTTTAAAATAAAACGGGAACAAAACGAAGAGGATGATGAGGAGACATTCATTCAAGGAATTCATTTATAAAGTAGAAATAAATATGTTTCGCTATAAAAAAAAGTGGTTGTGATGGGTCAAATAAATGCCCATTTTTCATGTTATTCCTGTGAAATTCACCACCATATATTGTTTTCAAAATATCATTGAGTAAAGCCAGGCAGCTATTAAACACAGCCTCGATGTAAGCTAGATAAAGTTACCCCTGCTGTCCCAGTAATAAACTCCAAATAGCTAGAAATAATCATACATTAATACTCAACATTTCACGTCAGTTGTCAAACACGGGAGACCATTTGAACATTTTAAACAGTGATGAACCACAATCAACATAGTTTTTCCGACTAGTCGGACTGGGTTGATGCAGGTGAAATGCACTTGACTTTTTTTCCTCAGGATGCAACGATATTTTTCCTTTAAAGAAGAGCCCAGGATGGGCGTGAGTTCTAAACTGGTAATTAAAATGTTTACATGAACAATGAAGACTATATCACAAACATTTTTTTTATTTATTTGAGCATCAAAATAAAAAGCTAGCTAGCTAGATAGATAGGTGCTATAACTGACCTATAATCATTAGTAAATTTGAAATAAAGTGGAAACTCAACATTAAAACACCCTTAAAGTCACACAGGTAGGAAACCAAGGATTAATTCCACAAGTGTGTTTTGCTTCTATCTTTGTTTTCGTGGATCCATATGACTCAACAGAATCTATTATTGTATCCTTCTGTCTGTGCACCAACAGAAATTGGACAAGGCCTAGAAGCTAACGTGTAGAAAACAACTAGCAAAAAGTTTGAAAAGCAGACAAGCATGTATTTACTTTCAAGGTAGACTAACCTTTAGAAACAGTGAGAGAAATGTGTGATGCAGACTTTGGGCATCTTGCTTTGAGAACTATTCAATTTACTCATCTCATCACACTTGATCCGCTCTCATGCTGTGCGCGTGCGTGGGTGTGTGTGTGTCTGTGACTGTGAAGCACATCAATACGGAACTCAGGGGAGTCACTTAAGTTTATGACGAATCGAAACTTCGGCATAAAGCAGGACCAACAGACCTGCAAATGAACACAGCAGCTATAAGGTATGAGGATCAATTGCTTTCTGTGCATGCTTGTTCAGGTGTGAAGCTCCAATCATTCCAAAAGTAGTGATGCAAACGGCATTTCAGCCTACACAATAAACAAGCAGACAACAACTGCTTTTTCTATTTGCAGTTTGTCTCACCCTGGGCACATTGTGCCATCACATTCAGTCAGTTTCACATAAATATTGTTAGCTTTAAGCAAGTCTGGGGCTGTTTTTTAATGAATAAGTGTTGTTTTTTTTCTCTTTTTTTTTTTTTTCTAAGTCCAAAGGGATCACAAACTTGCAGTAACAATGATAAATTATACGGGGGGAAAAAACGTTTAATAAAATCATCCCAAGAGGATGGAGATAAGCAATGGGCAGCTTCTTTTTACAAAATATGAAACGCTACTGGAGCTACAGTAACTGTTTGAACTTCATCGGCTTCACGACATCAATGAAGGGTAGAGATGTGATTTAAGCTGTTAACTATGGAGCCTTGTCCTACCTTTATGTTTTCCATGCAATCTTATCAACAGTTTCTTCCGCAGAGGTACAAGCAAAATGTCATCACAAACAACTTCTAGTATCCCCTCAAGTGACAAAGTAAGTGTAATGTATTTGTTACACATGCTGTATTCATGATGTGGAGGAACTGCGTTCGCTAAGCCAATCAAGGCAGCCTCCTGTAGGGGAGGCACGCCCTATATAAGGTAATTAGAGATTCGATTTTTAACAAATTGAATTGAACAGTTTGAATACATAGAAGGCCGTGGGTCGTCCGTGGGTCGGCCTTCTTTTATGTATTCAAACTTCCATAATTCAGTGCCAGTAGCACTTAAAACGATTCTGACAGTTGAGGAGAAAAAATCAAAGTGTTATCTTCAAAAATAGACCAAAACTATGCCGATGCTCCAAATGGTTCAAGTACAGCATCAAATTTACTTTGGTGCACCTTTCGTTCAGGTAAAACTGCCAGGTGGAATGGCAAAGGGCTACCAGCACACTGGTGAGGGATGGATAGATAGTAGGGATGTAAAGATTTATCGAAAATCGATTCAAAATCGATTCGCCCCGATTAATCGAAAATCGAGTTGATTAAATTCATCTAGAAAATGATGTCTTGAAACGTTTTTTCATTTCAGATGCATAGAACATTTTGAATGTGTAGATCAAATTATGCTTTTGTGCCAAACACCATTGCGTATTGCACTTGTGGATGGCTGCAGAACCACACTAGTGCACAGAGACAAGCATGGTAGCAATTTTTTAAAAATCGAATCGTGAACTGAAAATCGAATTGAATCGGGGCTTGAGTGAACCGTTACATCCCTAATAGATAGTAAACTGATAGACAATAGGTCTCACCTGTGGGGCTTTCTTGTTCACCAGCTGCTCCTGTTCCAGTGCTGGTTATTACAGGGGCAGTAGTAGTACTAGTTGTACTGCCTGTGTACTTCTTACTGCCACTACAGCCAGTACTGCTATCATCATCCCGCACTGTAGTGGCTGCTGATTGGATGCCAGAGTCTGAAGCATAGTAGGTCTGCTGCCATTCAGCCACTTTCACCACACTGTCCGCCTCATTCACTGCAGAAAAAAAAAACATATCTATAAAATCTTTGCTCATCACCTTGCATACCACCACCCGCCTTTTCTGTTCAAGCAGTTTCATTAACCTCTTTTTACCCAAAGTCTGAAATCTTTTATGCAATTTTCTGCCCAAAAGGACAATTCAATTTGAAGTTTATTTTCAAATATCATGTGGGCCATAGATAGTAAAGACTTGAAGGATAGTAATTAGGGACCTTTGCTGACAGACGAGTTAATTTTTAGTGTTAATCACACCAACAAAATGAAAGGCATTTTTCATTTCTTGCTCTTATGATGAAGATCAATATGAGAAATGTCTGGAGAAATGTGTCTCGGACAGCTGTCTCATTAGAACTCAGGTATAAATGCCAGAGGCAGGCGATTGTATATTACAAGCCATTCATTTAGGGCCATATTGAATTACACGGCTGTATGACTAAACCAGTCAGAAAGAGTATTATAAATGCAAAATCCTCAATATTTTTTCACACTTAACTACTTTCCTCTACTTTGTATCGTGATGAACAGGCCCCAGAGTCACTTTTCAGTTAGAATTCAGGACATGTAAATTATATAACCATTTTGCTATTCCGAGCTCCAGATTGCACCCATAATGTGTGAGTGTACAAGTAAAACATTTTATGTTGTCATATTACTGCAAGTGGCCCAATCTGGCAGGAATCTCTTTAGCGAGAAGATTAATTCCACTGAGGCCAGTTGTATCAGACAGCCATGATTAGACACTCTCGTGGCACCAGGCTGCACTGAGCAGACTGTGCAAGGCAGGAAAACACAGTGAGGTCCATAATGACATTTACTATTTCCTTAAGAAAAAAAACAATACAGACATAAAACGTGGACTAAAACAGCAGGCTGAATACGCAGGTTCAATCATATGGAAACGCAATCAGGCAACCGATTTATCAATGAATTGATTAGAATGACGAAAAATCCACATGAATGACACACTTGACCAAACAATGGAACTTTTTGCATAACAAACGTTTATTATTTAAAAAAAAAAAAAGAAAAGCTCAAAATGATACTGTATATATATATTTTTTTTCTTGGGGTCAAAAATTAGAAACGTCACTACACTTAATTGAAGCTAGTTACCCTCAAATGCAATATGCAAAAAAGGGCGTTTTCGCTATTGTTATAGTTTGTTTTCATTGGTTTTGTAAACATAAAATGTCACTTACAGTTATTGTTTTTTTAAAAAAACACTGCTTTTTTTTTTTTACACATTTTTATTTCATTTCATCCATAAGAATGATTTGCAACAGTTTTTTGTTTTTTCATCTGTTTGTGTTTACTACAATAACTTTGCACATACTTGTGCATCAGACGATGAGCGCATCTGGCAGCTATTCGATTCTGGTGTATAAATAATGTACAGTGAGAGAAACCAGCGCAGTGATAATTCCACTCTATATGCAATAAACGGCAACACTGATATATTGTCCCACCTCTAGCAAAAATCTTAGAAGAGTGCAAAACTGTGTAACTGTTTGGTCTGTTTTCTGCCCTTCTCGCATGGCACTTCCCTCCAACAATGTCATTTTTACTTTCGTTTTTACTTGAAAGATTAGCTTCACATTTTGGACCAGCTTCCCCTCACCTCAGAAAAAACAATCCGTGGTGAAAAAGGTTGTCGGTCAAAAGAAAGACAATTGATGCGGCATGAAATATATATCAAAACCGTAGCTCTCACCTCGCTGGCAAGCTTCTCAGACCAGATGGTCAACAACACTGGGCGACTACTTGTGAAGCAGCTACACACAGCCCACTGCTTGATTCTTTCCCAAAGCAGATGGTGAAGGTGACTTACAAGCACACACCTGGTGTAACTAAAGCAAGTTTGACAAACAACTACAACATCAACTAAAATGTGATGCGACTTCAACAAAAAAAAAAAAAAAAAAGATTTAAATTGAATTTCATTCATTCCATGTGAAATTTATAGCTATGGATAGGGTCTATTCGCAGGCTTCGATCAACTGCTTTTTTTTGCATGTGTTCTTCACTCAAGCTAAAAGTAGACAAAAATAAAAATACCTTGACTTGAAACTTGCGTTGTGGTGCTGAGTCATGCATTTAGGCTAAACTGGTAACATCACACTTAGTGATGTATTTCAGTGGTAAATTTTCCATCAGGTGTTACAGTTCATTTCGGTAAATTTGGGGGTATCGGTGTCTTGCTCAAAGACGCTGCAGCTGTGTGTTTGGGGACGGTCTTGAACCAGGAACCACTTGGCCCCCGGCTGCCCTTACAATACATACTCAAAGTTAATTTGAGCAAATGCGTTATTTCAGTATCAAAGCTTGGTTGAACCTCACATTAAGTGGTACCCAAGTATTGAAACGCACGTACCCCACACAGTACACAATATGCACCCAAACATGAGAAAGAGAGATAGAACAGCATGTAAGCATATAATGTTTAACACTAAAGATGGAAATACAAATTTGCTAAATCACACAGGAGAGAGCAATTAGCCTAAGAAGTGTTACTCCCAGAGAGTAAACAAATAAGAAAAGAGAGCTAGAGCTCTCACTTTCCATTTCATATAGGAAATTTTGATCCAACAGTGAGTAACTTAGGTTGACATATTATAGAGCTTCTACAACTGAGTCTGGATGGTTGTCTTGTGTACAACAAAAATGTTATTGACACTGACACCATGGCGACTAATACACATACAGTGGAATTCATACTGCAGCATGACTTGGACAAACTATTATGTGTAGTGCTGATGTATTACCTAGATTTCAAAATAACACGTTCTGAAAGTGTTACACATGTGTTAGTGATTTAGTGAAATACTAGTGCTCAGTTTGCAAGTACTGTGCTAAATTATTTCACAGATGAGTTCATTTCTGTAAAACCATGACATATACTTACTTTGCATGGACATCATGTCCGTCCACTTGCACGTCTGCGTTCACTGACCTCTGACCTGCATGGAAAAACATAAATCATGATGGCATTCTATAAAAAATATTTTTTGTTATGCGTCAATGTGTTAATTCATTTGTCAATGTAAAATGCAGTTTCAGTTAGTTATTGCTTTTTAAAAAAATCGCGTTTTTATTTTGTCTCGTTTAGGACAATGCTTTTTTTTCAATTTAAATTTTCGTTATTTAGTTTTCTTTTGTTAACTATAATGACCTTACAGATGAGCTATTTTCGCCCATTATGCTCACACACAAGTCACTAAATAACTTTCATGTCACACATTAGTTCCTCAACATGTCTTCTCATCCACACAGCAAACTCCTTTACGGTAATGTACTGTGTAGCCTCCTGAGAAGACTGGCGGAGTGGTGCAAATTGCTTGGCAGGTCCATTTATGCCTCTGTACATCCGAGCCCCAACCTAATTAAACATGAACAGATGGGGGATTTCAAATGTCATGGAAATGTTGCCACCAATTGCTTGGTGGTGCATTTCCCTCACTGGTGTTAAAGCGCCAGTCCCATAGGTCGACAATCTGAGGATTCATGGGAAACTGTTTAGGTTAAAGAAGGTCAGGTCGAAAAATGACAAAGCCATACACCGAAGCTTATCCAACCTTGGCTCTTTATGTCCCCCAAGCATTCACAGATGAGCTACTTCTTGAATAAGTCACCCACTGCTCCAGTGTCACTAATTGCCTGTGCTTGCTGTGGTCACTGTTATATACTGGAGATTAATAAGATTTTTTACGATCGGCCTAAGGAACCCGTGTCTTAGATGACTCACAAACTCCCAAAAGTCACAAAAGAGCCAAGTTCACAGTAGCATTTCTTTTGACTTTGAGTTGTGAGGTCATTTTCAGTCGACAGAAGTGACAAAATGGCCGCCCCCGGAGATGGCTAAAAATGAGTGGATTAACTCTTTTTCAACAAATTTATTATTTATTAATTTTTCAGAATGCCTTGTTTCAACTAGTGGGCTTGCATAGAACACATTCTTGAAAAAAAATATGTTTGTGTTGACTTACCTTTTAAACTGAAAAACTTGGCCACAAAACCCAAATATAAATAAAAGACAAGTCTTTACAGACCAGCTAAACGTATATAAAGAGGTAAAAGGGGTAAATTAAAGGAAAAGATCGCTCCTTCCTATGTTACCAAACAAGAAACTTTCCAATTTTTGCCCACTCTTCACAGTGCACACTAGAGCATAAAATGAACAATAGAATAGCAAAGCAAAATCACTCAATCACACATCGGCCTTTCTAAGTTAAGACTAGTCAACATGACGATGTGTAGCAAAACCTCTTGGGACCTCTTGCAACCCTAAGTACCAGCGTTTTCTTGTTTGCTGGGTGCAGAACAGAGTTTTGATTATAGTGTTCGCACTCGACCAAAGTAATTGCACTAGAGTTCGCTTTAATACTGGACTTTGAGCACAGTATAAATACTGCTGTGAAATAAGTGCAATCTGTTTTTGTGCAAACCCTGTGATTGACTGGTGATCACGCCAGAGTGTAAACTGCTTCTGGCTCTAAATTGGCTGGGATAGTCTCCAGCCCTCTATAATACTGAAAAAGATAAGCGGTATAGAACATTGTTGGGTGGGAGGGACAACTGGCTAAGCAGAAGTCCTTTTATACTTTTAACTCATTCACTGCCATTGACGAATTTATTTGTCTTTTCACATTGGAGCCATTCAATCCCAGGAATTTATTCATATTTTTTTCAAATGTTTTCAAAGGTTAGGGTAAAAGAGGGTCTGAAAATATCTGGCAGTGAATGAGTCAAGTCAAAGGAAAGTGTTTGCCTCATTCGCATGATTATGTGCAACATAATGTAAGCAGCCATGCCAGGGGAAATAAATGGCTCATTATTTCACATGGTGATGCAGCATTGGGAGAAACATTGGGATCGGTATCTTGTTACGATATACTTTGACAACTGGGGAGCGTAAATGGAGAATGTTTATTTGTTTAAGGGGATTTTGGACAATGAACTTGATGTGTAATGTGAAGAGGGAACCACAAGTTTGGTTGGAGACATGCATTACCATATTAAATATTTGATTTTGAGCGATTGAAAGCAGTTGATAAACAAGAACGTATTCAATAAAGCAGTGATACAAAGCCTTCAGCAATGTACTGTACGTTCACCCATCAGTTTTCTACACCATTTATCGTGTTAAGGGTCATAGGGAGCTAGAGCCTATCACAGCTGACTTAAAATGGAAGTCAACCCAAACATATTTTTTTAAAGAATATGTTCTATGCAAACCCACTAGTTGAAACAAGGCACTCTGATAAATAAATAAATAAATAAATAATACATTTGTTGAAAAAGAGTTAATCCACTCGTTTTTAGCCATCTCTAGGGGCGGCCATTTTGTCACTTCTGACGACTGAAAATTACATCACAACTGCGCAGGGCTCAGGTAACGACCAATCACAGCGACCTGTTTTCTGAAGCACAGGTTGGTCATTACCTGAGCCCTGAGCAGTTGTGATGTCATTTTCAGTCGACAGAAGTGACAAAATGGCCGCCCCCTGAGGTGGTTAAAAAGGGATGAATTTTGCTGCTTAACTCATATTCCACGAATGCAATATTAATCAGAATGTTTTGTAACTAGTGGGCCTGCTGGGAACATATTGTTGAAAAAAATATGTTTGGGTTGATTTCCACTTTAAGGCAAAAAGGCAGACTACTATCTCAACTGGTTGACACTCAATCACAAGGCTCATACACAGACAACCGTTTACACCAAAATTCCTAAAGAATTCGGGCAAGTAAACCATTACACCCTCCGTGAAGGTCCGGCCATCCTCAAATTGGAAACGTTTGTTGGGGCGGAACATATATTGCTTTGTATGTGTGTGTGTGCGTTTATGTGTGTGTGTGTGTGTGTGTGTGTGTGTGTGTGTGTGTGTGTGTGTGTGTGCACGCCCATGTATATCTTGCCAGTATTGATCTAAAATCAATCACTGTACTGGCTGTACTGACTCATGAATCATTGTGATATGAGGAGAGTGGAATGGATATCTATCTTCAGTTCCTGACACTGAATGAACAGAGTGACAGTGTTTGACAGCCTATTCGATATCAACAACAGGAATAATGTCTTTCTAGGTTATATTTCTTTGGAAGCCTATATAACTCTGATTTTGACCACAATTTTCAAGCAAAATGTATTTATAAAATTGAATTTTTGACTTTGCCATTCATTCAGTCATTTTCTAAACGCTTTGTCCTCATTGAGAAAGGAAGAGAGGAAGAATATGTGAGTACGAAATATGAAAATTTGAATGTGAATATACCCGCAGGTGTAGGTATTTCGTCACATTTTTACAGAAGAACTCTGGGTGCGCCTCATTACTGAAACCAATATTTACAACGACCAGACCCAACGCACTCCAGCCCGGGCAAAGATGTCAAAGTGAAAGTGAAAGTGCTTTTCTTGCACTGACATTATTTTTACATTTTTGATTGAATGAGTAAGGGGACTCAACAAATTGTTACAGTAATCGCATGCTGCGATTGTATTGACACCTAATATATATTTAATTAAAAATATTGCTTCTCTTGCACTTACCTTTTTTTTTTACATTTTAGATTGAAGCAAGTGCATCTTTAGGGAAGCGCTACATTATTGCCAACCTCTTGTGAACTGTTTTCACTGAGAAATCTGTATTACTCACACATTAGTTTGTTTATTTTATTGCCTTTCCTTGTGTGTAGTTTGCTGTTTTTTTTTTTTTTAATATATATTGAAGGTTTATAATAATAAACTCAGGCCTGTGTGAAAGCCGCAGGTCTAAACTCTTGAATTATTTTGAAATGATGTTTTAATCTACTACAGGGGCTGAGAAATCAATTATTTTGTATGTGTTGAATTTCTGGGGAAAACTTCGCAGTGTCATCATGTTTTTTCCATGATAAATAAAGTTGTTAGCACATTATTGGAAGTAGTCATTCTGGTGATGAAACTTTGCTTTGTGCCACGCGACGCCCTTGTTCCTCGCTTGTTCTTAGCCTCAGGTAGCTTACAGCTAACGTCCCGACTGTGCCAGCTTCCACTTTTATTCGGGATTCGCAAAATCTTTACCTAAACTAACTTACTGGGTTGCATATTTATCAGAACGAGAGCATCTCCCTCTCTTTCAAAGGAGTTTTGTTTTGGAAGGAATTGGAGAGTTGTTAAAATCTTTCCTGCAAATGACGAAACCAAGATGACTGGAAGTTAAATCATCCAAACTTGAGCCAGCAATCTGTCAGCAGCATGTGTTATCTAATGTGCTCCCTGCATGCAGAGACTGGATGCTCATGTCCTCTTGCTGAACACTGATGGTGATTATTTGTTGATTTGATTTGCATAGCGCAACTATTTCCATGTTTGTTCATCATGTGCATGATATGTGGAGTTATGCCGCTGTATTGGACAGGACACCGTAGCAAAAGAGATTCTGAATCTCAATGAGACTATACCTGGTTCAATAAAGAAAAGAAGAAAAATAGAATATGCCTCAACGTTATCGTGCCGTACACCACAGTAAAATCTTTTTTTTTGTTTTTTTTTTTTGCTAATCCACGTTTATTTTTGACTCCATTATTTGATGGCACCTGGGACTTGTCCATAGCTTCTGAATTGGCGACATAAAATTTATACATGTGATTTGGTCAGGTCAGTAGAGATGAGTCACAAAGATACTAATGTTCATCTGGACCTTCAAGGTCAAAATACTTTACATTCCTATCTGTGTCCCAAGACCAGCAGGACAGATACATGTGGATGGATACACACTTTTTGGTTTAGATTTGATCAGACAGGAGGGAATTTTACAGCGGCGAAATAGCTGAGCAAACGGCGAGAGATATGGCTCGTCACTTGCCAGTGACCCTGTCAGCATCATGATGTGACAACTGTGTACAGCTATTGTTTGTTTATGTCTTTGTGAGTCATCTGCATAGGTCTGACATTTAAATGACAATTCTTGAAAGGAAAACAAAGACACTCATATCCAAGCACATTTTTGGTGACTAAAACGTGCGTGTGTTTATGCGTTTGTGTGTGTGTGCGTGTGCGTGCGTGTGTCCCTTAGTAGCTGCCAAATCTGCTGCAGTGAATATAAAATGACTTTGTAACTCCCACTGACAGCTATCCAATTCCAAACAGGTAGGAAAAATACACAGATACACATTCAAGAAAAAGTGTTTTTGAACAAACCTCAATTAAGTTGGGCCATTGTTTAAAAACGCATATGAAAACAGAAGCCTTGAATTTGCAAGTACTTTTCAACCTATATTCAGTTTTTTTGTTTTGGTGAAATAAGCAGGGACGCCCCTGAAAAACATGGCAGCTTAGACTGTATATGCCTTTCAGCATTAATGATGACTTCACAGATGAGCAAGCAACCCATGTCATGGCTACCGACACCACCCGCCGCACACCATCACAGATGATGGCTATTAAAGAATACACTGGTAAATATCCAAATAGCCCTTTTCCTCTTTGGCTCGGAGGACACGAAGTCCATGATTTCCCAAAACAATTTGAAATGTGGACTCGTCAGACCACCGTTCACTTTTCCACTTTGCATCAGTCCATCTCATATGAGCTTCAAACCAAAGAAGCCGGCGCCGTATCTGGGTGTTGTTGATATATGCCTTTTGCTTTGCATGATAGAGTTTTAACCTGCATTTGAAGCAATATTATGAATAATAATAATGATATTCATATATTATTCAATGTTAATTTGATTCATTTCTATCTAGATTTCATAATGTTTGAGACTGTGCTAAAGTCGGAATGACTAGACCAGAGTCAGAGGGGGAACATATAAATAAGAAGGTATCTTGTAAAGACACTGACTTGGACAAACACAATTTCCAAAAGCCATTATGATGACAGAGAAAATAATAGATTAGGAAGCAGGAAAGACAAAAGATGCAGTATTGGCAAAAATAAATTAACCCAGGGCAAAAGCAGAGAAAAAACATGGGTACTTGGAACATGGTAACATATCCAAAAATAGGCAGTTGAGAAAATGTAAATGATTGAAAGACGCTTTTTCAGGAAGATCCTTACATTTAGTGGATATCAAATGTTTGCTTACCCTAACTAAATGGCAGGTTTTTCCATAAAAAAAAATCGAGAAGGGAGGTAAAAATGAAAAAAAGTGCACAACGTTTTGTGGCTCTGCACAGAATTAACCATCAGTTTCAAATTCAAGTAAAATGGGAGTCAATACACACTTGTCGACATTTCATGTCACGTGTCTCTGATGAATCCCAAGTAACGTTCTGTTGTGCTAGTTAATTTTCCTGTTTTTTTTTTTTTGTTTGTTTTCTACCAGAAGCCTCAATGTTTGTGCTAACACTGACTGGAATTTCCAACTGTTCATGATGCTCTCCATCTTTTTAAGGACCCAGTTCCAACTGAAGAAAAACAGCTCCAAAGCAAAGGCACAAAGCTGACTGTTCAGAGTCATGTACTGTTTGCTTTCTGTCCGTTAATTTGCTATATATTTGCTTCATCGGTCTTCGGACCATAATACAGACCAATAGACCATTTGCACTAGAGGGGGACTCTGGGTGCTAGCGGAAGTTGATCAAAGTTTCTAGACAAAAATGCTAACGGAAGCCCATTGAAAATGATAGGCAGACCGGCCTATAGGCGATCACTATTTGGTCCGGCCGGACAAAAAGGCGGATTTTAGTCAAATGCCCAGCTCTGATGCCAATATCTCCACCAATAATCCTAAATCTCCTCTCACAAACCAGATGTCCGTTGTGACCTCTGATGGGCAACATGGTGCTAATAAGGCATCTTTAAATAAAAGTCAAAAAAATCAATACGTTTGTGGTCCTTGTGTTCATCGAAGATGCCCATCCTTGCTCCATAGGAATGAACGGCTTACCCACCATTTATTGATGAGTAGTTTATCGAGGTTGCGCACTTCAATAAACTGCACTAGATTAGGTACTCTATAAACCGCTACATCGTAACATTGCATAGCACAAACGTCTCAATCACCAATTATTTTTCTTTCTGTTGGCTGACTATGGATTGGTGATATGTTCCCTGGGATATGCACTTATAGAATGTTTATATTACATCATCTACTCTCTTCATTCCTGTAGCAAAACATAGTTTAGAGACCAGACACATCCAGGACTCATGCTTGTGAATAATGTATGATCTCCTGTCGCCAATTGAAATGTTTCCACTAAATTAAAGACACAGTATTTGCTTTGCTTAACCAAAAAGGAAGACAAGTTTTCAAAGTAGCCAAAACTTAAACCAGGGGTGATATACCGGCCAAAATCAAAGTGGGCAAAATAAATGAAATGAATGAAAGGAATTCAAGTACAACAAAATGAAGGGGACTAGAAAAAGAAGTCTACATGATGAGATGTCAAAATTGAAACAAACATTTTTTCCCCCTATATGAATTTGGCATATTTTTCTCCTCAGGATTCCCTTCATCCCTCGTTTCATTACAGTTTATCTTTGCTTTCCTCTTTCTGCAAACCTTGATCCCCTTCGAGTATTATCGCTTCCATGAATTTCCTCTTCCAAAATGTGAGGATGACTCTTGTCTTATCATCAAAACATGTTCCTCTGATCAAAGCCAAAGATAACATCCAGAAAATGTTTTGAACGACAGACCGGGGAATGGAATGACTAATTCAAGGCAAAACATTCATCGAAGGATAAAAACCTCATTGAAATTGAAGGGAGGGGGAATGAACATTAAGCAATGGGTATGTGTTCATCTCTGCAAGCGCAGAATGGGGAAAGTTCTCCCCAGTGACATGAGCATCTCAAGTAAAAGTAGAAGATGAAATGGAAGAAGAAGTAGTCGAAGACGTAGTCATGCGTGACCGCCGGTAGCCAGCATAAGAAAGAAGGTAGCGGTAATGCACAGAAAGTATTTGCAAACCGTCAAAACAAAGTAGAAAAAAAACGGAAGAAGAATAAACGTGTGATGTAGCTCTGCTGCCGCTGCTAGTGTACAAGGATTTATTATTTACAGCAGCAAAAGGCACAATAACGGACCAGGATTCTACCTTTGGCCACAATACGACTAAAGATTTGAGTTAAGGTAAGCCATTTTAAACTAAAAAGGAAAAACCTTTCCGTAATTACGAGTCGAAGTTTCATCCAAACGTAACTTGTTTGCTGCTGTCAAACACAGGGTGCGTTGGGAAATTCACTCTGATGCCGTAACACCACTCTGAGTGTGTGTAGGCTCAGAGAAGCAGAACACGCTTCCTCCCTTTAATTTCCAAATGCAGCAAATGTTAGAAAGCAATCAGCAGCTCGCACTTGAACTGTTTCCTTTCCTTGGACTGCCTGACATACTGGGCTCCGGCACTCCTTTTTGTGCAATATATGCAGCACACTAAATAACCGAACGGCACATTTGAACAATGTTTCAATATTTGTTTGATTGAAGTGTGTGCTTGAAAGGTATTTTTGAATGCACCCACGATTAGGGAACAAACAGGAACAGGAGTCAGAAAAATACTGTATATGACTTTCAGGAATGTTAATGGTAATTGCCTCTAGCGTTAAATCAGGTCAAATGCCGAGGACTGGGTGATCATGGAAAAATGAATATCTAATAGTTAAAATATTGAAATCCTCAAGTAAGTCACCTGATGTTTGATGATGTCTCAATGAAAAACCTATATTCTGAAGCCCAAAAAAATATAGATATATCCTTTATTTATCCCCAGAGAGATAATTCAGGTTTTACAGCTGTTAAAATAAGATATATCTAAAATGAAAATAGTCCTCTTTAAAGTAAATTACTGTAGTAAACATGTATTATACAAAATATCCATCTTCATAAGTGACAGTGATGGGAACAAAACATACATTGTAGAGTAAGCAGCATGGCAAGCTCAGTGTGAGATTTTTTTTTTTTTGTCCCCAAGCATTTTTAGTCATCTACAGGCATAAATTGACAAAAAAAACATTGGTAATTTGAGTCATGCTGCTGTTGGCACTATCATGTCCAATTACTGGGTCCTGGCAGTGGAAAATCAAAATGATAAGGCAATGATGTCAACATGCCAGTACACGTAGCTTAGGCTTTCATGTTGGCTCACGGAACTTGCATGGCCTTTTAACTGGAGAAAAGCCATTTGGGAATAGCACTAGTTACCATAATACAACAAATGAAATTATAATAGGCTTCAAGATTAAATTACCCTGCCCTCTCCTCTGCAACAGTGAGGTGAGTCAAGAGCATCTAACAACTGAACGGTGGGTCACCTCAAATGCAAATAACCAGCTACATTAGCAAAAGTACAGTATTTTCTATACCAAGCGACTGTGTGTGTTCATCTGCAGTAATAGCACAACACGCACATTGTACACACACTATCTGCTGCTAATCTGAACTGGGCTGCCAAATTTCTCTGCACAACAGGTTTGCCCATCAGTGGGAGCTCACTGTATTCTCATGGACAATCGTGGGAATTTATTTTCATGAGGTTTTCAAAACCAAAGCCCGTATGAAAGCAAATAATAACTTATGAATTCAAGTTCATACATTTGATGTTCATATTGGTTAAAAATAAGCCTCTGAGAAATTGATAGTAAAGTTAATAATAATGATTAAAAAATGACAAGTTAATAGAAATAAATTTGTAGACAAGTTTAGATGAGTTAATCCAAAAATAACTGGTTGGTATCGCCATTTAAACCAGGGGCATCCAAACTGAAGGGCCCCATACAGAAAATCAAAATATCTTTCCCTCAAGTCTACAAATCAATTCATCAGTGTAGGTAAAGATATGAGAAGCTATAGCTATATATAAGCTAAAGCTATATTTATTTTTTTGTATACCGCATAGTTGGAGTAAAAAATAGCTAGGTGTAAGCCAGAGCTGGGCAGTCCGTCCATGGGCCGGACCGGTCAGACCCTCCGGCCCGGCTGGATGCCCATTTTTGGGTCGGAGGGGTGGCGGGGTGACACATTTTTAAAAAAGGCTGGACTAAGCATGGCTGGAAGTGGATTTTAGTCCGGCCCACTAATCGGCCCTTATGCATGTGACGTGCTCGCGAGGCGGCCAAATTTCATCTCCGCCTACTCGGTGAAAGGCTTCTTTCAAAACAACTTGTGTCCGGAAGTATATTTAAGCTGCACGCAGCATTCAAGTATGGCACTGGCACATCATGCACTTCCCTACTTCCGGAAATACGCCGTAGCAAAACTGCTGTGTCGTGGTTTGCTGGTATGGTTTTATTTTGAAGGCCGGGAAGTGTGAAAGAGGGGAAGTGTGGAAAATAAGTAACTCGTTGAATGCTTGCAGACCCGTCGTCTGTTGGACCCAAATAATTATACAGTAAGAAAAAAACAACCCCAGGGGTCGCAATGGAAGTAAGTACACGCAGCTGGATAAGTACGTGAGTAAGTGGCGCGTTTGAAGCGTGTCCACAGCGGGTTTGAAGAGTAAGTTAGCCAGCTAATTGTCTTTAAATAAATCTCTTCCGTTAGCATCTCTCCGTTAGATGCTATTTATCTTTTCTTTTGATTGAAGATAATTCTATGTTTTGCTTTGAATGTTTTAAAGCACTTTGAGTTGCATTTTTATGTATGAAAAGTGCTATATAAATAAAATGTGATTGATTGATTGATTGATTGATATAGCCGGGGGGTCGCGGCCGGAAGGGTACCAGGTCAAGGGTGGACGGGCAAAAAAGGGTCAAGTGCCCATCAATAATTTTTCACAATTTTTGCATGTCCGGTGGCCCTATCGAACGATGACTGATTGGTTGAAAACAATGACGTGAGAGATGACAAACACTTCTTCTCTTCACATTAACTGTTGTTCAAAGAGGTTCATTTAAAACCTCTAATGAAGGATCTAAGATTACTGCTTCCAGGTGAAAATGGCAGGAAAGTCACAGGTATCAAAATCTTCCCCTACACGTGCAGGTGGCCAGAGAGTGACCAGGGGAGGTAATACGTAGCTCCGCCCCTGGGCAAGTCATGTACGTTAACTTATTAAGTATTGACAGTAATACCATAACTGACTTAGTTATACAATGTCAAATATGATTTTGTTCACTGTTAAAATGATAAATGAACTATGAACCTATGACTTGCTCAGAAGATTTCAAGTTTGAACATTCACAAATGCATGACTGTCATACAGATTGAAATAAAGTCTATATTTTTCTTGAGTCTCAGCAACTTCAGGCATTCATTCTTTTAAAAAGGTCTCTGAGGCATAAATAACTGCAGAGACATCAAATAGATGGAATACAGAAGTCAAAGAAAGAACATACACAGGTAGGGGGTCGAATCAAATTTGGGATTTTCCATGATGCCATGCTGCTTATTCTCAGCAAGTGAGTCCCTTTGGATGTCTGCCTTAAATAAAAAATGTGCTGGAGCTCTCCCTAAGCCATAATGTGCTATTAAACCAACCAGCTTCCAAAATATGCTTTCTGTGAATTAAATTGAATATAGTAAGCTAATCAATTTGAGAGGAAAAGCAGAGAGAATAATAATAGGAAAAAAACAAAAGTTAAAAAACAAAACAAAAACAGTAATACGCCTTAAGGTTTTCACTTATGCAAAGTAGGCCTTTATCACCCACATCACCAAATGCCGTGGACTGAGCTGGGAGGTGGTACGACTGATGTACGTTAGCAAGCAAGCAAGCAAAGTGGGGCAGAAGATAACAAACATGCTAAAATGACATTGCCCAGCAAATTAGCATAAACTTAATCACCGTGGATGGATGTTGATATTGAGGAGGTTGCTTCATAGCAGGACTGTGATCAATGTTTGACGTCAACAATGATTTGAACAATGACCATAAACTGTCAATAAATACATTCATGAAGAAAAACAATAGGCAGTGTATTGGGGTCTTATCTAAACGTAACGAGAACTCCAGTTTGGTTTTTTTTGTGATTTGTTTCTCAGTGGATAAGAAAGAAGACATACAGTTTTACATTAGGTGCGGTAGATACATATGAGAAAAACAATACGGCGAGCACTTTATTACCTATTCCTGCATTGCATGCCTGTGGGATTTCGACTTCAATAAGAACGAATCTTTTTCAATCTGGAAGGTGATTTTACTCAAAGAATGTGCAATGAGATCTCAGGTGTATGCCCTCCTTCAAAAGGAGCATTGACACCCTCATTTTCTTTTGTGCTTCTCAGCGCATGATTAAATTGAAAGGTCAGCATATTTGACTGTGATAATCTTCAATTCACAGGGCTATGGTTCACCCCCCCTCACTTCACAGTACTGACTACACAGGTGTGTAAGAGAGTTTCTCAATTTCCAATTGAGCTATAAACTTTTCGAAAATAGAAACCCATATGAAAGTGCGAACCCTACTTGACCACATACACAGAACCAGACCACAACATGCAGTCATGCAAGAAGATATGTCATCAGAGTAATGGGGTGCACAAATAGTGCTGCGCCCCGGAGATGAGGTTGAGGTTGCTCAATGGCACCTTGAAAGTATAACTGGTATCAATTTAATTTGTCTGCAGCGGTACTCAAACTATGACCCTCCATGCCAAAGACTTTTTTTGTTTTGTTAGTGCTGTTGCAATTTTCGAGTGTACTAGACTAAAGCAGAGTGGTACCAAGTGTCCAAACTTGCAAGTTTTTCGAATTACAGGCCATGGTCGATTTTCCGTTTTGTGTTGCAATTCCATCTGTACTACAAATGAGATTCAGACACGCCCCAAGAAAAAATTAGGAGTATTCATTTCCATCCAAAGCTACAGAAAAAGGGAGATCAAATGATTGTTTCAGAATTGTAGTTTAATTTATTACATGATTTTTAAAATCTTTCACTCACAAATTAGCCATATATATTTAGAAAAAAAAACCTAATACTAAAATGACTTTCAGTCACAGCTCATTTCATTGTTCAGTCTATAGCCATCTCAATTGGGTTGTTTTTTGTGTGAGGTCACCAAGTCCCACAGGAGGACCGGAATTTTCTTCATTAACTGAAAAACTTTTCTTTCAACACACAGAAAACGGCTTGACTAAATATAGACAGAGCTTCCAAAGAAAGACAGAGAGAGAGAGATCGAGAATGAAACTGGCAGCAGAGAAAGTGAAGTGCACACTGTGTGAGGCAAAGTGTGAAAACAGAATGAGAGATAAGGGACATTAGGAAAACAGCTGAACACACGGGAGATGATTGTTTTTCATGCAGCGGGCCGAATGTGATCTTAGCTGCAATCTGTTTTTCAAAGTGTTTAAGATTCTTTTAATTTAACACATGCTAAATTCTATCTATGTCAGCAGACAGACTTAAGTCATTCTCTTTAAGTCTGCCAATGCAAAAGCACAGAAGCACTGAATTGAACAGCTGCTTGGACCGATGTTGATTATTTAGTAGTAATATAATTACGTTTGAATGATATCCATCAAGATGACATCTGTCAGATAGCTGAGGTGTAAGAAAAGTATAAAAGAAGACCACTGTTCTCTCCAGTTATTCCGACTTGCTCTCCCTTTCCAAAAACATGCATGTTAGGTTCATCGAACACTGTGGGACACAAATGTCCTAAGGTGTCAGCATGAGTGTGAATGGTTGTTGATCTCTATGTGCCCCGTGACTGGCTGGGCACATATAGCGACAAATAATGACCAATCATGGCTCAGCTTCACAAAACAGGTGAGCCATGGTCGGTTGTTACCCGAGCAACTGTGATGTCACCAGTTGACAGCAAGTGACAAAATGGCCGCCCCCTGAGATGGCTAAAAACGGGTGGATTTTGCTGATTAAAGTCAAAATCAACGCAATCATATTTTTTTCAAGAATATGTTCCGAGCAGGCCCACTAGTTGAAACAAGGCATTCTGATAAATATTGCGTTTGTGAAATAAGATAAAATAAAATAAATCCACACGTTTTTGGCCATTTTAGGGGGCGGCCATTTTGTGATTTCTGTCGACTGAAAATGACATCACAACTGCTCAGGGCTCCGATAACGACCAATCACGGCTCAGCTTCAGAAAACAGGTCAGCCGTGATTGGTCGTTATCTGAGCCATGAGTAGTTGTGATGTAATTTTCAGTCGACAGAAGTGACAAAATGGCCACCCCCAGAGATGGCTAAAAATTAGTGGATTAACTCTTATTCCACAAACGCAATATTTATCAGAATGACGTGTATAGACTAGTGGAGGGGCATCAAACATATTACTGTAAAGACCATATTTGGGTGGACTTCCTCATTAATGTTGTTATTGCTCACTTTTTTTTAAAGAAACTCCTAACCTTCTAAAATAACACCATATTCAGAGAAAGGAAACTGGACAGAAGAACACCAACTAAAACTGAGCAAATAGTAGTGTGACAATGATGGGCAATGGAAAGACTACACAGATGGGGATCAAGAGACAGACAGAGAATGCACAATTAAGGAGATAATTAATCATTTGTCTGGCTGCTCTTTTCATCTTTCTCTGACAATGTACCACATAAAATCTTTCTCTCCTACACAGTCACACACGTGCGCTCCCGCACATATACATACTCCAACACACGCACACACACACAAAGAAGGAGCACAGAGGGAAATGCAACCCTTTTAATCTTCACTACGCATAATATTTGCACCGCTGGGTAAGAGAAAGCTGGTCCTGATGAAAAACAACACAAGATAAACACTGTGCTGCAATCTCTGTTACTCGTATTATTTTAACACGCTTCTGTTCATTTGGATAAATGCATGCATGGTGCATATGTTGTCTAAAAGAATACAAACATTATTGCATAGTTTTAATTTGACTTCATTCATAAGAGAAAAAAATGAGTTTTTTTTTTTTTTTTTTTTTTTCAGATTTAGACCTTCATCAGGTTTTGATGCTTCATGCACAATACCTGTATACTGTACTGTAATATTTTTAATTGGACCACAAAAACGTGGCGCGATTGTTAAGGAAGAAGCTGATCCGAGATAGAAAAAGGAAAGTTGGAGAAGTTGTTTTTGCTCTGACCGCGGTGGGTGTAATGCGTCGATTGTAGCACTGTCATTCACTCACAGGCAGCTAACACCTAGGGCTGCTCGATTATGAAAAAAATATTAATCGTGATTATTTTGGTAATAACTGAAATCACGATTATTTCAAACGGTCATTTATTTTTTGGTACAAAACAAGAAAATGTTTGAATGAAAAAAAATGTAAATAAAGACAACATATACAACATATTATAAAATTAGTTATAAAATTAAAAAAAGGTGCAAATGTATAAATTCAAGCATGATTTCCTTGTGTGTAAACATTGAGTTAAGCCTATTTGTCAAATGTACATTTATTTTAACTATCGGTATGTGGAATTCCCTCCCGAATGACAAATGCATGACCTTTAAGTTTACTTCAGGGAGAGAGAAGAGGAATGCAACGCAGTATACTTTTGGGGAGAAAGAAACAGAACAAAAGAAAGCGATTTGTTTTCAGACATACCCTTTATGTCCTTTTCCTATCGCCCGCAACCCACTGGAGAAATATACCTAGTAAAGCATCTTTGAGATGACCAATACAGAAATACATCGCTCAAAACGCAACCTCCACCACCACCTTTGCCCCAAGATGATATTGCAATTAAATTTGGTGTAAAGGTTACTTCTAAATGATTGGCTTTTTACTTTTATTCAGATGTTTTGACTTTACTATGAATCAACTTAAAATAAGTGGCTTGATTGACTCTCATGTCATGCCTCTGGTAGACATTAATAACCATTTACCTATTAAGATCATTAACGTACTTAGTGCTAAGTCGCAAATGTAACTGAATGTTACACAAATGTTGAATTACCATTACAGCCAGTATTCATTTTTTCCTTCCCTTATTCTTTCCGTATTCAGGTTTTGAACTTGGTTTGCTTAGCTGAACACAATGACATAAATCTCTTTTCCATTTTCTTCTCATCGCCTTCCTCCCCCTCTTCCTCTGCTTGGTTCTCTTCATCTCTGCGTTAATCCGCTGTGCCTTTCTTTCAATTCTTTTCTCCTCCGCCACCTTCATTTCTCCCCACCTTATTCCTCCACATTGAGAAAGACAAGTTATGATAGAAGATTATTTTTAGATGTTTAATTCTTGGTGTTTACAGTGTGTAACGTGTACGGATTTGGACGCAATGGTTCATAAAATAGCTTTTCTGCCATCACGATTTTTTTTTCTCATGGCTTTTTTTTAATACAGATTAAAACACAACTAGAAAAGAACATACCGTGGGAGAGGGATGAAGGCCATAACACAGGTATAGTGTAGGAAGTGAAATGTTTTTTAAAAAGTCTTTTAGAAAGCAATAGAGGGGTGATGAAGACTGTCAAGGAGGAAAAAGTGAAGGTTATCAAGCAAGGGAAAAGGAAGAGAGGAAGGTTGAGGAAGAAAATTATTTATTCCGTTTTGGTCTGATACAAGTTGTTGCTAAATATATTGCTACACTTTTCAAGGTTTGCAACAGCTGTTCACATGTTTTATACTGCTTTCCTAATCCAGTAAATGAAGAGTAAATTGTTCCGTCTGACCTGGGGACATTAGTGCGCTAGTGACATTATAATCCCCTAATTATATATTTTTCAACCGTGGCTCTGTGGTATGAATAGTTGGCCTGTGAATGTAGTGTAAGTAGATCCAAATTTAAAAAAAAAAAAAAAAAAAAGAAAAAAGAAAAAAAGGAAAAAGGAAAAAGATTAGGCCTACACACACTTAAAGGGAAGTCAACGCAAAGATTTTTTTTTTTCAAGAATATGTTCTATGCATGCCCACTAGCTGAAAAAGGGCACTCTGCTAAATATTGCATTTGTGGAATAAGTGTTAATCCACTCGTGTTTAGCCATGTCTGGGGGCGGCCATTTTGTCTTCTGTCGAGTGAAAATGACATCACAACTGCTCACAACGACCAATCATGGCTCAGATTCAGAAAACAGGTCAGCCGTGATTGGCAGTTGTGACAAAATGGCCGCCCCTAGAGATGCTAAAAACGAGTACATTTTGCTTCTTAATTTATATTCCACAAACGCAAAATTAATCAGAATGCCGTGTTTCAACTAGTGGGCTTGCTAGAAATATATTCTTGAAAAAAATATGTTTGTGTTGACTTCCACTTTAAGCAGCCGGACAGGTAACCACAAAAAAATGAAGTAATATAAAAACGGTTTGCTAATCCGTGAAAGTTGAATCAAGGCAACTGGACTGTTCATACTGATGTTTCACTTTTAATTAAAAAATGTTCTTCAGTTCTAAAGTTTAGGTCTACAGTCCCTCTTTTTATGCCTCGGCGGGTGTGTTGCCTGGTTGTGATTAACAACGAGTGTTGTTGTTGTTGTCTAATGCGCAAAGAGAAGAGAGAGCCACTACGCCTGAGCCCAAAGACAGAAACAGGAGGCAGAATGTGGAGGAAACTCAAAATGATTTTCTCCTAACACAACATACCAATTGAAATTCGCCAACACCCGCAAACAAAAGCTGGTTCACTCCAAGGAGAAAATTTCGAAAAGTAAGCAATGTTGTATATCGTTGCTCTCCTGTGAAAAACACATATGTCCAATTTTGGAATGTTTTTTAATTTTCACGTTAATGCGATGTCCGTAACATCAAAGTGACGATATGGCAAACAAGATTGTAATTAGAAAGCCGCAAAAAAATGTTTTTATCCGCCCCTAAAACGCAAACAAAAAATGAAATAAACAGCAAAAATGGGCTTGTGAAGCTCATTTGTTTTATATACAGTATACTGGTGATCTTAGTAATGAATTCATCTATTAATAATGAACCCAAGCAATTGAAGACCGATGATGGTGATTGGCGAATGTTGAATGGAGCAAACATCCTCCCTCTATGCACTCCACACAGCTGAAGTTGTTCCCTCTCTCATTAGCCTCAGGGGGTTCTGCTGCGCTCCGTTCTGTCTGAGGTGACAAACAATCTTGTGACTCAGATTTAGAAATTCACTGGCAAATTCTGTCAGCCTCTGTAACTCTCTGTTACCTCACTTTTTTAAAGATGGAAATACCAAAGCATCAATTTCTCTTCCTGACTTACCTCTACCTTTAAATGAACCACAACCTTGCTTGAGCAAAGGAGCAGGGACGACTAATGTTTTTCTCTGTGCGGCTACTTTAAAGCCACAGTGGTAAACACAATTTGACAGCAGCAAACGTGTTTGTTGACTGATGAACAAACACGTGATAAGAAGTCACTTTTGAAATGTGACAACACAGGAGGAAAAATAAGGTCACAATAATATAAGTCAGTGTGCCATCCTAATAATTTTGACTGATGACGTGCAAACCTCTACTATGGCACAACGCCTACTGGCGGCATTCATCCATTTAAATAACACTGCTCTGCCACTTGGATTTGAACTTCAAGCTGAATTTGTCAGACCACAAAGCTTTTCACTAGTTCTGTTTCCTTCTTCATGAGCTGCCTTTTCTTTTCCATACATTCATCCCTTTATTTTCGATACGTTTGTCTTCACTTGGGCCACGGGTGAGTTGGAGCCTACCAAGGCACATACACACCAATGGACAGAGTCTTGAATGACTCTAATATATAATCATGTTTTATAGGGGTGGGTATCTCTGGGTACCTCAAGATTCGATCCAATTCAGAGGCCCACGATTCGATTTAATTCCGATTCAGAGGCCTATGATTCGATTCGATTGCGATTCCGATGCATCACTACGTTGGCTTACATTTTATAGTCCATGTAAGACACTGTTACCTTTTTAAAACAAAAAAACTCAAGGAAGAGCAAAGATTTATATTTCACACTTTGACTTTGTACCGCCATCTCGTATAAGCTTAGCCTAGCACAGGCGTCTGACGTGCAAATGCGCGTAATCGCTTGTGCATGCTTTTTGTTTTTTTAGTTCAACTTTAAATATCGATTATGAATACCTATGAATCGTTTCACAATCTTTTTTAACACGCCGAACGATGCATCGAAAAAACGATGATCGTTCCCACCCCTAATGTTTTATATCGGTGAGTAGTGGATGTGCTTGACTGCTATTTTTTAAGTGTACTTCACTTCATGAACCTGTCTGTGTCATATAAAGTATTTACTCTTTGCAAGCACAAACAACACCAATAGAAAAAATAAACACCTCTATTTACAACATTAGAGGTCAAGATAATCAAAGGGAGAAAAGACGGGAGTTTTGGGAGAGGGAGGACGAGGTGAGACGTAGGAGGAAAAGAACAAGCTGAGGAGAAATGAGGCAGAAAGAGGAAGACGAAGCATGTGTGATGTTAAAAGGAGGAGACAGGCTTTTCATTCCTCCTACATACCCATCAAAGCTGCAAGCCCCCTCCCCCAATCCCCCCCCCCCCCCCCCACAACCACACGAATACACAAGACAGTTTTTCTGAAGCCCATTCTTTGTGATCTGCTCTCACATTATACAACATCACTGCCTCTCCGTTGCCCTCCCCGATCTATCCTGCAAACATCTAATCATGTCCCTCTCTATCAATCTCCTAATCCTGCCTGCCTTGTGCGCGCCTTCTCCAGCTTTGTGTGCTACCTCATTGACGGTGTTGTACATTCTGAAAAGTGCAGCCTGAAGCCTGTTTGAACCACTCAGTGGTAGCTTATCCCTTCATGCATGTCTGACTGCTTGGCAATCTTAGTTTCTAAAACAGCGTTTGAAATAAACTAGCTCTCACCATGTCTGTTTTTCCCCCTCTAAGTACTTTCAGAAATAAGTACTGTACTTGGAATGCACGTATCATTAAAGTTCCTAATAGCTTAGAATAATTACGAAAATGGGCTGGCATGTTAACTGGATTTACACTGCATGGTTCAAGCGACGCATTTTTTTATCCTCCCATTTGAGCCAACTTGGATGCGTGTCATTGAAGAGGAAAAAACACATGAAATCAAATGTCCTTGGATCAGAATTAGGGTTCTTACAAATGTGGTTAAAAATCTCTGGCATGCTATTAAGACATCCAGGAAATGGTTGAAATTGTGACAAATAAAAGCAATGTGACCCTTTTGAACACATTTTGTGGGGTCTTGCATGCATGAAAAGTCACTTAAGGTTGTTGATTTTTACAATTTCTAACATCCACAAGTTGCCGGTTTTATTAGTATTTTTTTTGTTTTAATAATACAAGTTTATGCAATGCTTTCGGGTTGTTTATCAGATTTTTTTTTTAGCAATATTGTGATAACACCAATAAGCTTGCCACAGTTTTTGGGCCGCTATAATAATGACATTTTCATACATCTTCAGCTCTAATTGGTTTACAGTCCTGGTGCCAAGTGCACATATGGACACTCTTGTGCTTGGATAAGGTATTTGTTATGGAGCACAGAAGTCCAATAACAAAGTAACGTTCTGGTGGAGACACACTGCAGGGTGTGCT
This sequence comes from Filicampus tigris, assembly GCF_054856515.1. Classification (NCBI taxonomy): domain Eukaryota; kingdom Metazoa; phylum Chordata; class Actinopteri; order Syngnathiformes; family Syngnathidae; genus Filicampus; species Filicampus tigris. The sequence goes on along the minus strand of NC_141232.1, from coordinate 11,893,530 downwards.
AACCTGAGTACCGCTTTTCATTACCAGGACATGAATACCAGTTTATGGACTTCCTCTCTTAAAGGGGGCACATAAAATACAGCAGAAAAGCTTTCCATATTTTGTAAACAAAACAAATTGATCCAAAATATGCACACAGTAGGAAAATTAAAAATATGCTTTTGAACAAGACATGGTATGTAAAGTAAATGATGGAGCTGTCAGACTGCTCTGTGGAATTTGGTACTTTTTCCCTTTTGATGCTCTAAATTTCAGGAAAAAAAAGGCCTGACTATGTCTATGTCAACTGAGAATAGTGAGACAATTTACTAGCTGGTATGATTATTTACAGCAGATGATTTTAAGGTACTTCTATTAGTTTATAAATGTGTTAATGGTCTTGGGCCATCTTATTTATCCGATTTGCTTTTATCATACCAACCCTCGCGGATCCTGAGGTCCTCTGGCACCGGCCTTTTAATTATTCCAAGGGTGGGGACCAAAACGCATGGCGAGGCTGCATTCAGCCATTTTGGCCCTCACCTTTGGAATAGCCTGCCAGAGGACATCAGGTCCGCAGAGAGTGTTGATATTTTTAAGAGGAAGCTCAAGACACACCTTTTTAGTTTGGCTTTTAACTCATTTTAAGTAATTTGTCTTTTCTTTTGACTGAGGATTATTCTTTTCTTATCTTACTGATTTTAGTTCTTGGACTATATTACTGTTTTGTTTTTTTAGTTTTGTTGTTCTCTGTTGTTGTTAGCTTTTAGCTCCAGTGTTTCCTCATGGGGGGGCCTCCGCGTTGGGGGGGTGGCTGCCCTTCCCGCAGGGGCCGTCTTCGCGGGGGCTCCTTGGGTCCGGGTGGCCGGGGGCCTCTACACTTTGTGTGGGGTCCACCCGGCTGATCCGGGCCGGGGGTCTATGTGGTGGTGGCACCCCTGTGGCCTTGGGCTGTCATTCCCCTCAGCGTGGATGAGCTCCCCTTGGGTAGCCTTTCCTCATATGGTTTCTCTGTGCCTTGTCATGTCTTTCTAACACACCTTATCAGGTTGTGTGCCCTGTGTGTGTGGGATTGTGTGTGTGCGCGTGTGCGTGTGTGTGTGTGAGTGCTGATGTACTGGTGGAAATATGTCTTCGGGTTTGTTGGGAGGGAGGGCGATAACGGGTCTTCTTTTTATGTTGTGTTTTGGATGTTTTACAGCACTTTGAGTTGCATTTGTATGTATGAAAAGTGCTATATAAATAAAACGTGATTGATTGATTGATTGATGATGTATCGATACATTCATAACATATTTCATTCGTAATATTCAAAAACAAGGCTAAATATCTCTGGAAAATACACAGGAATCACGTAAAATAGCAAGTACAAGTAAGTACAATAAAATTACTTAATGAAGAGTGAAAAAATGTGCCACATAGTCTGGAAAAATAAAAATTCCTGGTGATTGTTAAAGCATCAGGATGTTTTAGCATAGCAAGACAGCTAAAAGAGAAGATAATATCGAAGCACTGTTCATAGTGATGGACCAGAAGAGAAAGACTGACACCGCAGCTCTTGTCAGCTTTAATGAGCTTTATAATGACTTTCAGCTCATTGTTTGCTGTCCATTTGTAATGTCCCCGCTTTCATCCATCGCCATTTTTTCAAGCCCTGGCAGGCAGATTTACATTAAAAAAAAAAAAAACTCACAAAAACCCGCTGAGCATTGGTCACCATAAAACCATCTCGGTGATCGCGTTAACATACACTAAAGAAAACCAAACTAGTGCGTTCAATTGACGGGAACCAGACTTTTAAATTCATTTTTAAAGAAGTTAATTAGCACATTCTGACTCGAAAACAAATTCAAGTTGAACGTATACATTTCCATCAGACGAACATGGGGACCGTCTCTGTGGTGGAAAGATTGCTGAACCAATACAATTCTCAAGAGAAGACAAAGAGTGACTGGACCAACAAGGAAAACCATTCTGGGGGAGCCATGGCCACGCGGTTAAGATCGTCACCTAGCACTGTGGGGGGACTTTGCTCCGAGACCACCCACGCCCGACATCCCCTGAACCCACAGCTGTAGCTGATACCCCAAAGTGCTTTCTAGCTCCAGACGTAGCCTCCTGCTCTTATGCACTACTAATTGTGTGTTTGCTGTGTATAAGGCTATGTTCACACTGCTTGTTTCTATTGTCTTTAATGGTTGCTCTTTTATTAGTGTAATTGCGAATATTGCTGCTGTGACCATACAATGTCCCACACGGCATGAAGGAAGTATCTATAACTAGTTAGCTTGTAGCAAATACAAACCACACGTTGTTCACCCCTAAACAAACGGAAACGAGTGTTACTAGTGCACGGAAAAAAAAGGGATTTCAAAGTCATGTGAAAAAGCGGAGAGTGATTAGCTCCTGCTGCTGCACAGTCTGCAGAAAAAAAAGACAGTTGATAAACAGCGACACTATACAGATAATAGAAGGAATTTTTCATTGACTTTTATTCAAGTGGCCATTGAGCTATGCTGATAATAGACGAACATGAAATTGCTGAAGAAAAATTAAGACTTTACAGTACGCGTAAGTGAAACATTCCATTTCATCTCTTTTTGATCTTTGCTTCATCTACTTTTTAGATTGAAGCCCCTAACACTACATCTCAGAGTTGAAAAACCCCTCAGCGACTCCGAGTGTTTAGCGTGCATGCTGCATGGGCAGGAACACCCAGGGCAGCATGTCTTTGGCTCACCTCCCATCTGGCCAGACTCTTAAATGAAAACAATCCCGTCGGATACACTGCCTCACTCTTGTAAAACAGAAATCCCCCAAAGACCAATTCGCACAGAGTGGAATTGTGTTTTTCATTCATGCTTGTCATTTTCAGAGCAATTTGACTCTTTCACAAGGAGATGATGCAACATTATGAATTTATTAGCCTGCGATTCATCACAGCATATTTTTTTAATCAAGACTCTGGAAAGTCAACCGTCTCATGCATTACCTGAAATATTGCAAATAAAAGCCCCAAATCATTCGTATCCAATAATACACATTTGTCAACATTAGAGCTGCGTGTTGGCTCAAACCGCTGCTGATCAGCAACATTTCCAGGCTTTGACACGATCATTTCTCTACGCTCGGCTGCACATTGCAACACTGCCACAGAGTGCATATCGACACACGCGCGCGCGTGCGCGCGCTCACACACAGGCTTTGGAACCAGATTTATAGACTGCACTGCAAACAACAGCATCACTTATACTCTGGTGGAGAGGAGAACATGCAAATGCATGCATACCTTTGTCAACACACCATTCCCCTTGGATACACACAAAGACGTGGAGCAAGGGCTTGACTCCCCTTGGCAAAAAATGAGTGTGCGTCTGTGTGTGTGGTCATGTTCTGCCAGACTTGCAAAATTTACATTTGCCCTATCTCTCCTTCACCGTTTTTTTTGTTGTTGTTTTTTTTTGTCCAGTCCTCATAAGTGTACAAGACTGTACCATACTGTTTCCATGCTACTGTCGGAGTGTGTGTGTGTATTTGCGTATGGTGCTGGCTGTTATGAAGATTGCTGGGAGCAGTCGTGGTGGCAGTGGTGTACATTTGGAAAAAAAAAAAAAGGGGTAAAAGAGGTGGTAATGGGAATGAGCGTAAAGAGGATTGAATAGGGGAGAGGATGGAGCAAGGCAGATACAAAGGAGGGAGGAGAGCAGTTGATGTAGCCAAAGGGAAAGAAGAGATGTGTGTGTGTGTGTAGACAGGGATGGACATAAAACAAGGACACACCACCAAGACTGAAATAATAAAAAAAAAAAATAAAAAAAAAGCTTCTAAGAAGGACATAACTACTAAGAGACATGGTGGGAAGGGGAGGCAAGATGTGTGTGTGTGCGTGTATGTGCGAGGAGAGTTTGCTCCGTAGCAAACTCATTATCATGCAGACTTCTGACCGGTTTATAGCTTGGCTGCCCTTGATGTCTCATTCACTCACTCACTCACTCACTCTCTCACTGAAACATTCACACACACAAACACAGCCTAAAAAAACTCTGCATGCATGCGTGCACAATGTCTCCGAAACAGTCGGAGGGAGCATAAGTACTTGACATGAGGAGACAACCGAGGTCGAAACCATTTTAAGTTCATTCTCCTGATCACATACGTACATGTCTGTGTCTCGCTCGCACACGCAGACGCAAAACAAACGTGCTCCTAGCACACACCTGCCGGCTAAAACCTGCTGAGTTCACCATGGCAACAAGAGAAGTACCTTGCTCTGTTGTTTGGAGACAATTTTCTCTGTGGAGAAATTATAGACTAATTTGGCAACCCTGTGGTAAGCCAAACTTCTAGGTTAGTGTGTATAGCCTTTTGTAGATAACATACTGTACCATGGGAAGTGTTGCGCAAGATAAGAAAAAGACTTATTTGAGGTTGGCGTTTAAGAAAAGTGTGATTGGTTCTCTGAATTGTTGAGATTTTAAATCTATTTTTTTTCCCATAACAATGAATGGTAATCGAATGTATCTGTTGCATCATAACCGCTGTCACCGTTAAGGGCCGAACCAAATGATTAAGTATTTGATGCGTCAATTTTTATATTGGAGCAGTTACTTTGTCCGTCCTTTTTAAAAACCTTCTCATCCCCCGCGCCCAAAATGCACATCTGTCCGGGACGAATGGACGGACCGTTCGAGCCTCGGGAATGATGGGACATCTTTTAAGAATGACGGACTGATGGATGACAGAAGTGGGTTTTCATCCGTCAGTGTAATCGTCACTAACTGCGTCCGTCACTGACGGACGCCCGTTTTTCAATGTTTTTGGGGAGGACTGACTGACGGACCAACGGACTTCTGACTGACCAATTCAGTTTGTCACGAAAAATGACAGACAGGTAGCCTGGCTGATGACGGATGATGAATGACAAACCAGCAAAATAGACTAAAATGCCCACCTCTAGTTGTTACACACTATTCAAAAACAATAAATGATAAGGCTTAACTCAGAAAGTTCTTGGAAGAAAAGTACCATGTAATCTAATCCCGCAACACAAAAGTAATAACTCCGATTCAAGGTACACTGACTTGTGATGAATACAATGGTGTGTCTGTCTTTGTCATGGCAACAAAGACCACCTACTTGTGGACTTGGAAACAACTTGTGCTGTGCAACGACTTGTGCAACACCAGCAAAGCAATATGATAAGAGATAAGATACTATACTGAAAATGTAACATTTGCCACAGAGGCTTAGTTTCATCACAATTGCACACATCAGACAAGGGCAATGAGAGTCTGTGAGTGTTGTTTCTTTTTTTTAACCTAAATGTATATTTACTCCTGTATCTCAATTGGTAACTGCATAAAAAGTGAAAATGTGACATTTCTCTTCATGGAAAAAAAAAACACACCAACAATATGACTTTCTAACATCTACTACCATGCTATCATCGAAGAATGCTCTTCCACTTTGTATTAAGAGCACGTTACTTGCACTCTGGCCAGCTGTACATCGCCGCCAGTACAACTACTGTTTGTAAAGTAGGGACACTTTCTGTGCGTGCGTGCGCGCGTGCTTGCATGTGTGTGTGCCCGTGTGATTTACATACCCCTGATGTCTCTCAGTTTCATCTGACCTCAATACACTACGAGGCCCTGCCCTGAGATGCTATGGCATCACTCATGCACATAGACACACACTCTACACTCTCTTTAAGGGGATAATACACGCACATTGGCATTGCGGTGTGTTGTTCTGTATTCACACCCACTGACACACAGAGGCCAGGACGATCAGCAATGGCAAGGCCAGACAGGTCATTAAAGAACATTTGTGTGGCTTACAATACCGGAGAGTGATGATCACCTTCCGCCCTGTATGTACTAGAGATAGACCGATATGTTTTTTCCAGGGCCGATGCCGATACCGATTATTAGTAGTCAAGGAGACTACCGATATTTGGAGTTGATATTCATTTTCAGTAAAAAGGAAAATATTGGCATCAAAAAATAAAGTAAAACTCTTAACTTTGTTGAAATGCCATTACTCATGTTTGGTGAACATTTTTTCAGATTTACATAATGTTGATGTTTTTTATTATTATACATTTTTGACCATGTGCATCTGTAAAATTCTAAGCTCCCAGGGTCATCAGCATGTCTTCAAAAGTTACATGAAAACTTTAAACAATTGCTCCCTATAGTTTTCGACAGTAAATAAAGTTCTCCAAAATTTCAAAATGACAGCAATGTTAAAATTTCACTTATCTTTGTTTAGGTTTCAAACAAAACCAAAAGGTTCAGAGTGTTCCCAGGGCGATATAATCCAATAAAGTTAACTGAAAACGTAAACAACTAATTCCTTGAAGTTAACACAGTTTTAAGTTGATATATTATCGGCCATCAGATTTAAAAAAAAAGGCCGATACGGATATTCATCAAAACGCTGACTATCGACATCGATAATCGGCCCGGCCGATAATCGGTCTATCCCTAGTATGTACACTACACATTATCTGCTAGATATTTAAAAAATGCTACAGTGTCCTTTTTTGCATTTACAAGAATTTAAGAGACAAGGCCATTGCCAGATCTAAAATTAAGTAAAGGATTCTGTTGAAAGAAAATGTCATGAGCTAGTTTAGTCTAGTTTAGGATATCCACTAAATGTATTTTGTCGAACCTTGGTAACGGTAAGTAGCCATTCTACTTTTTAATATGAAGCCATTGCTGGTGTATAAACAAACTTGACAATCAAGAGCACATCACAAGATTCCACATGCACCTTTTTATGTTCAAGTTAATATAAAGACATCTCACTCTTAGCGACTGTAGCCAGTAGAAGTGATGCAGAACTGCTTATTTTTCCCCAACTCCAACATTAACTGTGACCAATGCAGACACATTACTCCCATAACCACACTTTTGGATCAGTCCAGGAGGATAAACGGTTGGTGCACATGCTGGTGGCACAGAATGCAAATGATAGTGTCTTCAAGCATCACTGATTCTCAGGAGCGGGGATTAATTTTATAAATGTCTGTGTGTGGAACTTTTCATCATCTCAGAAGAAAAAGTTAGAAATAGTTGTTTTGATCCAACTATGTATTTTTTCTAACTCTTATACTGTTGGCGTTTGTGGATAAGTAACCCAAGGGGGGGTGTTTATTGAAATCTTTTTTTGTGATTCATTTGGTTAGTTGATTGTTTAGTTGTCCAAAATGCAGCTGTTGCAGCAATTTTTTCACTCAACAGCATTCAAATAGTTCAGGCTTGCGATCAAGTTATTAACACTAACGTGAATTTCTGTCATTTACATATTTCTTACATGTGGACTTGAACAGGAGCTCATATTTAGTTCATATTTAGCTCATATTTGCAATAGGGATACATGAGCAATCAAGCAGAAAATGGACTCATCAGAGAATTAATTTTAGGTGAGGTTTATGCCAATTTCCAGTGTGGCATGAAAGCAGAATTCAACAAGGCCTGATATCACTGGCAACCGTGCCAAAAATGGTTGTGTTCACACTGATTAACTGACTGCCTTGAATGTGATAGGAAAAGCAGTGTGCGTGCATGCATGCATTTGTGTCACTTCAGGGGAAAGGCAGAATACACCCTGGACCAGACTCTGGGCCACATCAAGTCCGTTCTGACAGACTCTTGCAATGTTTAAAAAGTTTGAGTTGGGCAATTAATGTACAGTCGGGAAGGCAGTGGATCTGGCCATGTCGTGTCCTCCACATGCGGAGGAAAGGACGAAGTGGTGACTGCTATTCACTGTTTGGAACATACGTATTGCTTAGTAGAGCAGTTTTCACATTATTTGTCTGAGCAAACGGTTTGCGCCCGTTTTTGCAACGTGCAAACTTGTACTAATTCAGGCCCTAAGGTTTTCAGACGTCTTGGATGAGAGCAATGTTTTAAAAATTTTAAGATATTCATCCAGTCTGTTCGGCCTGCCACTAGAAAGTATGGAAGTGAGCTCACTAACCAATCATCATCAATGACTGGATTGATGAGTTGTAAGAATCAGAACATGTGTTCTTATTTACTGACTATTTTTTCCACAGTTGCTTTCTCAGCTCACAAATGTTGTGGATGTGTCTATTGAATCCTCTGAAAACCCACTTAAGTTTTAATTGTCAATTAATTTTTTCTTACTTCTGACATATCCCTATAGCATCCCTATATGTTTGAAACGCAAAAATATATCCACTTAAATTCTCTGGTGGTTGGATTATATCCCACTGAATCATTGTGGGGCTTTTTCACGCTGCGAAAAGCCACCAGCTAGCTTGGGAGCTAACAGGCCTCCGGACGCCGCGGGCCATCGATGGGCTCATCCAATACGTCACTACCTCACTTGGTGTTGTGTCAGTGTGTGGGTCCTGATAACAGAGACACTACAGGGAAAGTTAACTGTTTAATAAACACAGCATACGTTACTCAGCCTGTGGCTGGAACAAAGTGCCACACGTTATTCAGCTTGTAGCTCAGACAATTGAGCACATGGTTCCAGCTAGTTACCGTATATACCCACTATGCTTTACATTTCAAGGTATTACTGGAGCCTCAGTGACACAAAATACATAACACTTGGGAATATTGGGCTGTTCTTTTGTGGCATTCAGTGAAGGTGTATTTTTCAGGATGTAGCCACAACTAGCTAGTTAGCTGAACTGTATGCTGTGGGGATAGAAACGAGCCAATTAATTATAACTAAGTAACTCGCACTTAAGCCATGCTGGATGTGTACTCCACATATAAACTGACACAAAAACATGTTCTTTTCATAGTCGAGGCAGTGCGTTAATCAGGGAGTGTCCTCCCACTTTTGGCAGCGCTACCATGGCATCAGGCTTTGTCAGATATTGTTGTCATGCCAAACTGGAAATTGGCATAAACTTCACCAAAAACTAATTCCAAGATAAAATCATCTGTTCAGTTACTCATGTATCCTTATTGCAAATGGACTAGATATGAGTTCCTCTCATTCTAAATGACACAAATCTGAGTTTAGCAGCCCAGTGTTCATGTGTCTATTCAGTAGTTTATAGCATAAAAGACTACAAGAACTTTCATTTTACTCATTTGAATCTATTTCACCTCCATACTTCTATTGATTAAACTCTGATAAAAATCAACATTCAGTTTCGCAATTTTGTTTCATTGCACTCCAATCGCTGTCTGTAATATGCTTCTTAGACCCATAATTTATGATTAACATAATTAATTGGGGGCAAACGTTGGGTCAATTGCCTTAACAATTTACTAACTACTCCAGATCATGTTTTTTGTGTCTGTATAGATGCATATAATAGGGGAAAAAGGCTTTGCTGGCAGGGGGGAGCTATATTAAAACTTGAGTGAGCAAAAACAGCTAGCTCAAAAATAAGCCTCATGCAGTGGTTGATGATGTTGGTGGTAGCTCTTAAACACCAGACAAGTAGGCTCAATAAATTAAATCCCAATATCTTCTTAATGGTTGCCCCTGTTAACGGCCCCATCTATTACGAGCCAAGAAGCGGGAAGAAAATTGAGAAAATTAGCTCTTTTCTCTTAATTTCGGTCATCTTCACTTTGGAGTTGTTTCCATGTTATCAATTCTCTCCTATAACTTACTATAAGTAAATAATAGTACGTGTAAGTGTGAAATAAGAAGTGTATTAGCATCTCTTCAGCAATCAATCAAAATTTCCCAAAGTTCAAAGCTGGATTGGCCCGTGTCACCCTCCAATGTGCAAGCCAAGTCCTGATTAACTGACTGAAGGCCCACTTCGTACAACAGTGTACTTGGGAACCTCCTAGTATGAACTTGAGGTGTGACTTTGGACAAAAAATCATTTGATGAGTTGCTGGGGGTTCATAAAAAAAATGTTTCAGGTGAATAATTGTGCATTTATCTTTCTGAATAAGACATACTCATACCATTTCTTTTTGCCTAATGCCTATTTACATTACATGTCTTAATTATTATGAATTAAAGTTCAGTGCCAGCATTGATTTGTTTGTGCCTGTGTGTGTGCGCGCACTTGTATTTACAGTAAACTCCAGACAATTCTAAACCATCCACACACATTACTTTTCTTGCAACTGTATAACCCTACATTTCCCGTACCGCTTATACATTTAGTCTTGAGGTGACCCAGAGAGCATTCCATCTGATTTCGGCAGAGAGGCAGACTTCACCTTAGCAGGTGGTAAGTAAAGGTTGCTTGTTTCTTCCTAGTCACCTTTGACATTCTGTGTAACCAAGGGAGCCTGAAAAAAGGTAACTCCGGAAACAATTGAATTTCAGTATCTCAGTCTTTTTTGTGATGATCCAAAAAGTAATGTGAATGTTAATGCTTCTTTTCAGAGTTAGGTTTAGCAAAACTTTGCACTAAATGTGATGTCTGCTGAAATGAACAAGCATAACGCTTTCACAAGATTGCTTGACTTTATCTGTCTGATGTGATTGGTACCTTCAGGCACCATTTCCCATCATCAAACAATATAAAAGCAACATAAAAGGGAACACAATAACGTTTAAAAGATCAGAACAAAACTGAAGCACACCCAATGTCTTTGTCTTCACGCGAATACAATTAAAAGAACAATGGTCTTGTTCTATTTACCAAATGTGCTTCTTTCTGCATCTTGCATTCAAAGATCAGACAATGAACAATTGTACAATTTTCATAAACAAACATTTAATCTAAGACCTTCTTCACTTTTTTAAAGGTCATTAAAGATTCAGGTTTGGTTGCATTGTTTTTGCTTCATGTCCTAAAGCTCCCATCTTTCCAAAGTTTTAGGAAGCCCTACCTGTGAATATCCTCACACATCCATGTCATCGATAGCAGCTGGACTGTTCTGGTTGTATGAGAAGCTGTTTCGCCACCCACTTGGGCAGGTTTCAATACTTCATGTCCAATGCTAGACAGGAAAGCTCTAGCCTGTTTGCTAACAAAGCTTAGTGGCATGACACCAATTTCCTATGAGCAATGGATTTGCATCACATATAAAATCTACCTATTAACAAAATCCGAAACAAGGTTAGGCATCTGACTAAATATATTTAACTGACCATGGGTAAAATTAACATCAGTTAATTAATTTACTATTAAATTTCATTCAAATTTAATGGTAGACCCTTCAAAATGAGATGGCCATATTCAGCCCTAATCTAAAACGTACTATAATCTTTTTTTTTTCCATTGTACATGAGAAACTGGAAAAAGCAAATAATAGCTACTGCTGTTTGAGAATGTGTGTGAGTGTGTGTGCGCGCACACACATTCAAATAGGGGTCTTTCAAGCACAAGGGAATGAGAGACCCTGGGCCCAGACAGCCACGCCCCACGGCAGTTGGTGCAAATATATAAATAAATGTCGACACCTTGTCTAGAGGAATAATCATCATATTAGACATTTTAATTGTAATATGTTGACAGACTAGTAACTTGTACTGCTACCACAAAGTCACCGGTTTATGTTGCTTATGGCAAAGCAGATAATTAACAACTTTGCAAAGGAGCACGAGAGTGTGTTAAAATGGTATGTCGACTCAAAATAATAGCCTGGGAAATGAAATCAGCCAGCCGGTATAACAACCCCCACCACCAACAAAAATTATTCAAGCATCAATTTCCACAGATGTCTGAGCAGATTTGTGGGTGTTTATTTGTGATGCACATCAGAGATAATGACGTCTGTAAATATAACTCACACTGAGTCTAAAAATATCTTGTCTGATGCCACTGTCCTTAGACGTCTGAGTATCCACATCCAGTCATCTCATAACAACCTCCCATCTGCTGATCCTGCCACCATATACTGTTCACTTTGTTCTGGTGTCATTCCACATCTTTCAAATCGGCGGGAATATATCCTCTATTCAAGAAATCTAATTCAGACCCCAACAATTTCAACAACGTTCAGCCATTTGTCCATTTCCAACCTTTCGGTTTCAACAACCCTCGAAAAAAAAAAAACTCTGTCTCCTCAGTCGCACAGAAATAGCCCGGGTAAAAATCTCAACTTCATTTATAGAACACTTCAAAATATAGAACACTTCAAAAAAACAACCAGAGCTGGAACAAAGTGCTGTACATAAACGATGCTAAAATTGTAATCTCGCCATCATAACGTGCGACATCAGGCGCGGTTTTTGCAGCAGCTGATGGGGTGGATGTAAAAAACAGCAGTTTTCTAACAATCATGGGTTTGTTCATTTTGTTGGCAAGTAACCTCTCATTCCTCAAAATGATGAATAGAATGAATAGTTTAAATCTCCTGTCGCATTCAGTCCAGTCTCTCACTTAATTTCACTTCAGCGCCAGCACGATAGAGCCTAGGGGATGCTGTCAGATTGTGTCGATATTGTCCGACGATATATATAGGACAAAAGAAAAATTGTAAATGGTGGGGGACATACATACTCCCAATCCCCGGGGCTAACCATCAAATACAGCCCCCCCTCCCCAATGCTAACTGAGATGCTCAACTCATTTTTTAACACTGACAAAGAGATCAGCACGCATATTTATGCATTTCATCAATTTTAACAAATAGCCAACAAATCAAAAAGTTCACACACTACCAACCAATAGTGCATTTCTCCAATCACTCTTATGAATAAAAAATATATATATATTTGAATAGTATTATATATATAAAAAATTACACTTAACCAAATTAACACATGTAGTGCACTCCTGCGCTGACAATATTTGCTCAGATCAAAACAGTATGTAAAAAGTAATAAATAAAGTCAAACTAAGTGTTTAGTAAGTTAACCCTAATTGAAGCAAATATAATCCAATCTATATCACTGTTATATTAATGCGTGGTTCATTTGCCTTTATTTATAAATCAAACCTATGAGACCAAAACATTTGTCATAACTCTGATGTTTTTTATTGTAGTACAGATTAATTTATTGCTTAAGCATGTTTAAAAAATATACATGGGAATCACTGATTAAATCACAATTGCAATATTGAGGGCGGAAAGAAATGCCATTATCTTATTTTTCAAACTCGTTCAGCCTATACACTGTAAAAAACTGAACAACACAATGAATGAAAGCATATATGGCAAATATATAACAATTTTCCTACTAACACTGTTATGTAGCTCTGTGGCTGGTATGCTCACTTATTTCACAGCCAAACATTGTGGCAAAATCAGCAGACTTGAGGACATATTGTCTGTGTGTGTATGAGAGGGAGGGAGGGAGGGGAAGGGAGAGGGAGAGAGGGAGAAAGGGAGAGAGAGGGAGAGAGAGGGAGAGAGAGAGAGAGAGAAAGAGAGAGAGAGAGAGAGATAGAGAGAAAGAGAGAGAGAGAAAGAGAGAGCGAGAGAGAGAGAGAGAGAATTAAATACCACTTGTGACAATTCCATTTGTCCTAATGAGCGTTTCCTCTCTCTACAGAGATACATTCCAGACTTAATATCTGTTGGGTATCAGATTCTGCACCAGCACATGGACAATGCGCACCTAAACACTAAAAGGAGGACAGAAAGGAAAATGGCACTGTGGGGGATTATCTGGATGAATTACATGAAAGGCTAACTGAACTTCAGACAACAGCTAAGGTGACATTTTGCTATTGTGACGTTTTTCTCTGGGTACACGCTTCCCCGCACATGCGAGAAACATGGATGTTGGTTTATTGGAAGACTCTAAATTGTCCTTAGGTGTGAATGTGAGTTGGAATGTGTTTGCCTATATCGCTGGGGCCAAAACCTCAAAGGTCACATTTTGGTGAATTTCTTTTTGTTTGTTTGTTTGTTTGTTTTTCCAAAAATCGATCCTATTGGTCAGCGTGGGTATCATATTTGCACATTATTGATTAAAAGTGTTGAACATTTCTTGCTCTCTTTCACGATGGCAATGCTAAGGGTTGAACAAACTTGCCATTTTGATGGTCTCCTGAAAAGTGACTATTTTGGAAGTACAAGGTTTACGCCAGCGGTATGTACCTGCGATTGGCCAGCGACTAGTCTAGAGGGTCCATCTCACCCGCTACACCCAAATGGAGGCAACCATTAAAGAAAATTGATGGGATGCTTCATGAAAGGCTCACTGAACTCAGACAACAGCAGAAAGGGAGAGAGAGAGAGAGAGAGAGAGAGAGAGAGAGAGAGAGAGAGAGAGAGAGAGAGAGAGAGAAAGAGAGAAAGAGAGAGAGAGAGAGAGAGAGAGAGAGAGAGAGAAAGAGAGAGAAAGGCTGTATCACCATGCCACCAAAGGATGGCAACACAGAAGATAAACTCTACATTTTAAAAAAAAACGCTTGGCACTCCCACATATCATCATGCACCTTAAAAGCTCACACACACACAAAAAAATCACACAAGCAATGCCTTTAAATTAATAATGACTGATTCTCCCTTCCAAATTAGTTTTATTCTTGTCCGAAAAATGATCGGACTAACTGGAACACATGTTTGTACATTGTAAATGTATTTCTCAAAGTGGCATTAATCAACTTGAACATATAATTTTACATATCAAACGACCGTACTGATGCTGCAGGATGACTACAGGCTGGATGGTTAATTAACCTTATTTCATACATCCGTGCGTAATATTAATAACCCAGCGTTCAAAAGCATATGAGGGCTTGGTTACCTTGTTTAACTAGACGGTAGGTCGTTGCAGGCTCGTGCCGCTTTCAACTTGTGTCCACTGTGCCTAAATCCTTAGTCTGCGTAGCACAGGTGCAGATCCGCTCCAGTCCAGAGGTTAGCAGCGCTCGGTGTGCCCTCTCTGGCTCACGTCTCCTGTGTCAGAGGCGGTGCACTGTGCGGCGAGCAGCCAGCCGGGCAGAGTGAAGGCGAAGACAGCAGCCTCAGCTACCAGCGCGTCACCGGAGGAGATGGCACAAAAAGTAGGAGGGCTCACTATGACAAATAGAATGCGTGCTTTCAAGTCTTCAATCCTCTTCCATCAAGAGTTTTTGTCACAGTGCTCAGTATTAAGCGTTTAATTATTGACCTACAGGTCACATGTTGAGTATTTGGTGGGCTTCAGGGAATCTTCAGATTTCAAATTAGGACTTGACATTGGAAAGACTGTGGTAGTGTTCGAATCAAAATGTGAAAAACAAAAAAATCTGTTTTAAATCCAACAAATTGTCATTACACCGCAGAGGATGATTTGTTTTTGTTTTATTATATCTGCTTTAATGGAGGACTACGGAAATCAGAAAGTATTCACATTTGAAAGGCTAAAAGTAGATTTGAACCTTTTCAAATCATATTTTGAAATTGGTTCAAAATAGTCCTGCCATTGGACATTTAATTATCTGGCTAATATGCTTTACTGTCATTTTGTTTTACCTTAAACCAAGTTTAACAGTTTAGTTATTTACAGTGGACATAAAAAGTCTACACACCACTGTTCGAATGCCATTTTTTTGTGATATGAAAAAAATAACCACGATAAATAATTTCAAAGCCTTTTCCACCATTGATGTAAGCTCCAACCTGTACAAATCAATTGTAAAGAATCAATTCAATCTTTTCAACAGGGGGAGCAAAATAAACAGCTGATATAATGTGTTTCCAAATGTGTGCACATGCATTTCAACTTCTCAAGCACATGTGAAAATGTGTTATAGTCTGATAAAACCAAGTTTTATCTTGCCAACTGGGATTTGTACAGGGGTGTGTAGACTTATTGTAGCCACTACAGTTCTTTGACCACTATGAAGAGGAGCAGTTTAACGTTGAACAAATTGGCTTACTCCTGAGAAATGTGTGATTTATTTGAAGTCTGCTGGCTTTTAGGCTGAAGACCGCATTGCCCGAGATTGCTCTGGTCTCACCGAGTGAGTGTTCTTCACAAATATAGACAATCTCTGCCCTGTCTCCTCCCCTCGGTCAGTCGCTGGCTGAGAAGAGAAGAGTGGATAGAAACCATTGGCTGTAATCATTGCACGGTGGGTTGACATCAATGTGCAGAGTAGAGCGCCAGTGACATTCTGATATTAATTAGATGTTCACGTGGCAGAGCAGAGGCAAAACATCATCCATTTCCACACATTTGTGAGCAGAAACATGTGGTGTCATAAATGGTTGCAGTGAAATGGTTGTAGGGGGTGGGGGGAAACTTGACTTCCATCCATCCATTATCTATACCGCTTATCCTCACAATTGCAGAAAAGAAAATACAATACAATACCATTTTATTTGTATAGCGCATTTCACAACAGCTACAGCTGTCACAAAGCACTTTACATACAACAACAAAATGGCCATAATATTGTTGCACTAAATATATCATGTAGGAATGTAACAGTAAGACTGAATGTAATAAATGGGCCGGATGTTAGTTTTGTAATTTCTTTTCAGACAGCTGAAGAAAACCATAAATTGAAGCGAAATCTCAGTATCTGTCCGGAATCCCAATTTGTTTGTTATTTTTAATTATGTATTTATAATGGTTCACACTTTAATTAAATTGAATCTTTTCCTAAAATCACCCAGCCCTGCGAAATGAGTTGATTTGAGATTTTAACATTTTGTATGTGGAACTACGCGCGAGGACTCGTGTGTGTGTGCGTACGTGCGTGTGCGTGAGTGCGTGTTTATGCGCATGCGTACGTGTGCGCGCATTATCGTGCACGTGAGCGAGAAAGAAGCCTTCCCCTGGGGGTGTTTGTGCTCATGATAAGAGATAGAAAGTGAATGACAAAGGCATAAGAGGAATGAGGCCAGAGAGAAAGTGCAAGAGACATGAAAGAAATGATGGGTGAGCAAGAATCACAGACTTAATGGACGGCAAAAAATAAGTAGGACACGAAGAGGGTGATTTCAGTTGCAGATGATTATTAGTAGTGTAAGTGAAACAGCGGATAGTTTAGCAGAATAAGAAGTATGAGACAAACAGTTAGAAAGGTAATCCTAAGGCAAACATTGTATTCTAATTCTAAATTCTAATAATTGTGTTAGACTCCAAAGTAATGTTTTTATCGTTGAGATTACCACCTAACACTACACAACCATTACAAATACAATACAACTTTATATAGCGCATTTCATAACAGCTGCGCCAAATGCGCAAGATGACTTATTTTGACGTATGGGGCGTTCAAACTGCACTGAAGCTTGGCTGGCCCGCTTTTGTTTACGTTGACTTCGCCACCTAAGGCGCCTTCCAAACCTGACAACAATCCACGGACGTCCCACTGATCGCGAGCGATCTCGTCCGCGATGTTGAAAATGTGATGAAAAGTCGCTGTACTGGTGCGGCTGTCACGCACTGAAACGTTGACAGGGGGAATTGGGGATTTGCAGAGAGCAGCTGGCGACCATAATGGCCAAGACCTGTGGTAGTTTGTTTTCTTTCTTTTTTTTTTAAGCATTTTCCTTTTATTGAAAATTTCGTTAGTGTTCGTTAACTACAACAACCTTTGGTGCCACCCACCGGCCTCCTTTCTTTTTTTCAATTACAACATAATCTTAGCTGTAATTATCCTGCTACTTGCTTATTATAAAAGACAAAAAGATGCTTGAGCGGTCGGAAAGTGTTGCTGAAAATCGGCAACGCTGACAGCTTTTGTGAACAGGCCATTTGCGTTCAGCCATGTTGCTGGCGGAGAAAATGCAAACCAGCTAGTAAAAGTACTAGTTATGTTGGTCTCATTAAAAAGCCTAATATAAGCCATCAAATCTCGGGGTACACTGACATAATTGTGTCATGATGCACAACCAAATGAAAACAAGATTTTCTTGGAGGAATTTTATTTTAAAACATTGTTTCAGTTCATGAGTCCTCCATAAAGAGCAAACGGAGCAAAGTGCATCTCCAACCAGTAACAGCTTAAGTGCTGAGTTTCCACACATGTTTTCTTCTTAAACACATTTCCACATCATTTTAGGCTTTTCCGTGAGACGTGATAAATTCCAGAACTTTAAAGTCTTTAAACTGTGTGTTGTATGTTCTGTCTTCAGCAAAGAAACTAGGCGGTGGACTGAGGTGACTCAGGTGAGTGATTTTGAAGAACGGCTGGACGATCCTTCCCTCTGATCAGTGTGCTGACTCACATGTTGGTGCTCATTCTCGTTTGACTGTTGGCTGGTGTCAGTTCACCCTGACTGCCTTCTCTGGGTGGAGACTGAATGGGGAGAGGACACAAGTATCATTTCAACTTTTCATGTTACAGCAAACTATGATATGTAAACATGTCGAGTGCACTACCTGTAATGTATACAGTGGTACCTCTACTTACAAACGTCTCTTCATACAAAATTTTGCGAAACGCCTCAACAGGAAAATATTGCCTATAGTTACGAAAGAAATTTCAGGATACGAAAGGTAAAAGTATGGGGTGATACTCGCAGTATGGGCTGCTACTCGCAACTCCGGAGTTTCCTGAACGCAACATACTCATAGCTGCTCTGCCATTGGCTAGCCTAGCATCTTCCTGGCATCCCATTGGCTAAGAAGGACCTCTTCCATATGTCTCTATGTGTGTGGATAGGTAAATAGATAGATGCAGCGTCCTCGTCATTCGCCCCTCGGGCCATGAGTTCTTCCGATAGTTTTACGTGAATTAGAAACAAGGAAATGAAAAAAAGGAGAAAATCGTTTTTTTGTCCATACAAACAAAGCAAGAGATAATAGAAAAGTATGAAAGGGGGATTCGTTTGTTTGATCTAGCCAAAGACTATGACCGTAATGTATCGACAGTCGCCACGTTCTTAAATCAGTTTTTTACTTAACGCCAGGCAAAAACCACTTCTGAGAGAGAACATGAACCAAAGAGGGCAAAAAGCGATGAGGACAGCAATTAAAAGGTAAACAACTATCAAAGCTCATAGCACGTAACATAAAAACTGGAAAATTAATGGTACGATCTACTAAATATTTATGTCATTCTTGTTTATTTTTTTCATGCAGACCAGTGTTATTCAAAGTTTAACAAAAGTTGTAAATGGCCCACCTCTGGCACTTTGTTGATGTTTTTTTTTGTCCTTAAGACTTAGCATGGCAAGCTCAACTACACATAACATTGTTTTTATACAAGTGTCCTTGAGCAAGATGGGCTGCAGACGCTCCCAAATGTGAATGAGGGAAAAATTACTTTCAAGCGACTTGCCAAAATATAAAACCTTTATTGCACTGCTGTATTTCTCTTTTGGCATAGGGCAAAAGCGGACAAATCCAAAGATGTGGTTGTTAAAATTATAACACTGGGTGACACCAACAAGCACAATCTCTTGCGAGGCTTAAGTATTTCAGCCATTCTCTTGAACCTTGAGCCAAGTTGGAAGCTGCTATTCTCTGAAACGTTTACATTATTGGTTTGTTTCCTTAATTAATGTAAAAAAAATAAAAATAAAAAAAAAAACTGCGATAGCGATGCAACATTGATTACAAATGTTTGCAATTGCATTGTTTCCAACAAGCTGATATTAGACTTGTTACCTTTTCATTAAATGTATAAGATCATCAAAATGTTACAGGATATGTGAGTAAAACGTTTTCGTGAGGGTGACAGTTTGGTCTCAGGAACAAAATTATTCTACATTGGTTATCAATGTGAACTTGACCAAACCGAAGTACACTGTGTACCACTAGAGGAAGCCTGCATTCCACACACATCTCGGGTGCAAGTCTGTGCCAAATAAAGACTTAATGACAATGCCACCCCAAATAAAATCATGTTTTTCTTATACCTTGACATGGATCTGATTGCGAAGCACAGCCGCTCTGAGGATCATGGCTTTGGCTCGTCTCTGAAACTCTTTGCCCATATGGAGCGACTTCTCAAACGTTGTGCTTCTCTGGTCCACATCCCTCGCATACAGAATCTATCGTGAACATGTTCAGAGGATCCGATTTTAAGCATTTGATTACACACACAAATAAAAGAGAGGGATAATCTAGATTTTAGCACCTTGCTATGGGAATCAATGCGTGCATTAATGAGCCCCTCTAGGATAAGCTGGGTGAGCTCGTCTTCAAGCGCCGCCACTGTGGTATTGAAGGCCTGAGCCATCTTTGTCATGTCTGCTGACACGTATGGGCTGAAATACTGAAAACACAAGCACAGGTATCATGCAAATCTAAATATGATGGACATTATAATGAATAGGCATGAACTATAGGCATGATAAGTGGTTCACTTCAACTGAATTTGAAACAGATCATTTAATCTATGTCCACTTCAATTGTATACAGTGTTTCACGTTACCTGGATAAGAGCTCTGTTTCTGATTTGGCTGTACAGTGTCCGGACGTGTGGGGCCAAGTACATGTCCAACAGAAGATTATCCTAGAGTTACAAACCATAATCATTCATCCAAAAACAACATTACTGTACAACATCCATTCAGTCTTTATTTACATGTGTATTTCTCCCTTTACTATCAAAAGCAACTTCCTGCTCCTACCTTCATTTCATCCAGTAGTTTGAGACAAGACGCATATTTGGATTCATAGAACTTGAAGATGATGTCACGAATTTGAGGTTCTAATTCTAGAAATAACTTAAAAGAGCTTGGGAAGAAAGAAAAAAAAGTCATTAAAGTGTTCTGTTTGTAAAATGCATTTTGAATTTGAACAGCGAATCTCTTACCTGCTCGAGATGACGTTGCGTTGGAGCTCCTGTCTGTCAAATGTAGCCAGAGCGCATAAACCTCCATAGACTGCTACATTACTGGGTGACAAAAGCTGAAGAGACATCCATACGTTATACAGAGAAAGTTTCCTCCCCATCCCCGATTACGATTTGCTTTCAATGAACCATAATTTAAAAGCAACAACGGACTTTCACTGATTGATTTTCATTAAATTTGCAGGACATTTTCCTTTTTTCCTTTATTTCCATGACTGGAAAATTGATCAACCATTTTCCAGGTTTTCTAGGACGCGTGGGAACCCTGGTGATGCGCAGTGTTACTTTTACGCCAAATATAAAGTCCTGCATTTAGCCCAAAAAGTTCTATTTTGGTCTCATTTGACCAGAGCACCAAAAAAAAAAAAAGGTATCGGTTTGGAGAAGCAGGAAGTTATCGGTTAATGTGAAAAAAAAAAAAAACAGTACCTGTGCATCCCTAATTACAATTATTTGTGTCGCATTTCCTTAAAAGAAAATACTTACTTCACTAAATGTGAACCGAACCTTAAAATGAAGGTATGTACTATATAATGTGATTTTCAGAAATAGAGTAAAACATGTAGGGCCGGGTTTAAGGAGCTCCAGCAGTTGGACATGACTCACCTCCGGACAGTCACAGTGGTCGAAGGAAGCCTGCAGGAAGCACTTGGCAGCCGGTTTGTATTTTCGAGAGGCCAATTCCGCCAGGCCTGAAATATACACAAAGGAGACTCATAAGCATTTGGAACATCAAATAATTCATCTCCCAACAGTGATATGGCATTCTAACGAAACTTTCATAGAGGGAGAGAACAGATTGTAATGTTTTCTTACCTGCAGCACACTTTAATTTGGTAAGAACTGCTTGATTTTGGCTGTCTCGCTCTCCTCGTTGCTGCACGAAAAGAAAACAACATTTGAAATCCTTTGTTGCACCCCAAACACTTATTGTTAATAACCCATATTCGGAGTGAAAGACAAAGCGTTCATCTAATCATCTGCCAACTGGCGGGACAGTTCAATCATGTATCCCCTTGTTACTTAAACCTCGAAGGGTTGGGTGCTGCTGTCTTGGGGCATTCTCACATGCTTGTTTAGTTGAATCGTGCAGGTATCAACAGCTTGGAGCACAATTTGAAGTGACTGTCTCTTCAACGACAGTGATGCTCACCTCTGCAATCTCTGGTGTGGATTCTGCCTTGTTGACATAGCTCAATACATGGGACCAGTTCTGGAGATAAACACTAACCTGTGTGAACAAAGAAACATCCACATATAGCGAGACTGATTATCTGACATCTTTTCACAGAAGATTGTAAGACATCAGTCAAATAATGGGAGAAATAATTCCTAACCCTGACCACTAGTAGTCATGCATTTTGCCACTGAAAACAATATGAGCAGCTGAAAGTTGGCATGTGATTTGCTCTACCTTGATTACATTCAGACACATGTTAATGACATGTTTAGCACTGGTGCAGTAGTCCCTAGCTCGAGAGTAGCACTTGAGGGCATTGCTGAGGTCACCACAGTCCAGGTAATGATCCCCCAAGTCATCATGACCTCTCCTAAGATGGATGGGCACAAAGCAAGGATTAGTACCATCTTTCAAAGAATTGTAACAATAAGGCCACAAACGTATTTATGAATAAACTGCTTATAATTCACTCATCGTACCTGATGCTTTCTTTAATTGAGTTTCCCTTGTAATTCTTTAGATCAGTGTCCAGTTTCTCCAATTTAAGCAGAGCCTTCTTCCTGGTGGACTCTGCCCATGCTGAATCCAAAGGAGGAGGGACAACCCCACCCTCGGGAGCTACTTCTGGTACACCCTGGACTTCCCTAAAGGCAAAAACAGAAAACATTTTTAACGTAATATTTTGTTCTTAGTTATACTTGTTAACCCCTGAGATACAATGAGGCAAATGATTACACAGGAAATTGATCTTAGGATAGGGTTTG
Source organism: Filicampus tigris (assembly GCF_054856515.1). Lineage (NCBI taxonomy): Eukaryota > Metazoa > Chordata > Actinopteri > Syngnathiformes > Syngnathidae > Filicampus > Filicampus tigris. Next base: position 11,870,990 of record NC_141232.1, on the reverse strand, counting down.
TAATAATAATTCATGATAATAATGATAACCATTCACACATTGATAACAGAGCAACAGCAACAATCATTCCAGAGCTAAAAAAAAAAAAAAAAAAAAAAAAGAATGTAATTGCAACATCTTATTAAGAGCACTACAATACCGTGTGGCATCAGTTAGTTTGCGGTGGACCTCTTCATAAGTGTCAACATTGAAGGTCCTTTGGACAAAGGTCAGCGCCATCTTCAAGGCTTCCACTCTGAGCTGTGGACAATGCTCTGCGATGAACTGGAGTCTCTCGATACGCATTAGTCCACTGTAACTGGTTGCATATTGTTCTAGGTCCTAAAGAGAAAGTAAGAGGGGTGAAACGTGAACGACATACTAGACAGAGTTACTCCATGAATACCCTAAGTCAGCGGATTTTGACAAAATACAGTTATTTCCATTTAATATACAGTTGTGTTATGTTCTATTTTTTGATAATCATCAACATGTTTGAGTGAGGGGGTAGTCATGGTATGACAAAAAGGTTGGGGGGGACACAAGACGGAAAAGGTTGGGAACCACTGCCCTAAGTAAATGCTTTGCATTTACTTTTCATCACCTGCAGCTGAAGGATGTGAGGGATTTATAATGCATGCAAATGTGTACTATTCCTCCGATCAGCCCTTTAACACATTAATTGTGGAAATGTAATTCACCTGTAGGCAACCATGAAAATACAATATTTTGAAAAAAAGAAAACAAAAAAGTACCAGTGTTGGATTCTCCACGATGTAGTTGGTGTCTGGAGCATTCTGCTGGTCCTCCTGGGGGTCTCCGTCGATCTGCATAGGTTCCACAGCCCCCTAGGAAGGGAGGAATGCCCCAAGAACACTTCAGTTACATACTGACTTACTGTTTTTGAATGACTTAATAATATTAGTATTGCATTATGTTACACTATATTGCATTTCTGTCAGACTATGTACCAATGCACTAACTTTAGCCTTATGCCTAACTTAATATAGTTCAAATAAAAAACCGTAAAATGTTACAATTGAAATTATGTAAAGCAACAATTTAATTGAAAATATAAATCTAGTAATTTTGCAAGTCGTCGTTCTACATAGTATTTCTAGAAGGATTTTCTCTTGTGACTTTGCATTATAATGACTAGCCGACCATGAGCTACGGGCCACAGTAAAACACAAATATTGTGCAAATCATCCAAGATGATAGATTTAAAAAAAAAAGTTACAAGCAGTACTGTCCAGTGAACATTAAAACACATTTGGAGCTGTAACAATGGACTTGTAAAAATAATTTACTGCAAATTGTGCAATATAGTACACAAGAAAGAAATGTTCTCCCAAAATGCCTGTAGGATGGAAACTGAAATAATTATGGCTCTGTAGCAGTATATTGATGGTGAAATAGTAAAGTTCAGGCACACCATACACTGTTTCAAATAGTTTGGCAGGGAAATTGATAAGATGTTAGCCTGTAAATGATGTCATTCATTAAGAGCACACTTGCCAACGCAAGAGTGTTAAGCAGCTACCAACAGGAAGTTAACTTGTCATTGCTGGCTATCGTTAGCTACGCTGCACACATGTAAACAAGTTGTTCTCCAGTCAATGCAAAATGTTGTCTGAACACCCATTAAGTTGAAATGTCAGTACTTGTGTGAGAGTCAGCTGCTTGCACTGTTTGCCGATTTTGGTGTGACCTAAACCGAAAATGCTACATTGCCCGTCAATGTTGTTAGCCATCGGAGGCCTTGTTTTAAGCTAACTGTTTCAAACGTAATTTAAAAGCCGTTTGGTTAAAATGAGACGGTAAGCTTATTTTTATTCTATTGACAAATAGTTGTCGTCTGTCAGGGTTATTTTTGTTTGGTTAAATCAAGTGAACTGAACACTTAAATCCACAACAAGTTCGCTTGCTCGTAGCCCTTCGTGGAAAGGACTACAGGCACTTTTACATTTATTTTGAACCACAAACGTACAGTTGTGCAATTTAACTAAATTGTTGCTCTAATAACGTAACTCAGTATTTGTGAATTTCAGTTTGTTGGTCGGGTTCAGTAGCTTAGCATAGCTAGCTAGCTAATGCGTTACTCCATGGGTTTCGTGGATAACATCAGTTAGCCGATTGCACATATTTACATGAATACAGCGACGCACTTACCTGAAAGTTAAAAACCTGCACAGGTAAAGGCATATTTAATTTGTATTCCTTTTCTGACGCTATTAACAATATGACTATAGTCCGCAGGGCAATCCAGCAGCAGTGCTAATAAGTGGGTTGCTCTTCCGATCCGGATGGAATATTGTAATGAGTCTTACTACGGATCCCGAGAAGGCGTAGTTTCATTCCAACACTACAGCACTCTCAGCTCAATGCGACTAAAATGTAAAGTGTAAAACAAAAAGTACTGAGCCGGAGGCCTCGCAGATGCCTAAAGTATGGATAACAGTAGATAGCTAATTAATTAGAAATTAATTAGACACAATTAAGTAGCGATCTGTTGTCAGCACAAATATGCCGACAAGTTCCTTAATTTCCATGTGTTTTAATCATAAATGACTGCATCTCAGAAGGGCGATAAAATTCTGAAAACTTAAACTAAATAATCTTAGTCTAATCAAAACAACAATGGCGATCGCATTAAGTATTAAAACATTATATGTTTTTTCTGATTTATTTTATTTGTCTTAATTTCCAACTGTTTACTCTGTTTACATTCTTTTTTTGCACTTTATATTTGAAAAAAATGTTTAATTGTATGTTTAGTCATGCTTTCTATATGAGTACTAAAATGGAAAGAATTCCCATTCCGAGTATGAAAATATAGTTTGAGTGGAGTAGAAAATCAGAAATAAACAAACAAATAAATTGCATTTATAACAAACAAATACAAAAATAAAATAAACAACACAACTATAGTGCTTGCTATATCACTAAGATAAAACAACAGAGACTGTTTGCGTATCCATACAAAACCTCCATAGAAAAACCTAATAAAAAGATTATATATGACAATTAAAATAGAAAATAAACCATAAAATGGATTTATAGACATACACACCTCCCTGGGTACATTTGAAATAAATACAATAAATGTGTGTGGACTACAGGCTGCTAAATCTCTACGTGATAGCCTGTGAATGCTGACTGTGCACTTGAAACTATCCCCTGCGTCACAGTGTACAATCCTCTCTACTACAGTTATTATTAGCAAGTAAGCTATCAGCGTTTCACTTTTCTGGGATGTACCAATTACACAATAATCCAATACAAATTACAATACTCATTTTTTTCCTTTTTGAATATTTAAAGTGTAAAACCTTTTTTTTATTGTTTTATTGGGTCCAAAAGAAAAACAGACGAATAATATACAGTCATGTTATTGATGTTACTGATCAAGCGTGCACAGTTTCTTGGCATATACAAAGAATCTTTATTATCAACTGGATTTAAGAGCCACAATAATCACAACAAATCATAGAATGTGATTCATCACTACAGCTACAAAAAGACGCCGCATCTATCTCTCTATCTTTCCATGACTAATGAAGTCCACTGCGCACGAGCAATGCGCATCCCACGCGTATCTATCTGGTCCAGTTTTTCCCATTTGTGGTCAGGTACTGCTGCGGTCTCCGTGGATACAGCGTGGTATAGTGTTATATCAGGCTATATATTCATTTCGGACCAGAAAGGGAAACCGTTAGCTTTCTCAGCTTCATGGGCGAAGAAGACAAGGATCAGTTCGACCGACCTCAACGCGGAATAAACGAAGTGAAGGCAGAAAACGGCACGTCTGTGGAGCAAGAACGTCAAAGGATATATGCAGATCTGTTCGAGCAACTGGACTTGAATAGAGATGGCAGGGTTGACATCAGCGAACTGCGAATTGGACTGGCTGCTCGAGGTTTGCACCAGGGAGAGGCTGAAGAGGTGAGACCATGACAGCTGGAACAGGCGTATTAGTATGCACACTGCACAGTACTTACTAGTTTGTACACTCAGCAGTTAATACGTTAGACTGATATTTTAATAGACTTAAGGTACATCCCATTCAGTTAATAAATTAGCTATTCATTTGATTATGAACCCCTTACTGAACCATAATTTCTCAACTGAAAGCGTTTGTGTCAAACCAGATTTCGTGCTATGTATCAGTAATGATAAGATCATTGCATAACGATTCTGCAATAATTAATTGATATACTGGAAGAAATAGCAAATATCACAATCTCCATGAAAGTGAAAAGGGGAAGGCTTGGGAGGAACATTTACAGCATACAAATGTCAACACAATTTTATAATACAAAAACACAGTCGTGTCTCACATTACAAAACAGTCATACTTCCAATTAACAATTTAGTAGGTGCATGGAAAATAAGCTACAACACACAACACCAGCCACAGTTAAATGTCATATTGTGTTAGTTAGTTAGTATAGCATAAAATCAGAATCTAACTTCCCCTTTAAAGAGTAAAGGGGAAGTCAACCCCCCCAAAATCTTTGCAATAATATGTTCTATGCGCCTTTACTAGTCGAAACATGGCATTCTGTTCAAAATTGCATTTGAGGAATATAAGTTAATCAGAAAAATCCACCTGTTTTAGCCATCTCAGGGTGCAGCCATTTTGCCACTTTCTGTCAACTGAAAATGATGTCACAGTTGCTCAGGCCTCAGGTACCGACCAATCACGGCTCACCCGTTTTTGAAAGCTGAGCCATGATTGGTCGTTATCTGAGCAACTGTGATGTCATTTTCAGTCAATGGCAAAATGGCCACCCCCTGAGATGTACAAAAATGGGTGGAAATTACTGCTTAAGTCATATTCCGCAAACACAATATTAATCAGAATGCCATGTTTTGACTAGTGGTCCTGCATAGACCATATTCTTGTAATAAATATTTTGGGGTTGACTTCCACTTTAACGTGTTCTTCCTTTTACATTTTTGTGATAGGAGGAGATAAGAGAACAGAGCAATGTCACGTGGTTTTTGCTAATGTGTTTTGCTTTGCTTGCAATTTTTACCCTGTGAACAGAAATACTCCTGCCTGAGACATCACATTACTGTGCTGGAGGGGTTTGTGTGTCTCAGTGATCCTAAGAGCTAAGTTACATAGGTTTTTATGATTCTGGCCAAGTCACACACAGCACAGCTCACAAAACCCTGTTGAGGTGAGCAAAAATGGACACTGGCATCCAAGGCTCATCCTGGAGGTGGGCTCAATGGCAAGCACCTGGTGACCTGCACCCTTGGGGCGTGGCCGTGCACTGCCCGACGAGTTGATGTGGGTGCTCCTTCCTATTGGCTCACTATCTCTGGGAGGGGCGAAGGGGATCAAGTGCATTAGCGAACTACGTGGCGGTTGAAGCACTGGACCTTGGCTGTCCAATCCCTGACTAGCGAAGGCTCTAAGGACGTGGAATGTCACCTCTCTGGCAGGGGAGGAGCCTGAGCTGGTGTGCAAGGTTGAGAAATAGTTCCAACTCGATATAGTCAGGCTCACCTGAACAAAACAGCTTGGGCTCTGATAGCAGACCTCTTGAGCGGGTGTGGACTTTCTCTATACTCTGTAGTTGCCCTGGAGTTTCCAATCAAATCATTGGATTGGGACAACTCTAGTGTAGACTTGTTATATCCACTGTAGTCCTTGTATTGGAACACATTGATGCCAATGTGTCCTTTCATAAGGAAGGTAATGTACGCGGTTAGTTTCAGATGTACCATTGTTAATTATTTATCATAAGTGCTTCTCCTTCTCACTTTCACAAAAATAAGATATGTCCCTGGTTTCAGTAGGCAGCCTATTGTGCTTCTCCTCTTACTGAAATTGAGCAGCATCACCCCAGTAAAGCGTATTGCCAAAAGCAATCTCTGCATACATATTGATAAAGAGTCATTTGGTGGCTTGGTGATGAAGTGGTGCCTTCACAAGTGAAAACGCAATCAAATATTTGTGGGTGCTTACTTTGGGAGAGACCTGCTGCTATGGAACGTCTAATCAAAACAATTCATCAAATATTGTGCATATATGTGGGTGCCATACGTAGTCATGTGACATGAAAACACATTTCCTTATGAACACATCTTCGGTGTATAGTTAGCATCCGCTTTCAGGCTCAGTATTTAGTGGCCTTGCTCGATCAGTCATGACTAAATTTCAGAAAACAGGTGAACCGTGATTGCTTGTTACCTGAGCCCTGAGCAACTGTGATGTCATTTTGAGTCAACAGAAAGCGGCAAAAATGGACAAAAATGATTGGCTTTTACTGCTTATCTCATATTCCACAAACACAATATTAATCAGAATGCCGTATTCAGACTAGTGGGGCTGCATAGAACATATTATTGTAAATATAATTTTGGGTTTGACTTGCGCTTTAATACGTGATGGCATGTCAAAAATGGACATAACACTCCAATGCATTTCAGCCTAGCAGGCCTTCCTCAGTGGGACAAAGATAATTAATAGAAACACCATGTGACTGAAATACAAATAACCAACAATAGGGCTTTACCATCTGTCGTATCCATCGGAGGAGTAGGAAGTTACTGTGTGTGCATATAATAAGTATACCACCAGATGGTGGTGTTAAGATGGCCCCAGACAAGATATCATTAAAAAATGTATATTTACAGATTTTAAAAGCAATAGCAAATAAAAATTACAAAACACAGTCTCATCTATGTCCTCCTTTAATCCAGGATACTTCATGGTTTGTAGTGAAAAAAATCCAGTCGGGCTCATGTTTGAGTCTTTTCCATCTGTTGCCTTTTTGTATTGAGTCCGGTTCAATTCCGTGTGCTTGAAGACTGGCTGGGTTGCTGTTATGAAAGTCCCCAAAATGTCTCACCATTGGATAGTTGATATTCACTGTGCGGATGACATATTTATGTTCTGCCAATCTAGCCTGCAGGTGTCTCTCGGTCATCCCAATGTTCAACACTTTACAGTTGAAACATACCAGTCTGTAAACGACAAATGTTGCTTGCGTAACTGGTACCGGTGGCGGCCTGCTGGCTTGGGAGGACCATTGTTTTAAATGGAGTTGAACACAACCATGTTGTTACACACAACTATGTATAAAAAGGTTCCAACTTCATTTACATTTTTTGTTCAAGTCATTAAAATGCATTTCTTTGTTCCTTCACTTTTCTAATGTCATTATTTTGAGTGTCTCTCAGTGCACAAAACAATGTTGACATCTGAAAAAACTGATAATGGCGTAATCGCAAAGTTTTGCATTCTATCTTCCTTTTTGCTCTTTTTATAATTGCTTTTCAAGAGAGGAGAAATCAAGTTTTCCACTCGGTAAGCTGGATTGTTTTGGAAGGACAGTGTCTTCCTCTCTCCTCCTCAATCCACTTGTGTGTATCTGTTGCACTCTTCACCTTCGCCATGTGACCACTGTCACTTCTTTGCTGTCTGTATGGCCACCACACCCTGTGCACACATTACACAAGTTTTTTCTGTGCACGAAAATGCACCCTCTCATCTTTCCAGTGGTCCAACCTCAATTCCTGACAGCTTTCAATGTGCACCCACAGATAGTCCTGGAGAGTGACATCAACCATGATGGCTTGCTGGACTTCCAAGAGTTCTCGCAGTACTTGCAGGCTCACGAGAAGAGGCTATGGCTCATGTTCCACAAACTTGATCGGAACAATGATGGTACTGACCTATGAAACACAAGCCCATTCCACACACATTCCTGCCTTCCTTTTCCAGCTATCTAAATAAAGCACTTACTAAAATTATCTTGCTGTTAGTAAACAGTACTTAGTGGCTCAGCTTCCCTAGGCTTCACAACTTGAAAATGATTGGTAAAGAATATTATACAGATAATACTTTATTTTTGATAAATGAAGAAGTCAAATATTAACAAACCCCTTAAAGTTGACTTAATTTAGAAGTAAAATATTGCAAAGATGAAACACATTTTACAAACATGCAGTTGTGTTTTTGTTTTTTTAAGGTAAAATTGATGTGGGAGAGATCCAGCACTTGCTGCACAAGCTTGGAGTTGAGGTCACCAAGGAGCAGGCCTCAAAAATACTCCAGAGGTAGATCAGAAGATTAGTATATTTAGCCATTATTATTTTACATGAGGATAAGATGTTCAGATAATGGCTGGATGGATGGATTTTATTTTCAGTATTGGAAACAAACCTGCCATTGTTGGGTTTTGAGAAAGCAGCATGATGTATTGAATTTAAGTTAAATACAACTGAAATGTACTTAGGCAGTGAGCATTTTTGCTAGGCGGGCCCATTATACGAAAGAATCACTGCCCAAGTACCACTTTGAGAATGATTGCTTCATAAAATACTGCACATTCAGGGATGATTATGGAATATTATTAGTCCTACGTCAACTTGATAAGTGAACATAAGGAACTTCAAGTCCTACAGCTGAATGAAGCAGTCCGTGCAGAATCATCAGCCCAAGCAGATCTGTGTTGCTGCTTGCTAACATGAACAGAATAATTTCTCGCAACTGTGTTAATTACTTTAACAGTTAATTGATTGCAGATTTTAAAGTACCTAACCTAATAGTACATAAAGCATGCCAAATGATCTGAAATTTAATTATTGTTTAATGACCACCCACAACAAGTTTGTCAATTTCCCAGTATGGACAAGGATGGCACCATGACCATTGACTGGAAAGAATGGCGAGATCACTTCCTGTTCAATCCTTTCCGCAATATGGAGGAGATTGTCCACTACTGGAAGCATTCTCATGTAAGTAATCAAATTCCTGTGATTGTGTTGAAATCTTCAGATTAAAAATCATCTGAGTGCTTCATGAGTGTACTTTATGGCTGAGTCGCTATGGTTTCGGAACCCTTCTCTTTGCAATACTGCGTAACCTCTAATTTGTTGCAATGGACGCATAGTAGCATGCTGCATTCAAAATTCTGAGCTCTTTAGATTTATTTTTGGGAAGGCGGACTGATTGTTGGATGTTTTAGTTTATACTCCTGTGTCAAAGGCTTGGACGAAGCACATTAAATAAATATCATGCGTAGACTTAATTGTTCGTAAAGCCGTTGCTATTTTTTTATTGGACTGAGTTTAGCACATATGGGTCGTCAGCAACCTGAGGTGGACATACATCTATAAGGCTGTAAGAAGGAAAACGGCTGTAAGAAAGATGCAACAGTAGATTCTGGCCCGCGTTGAGTGTATCATCTTACAGTTTGGCCTCATTAGTTCTGCTGGATTTCTCGTAGACGGAACGTGACCATCAGGCAAGTGTAGATCACACGAGTTGGAGTCTGTAATTTTTCTGTGACCAATGGCTGCTTTAAGAAAAAATTCATTTGATTAGAAGACAGCATTTTTGTTTGAATTCACACATTTTTTAATGTAAGCAAAAGTACTGAAACAAATAGGTATTTTTGTTGGCCATGAAGTGTGTTCTATCCATTTATACTTGTTAGGTATAACTAACAGTTATACGGAGTGAGCAAATGTGAAGCTGAGAGAAGATGGAAAATCCACCAGAGCAATCGCACAAACATTGTAATATCCCGGAAAAGAAATCACTGGTGTCGATGTAATAGACATCCTAATAGAAGATTCCGTGAACACAGCAGAGGTTGATAATAAAAACATTCCATCAGTACCTTTGTGAAGCTCTTCCTAGCTCAGCCCCTCTACCATTCAAGCCTTGAATATATCCTGTAGCATGAGTATATAGCATGGATGAAAATTTAGCACAGTGTGCTGTACCCCAAATTAATAATGAAATTCATTAATCTCAAAACTATTGGAAGATGTTTGACATTGGGGAACATTTGACGGTGCCAGATGAGTTCTCAGAGAAGGAACGGCGATCCGGTCTGGTATGGAGGCAGTTGGTTGCAGGAGCAATGGCAGGTGCTGTGTCCAGGACAGGAACTGCTCCTTTAGATCGCCTGAAAGTTTTCCTGCAGGTGAGTCCTTTCATTTGCAATTTGACCGATTGAAATGTTTTTTTTCTTAAGGCCCTGAAATATGATTTAGTGTATGTGAAATGTGAAGTATGTTTAAAATGGTCACAATTAATTTGTATAAAGTTTGTATAAGTTTTGTCCACCAAGTCTGCTTATGCAGATGTTTTTTCGTATGCAGTATGCACTTACTTGTGACATGTTGCCATTTTGTGAGTTTGTTACATTTATTGTCACAGCTTAATGTACGAGACTATGATTTAACAATTTCCCAGCAGCTGCGCTCATGCATTCAATGGCTTCATAGATGGCAACATTTTCAATTCGTTAAATTCACAGAAAATTCAATGGCTTATTGTAGGGATCCTATCTTAGAAAAAAAATAATACGAACATATCATTCAAAGCACAAGTTTTGTAAAGGTCATTCTTTCACATTTACAATAAAAATATGGACGGACAAGTATCTTAGGGTCTTCCTCATGTTCTCAAGAGCACGCACAAGAGGATCAGTGCAGTATCCACACTCATGAGGGAGTCTGTCCTCAAATTTAGCACAGGATATAATAAGACTGTTGGCCTGGTTTGTGCTTGTGTGTCAAGGTACACGGTTCTGTGTCTCATGGGACAAATCTGTGGTCGGGGCTCAGAGGGATGATCCGAGAAGGGGGTGTCTTTTCACTCTGGAGAGGAAATGGCATCAATGTCCTCAAGATTGCCCCAGAATCTGCAATTAAGTTTATGGCCTATGAACAGGTCAGTGTCAAGAAGTCAACAACTAGCGGCTGCCCCACAAAGGATTTGTTGGGTCTTTCATATAAATGAATATTAAGTCATGTGTGTAGTAGTTAAGCAGACACGAAAATCTTTTATGTGGGATGATTTCGAAGCACATGAATATTTTGCCACCTCATATCTGCGCTCGCTCTTTTTGTTCTGTAGATCAAGTGGCTGATCCGTGGCAGCAGGGAGGGGGGAAGTTTAAGAGTACAAGAAAGATTCCTTGCTGGCTCTTTGGCAGGAGCTACTGCCCAGACCATCATCTATCCCATGGAGGTCAAAACCTGAAACATTTAATGTATTTATTTGTTTGCTTATTGAATATTCAAGCAAAAGTGATTTCAGGCAATTGGTTTAAAATGAATTGTATATATGTCCATGAATCAAATCTGTTCTCATATCATAGTGTCTGAGAGAACTAATTGAGCCAAACACTTTGTAGTGATATACCTGCACAGTGCCGTGAAAAATATTTGCCGTATTCTCAAATTCTTATTTTTTTTGTGTAGTCTCCCCACTTCAATGTTTAAGAACAAACAAATTTAAATAGAGCAAACTTACCCCAAATAAACTAAGATTAATAAAATAATAAAATAAAGTATAAAAATTAATAAAATAATAAAATATTTTTTTAAATGGCGATTTTATTCATTAAGGGGGGAAAAAACTATTTGAAACTACCTAGCCCAGGAGAGATGGAAAAAAAGGCAGGACCGAGTTTGAAGACCGAGTCTACATTTGCAGATACGCGCTTGCATGACAACGTGACATCCCCGTGAATCCATTTTGTTTTTTAGAAAACTAAAAGATGACTGCTGGAGTTTTCGGGAGATTCCATTCATCGAGCTTCCTTCCGGTCTCCACACTGCACACATACCGGTCTCCATCAGACAGGCGTGCTGCAGCCATCAGAGTCAAAATAACCCAGTTTTTCATTGATCAGCCGTCTGATTAATAAAAAATACAGATGCGATAATCGCCTAAATGACGGCCGATAGTCAGTCTGTCACTAAATTAATTCACCATTTGAAAACTTCATTTTATATTCACTTGGCTTATCTTTGTCTTTATCGATACTTATATTTGTTTGAAGATCTTAACCATTAAAGTGGGAACACTATGATCACTGCACTGTTCCAAGATTAACGTTTTATTAATTTAGTTCATCACCATGTAGTTAAGCATTATTTTCTAAAACCATGTTTTCTTCCTCTTCTTCTTCTTCGTCATCTGGTAGGTGCTTAAAACCCGTCTCACATTAAGGACAACAGGACAATACTCAGGTATGGCTGACTGTGCCAGACAGATCCTGAAAAGGGAAGGAGTCCGGGCTTTTTACAGGGGTTACCTGCCAAATACAATTGGCATTATCCCCTACGCTGGTATCGACTTAGCTGTGTATGAGGTTAGTGCATATGAGTCATCAATGAGTCTAAGGTCAACCTTTGCCTTGAATAACGTCAATGGTGGAACCTCTAAAGTCAAAGTCTCCTAAGGGCATACATTTGGAGTCCAACTAGACTTTTTGGGATGAGTAACATGATGTTTGAACTGTTATCATGCACAACATCACACAAGACAGGCGGTATACAGTTTCTCACAAGGCTTGAACAAAGCTCATTACATTAGACTTAAAGAGGAAGTCAACCACAAAATTTTCTTTGCAATAACATGTTCTATGCAGCCCCACTAGTCCAAACACAGTATTCTGATTGATATTGTGTTTGTGGAAGATCATTTAAGTAGTAAAATCCACCCGTTTTTGTCCATCTCAGGGGATGGCCAATTTGTCACTTGCTGTCAACTGAAAATGACATCAGAGTTGCTCAGGGCTCAGGAAACACCCAATTATGGCTCAACTTCAGAAAACAGGGGAGCCGTGATTGGTTGTTAAAAATGATGATGACCATAGAACAGGAAACGTAACTTCATAAAATTGCACATCTTTGTCCAGGCTGAATAGGGCCCGGAATGTTGAAATGTAACTGAAAATATTTTGACGCTGGAATTATATTCGTTGTGGTAAAAACACTTTTGAAATGCGGACAAGTCCAAGAGATGGTGTTTAACTTTTGAGGTTCCACAATAATGTCATGTTTTAATGCAGGTATACCTATATTTTAATGCACATTTGTCATCCTCCAATCCTCTTTATTATTATCTTACCTCTTTATGTGTTATTTTTTTCAGACTCTTAAGAATGCCTGGCTTCAGAGGTACTGTCTAGACTCTGCAGATCCAGGTGTTTTGGTCCTCCTCGGCTGTGGTACTGTTTCCAGCACCTGTGGGCAGCTAGCGTCATATCCACTTGCTCTCATTCGGACACGGATGCAAGCGCAAGGTGAGACATGCTGCCGATTCTGATGAAGCAAAATGAGTGTGCTTGACATGTGAGACCGTGACGGCTATCGTTCTGCTTCTTTCAGTCAACACGGAGGGTAATCCAAAACTGACCATGTTGGGCCAGTTCAAATACATCTTATCCAACGAAGGTGTGTCTGGTCTGTATCGTGGCATAACACCCAATTTTCTCAAAGTCATTCCTGCTGTTAGCATCTCATATGTGGTGTATGAGCACATGAAGAAGTTTCTTGGGGTGGGATACTAGACAAGGACGACGAGTGAGGAGGCCCAGAGTAAAAAGGATAAAGAAAAACACAGACTCCACTTATGAGACAAAGGCGGTGAGAGCAATGTTGTTTCTCACTGAAACTAAACATCAGAAAAATGAGCGCATATGTTCTGTGGATTTTCTGTGTGTTTTGTTTTGCATTACATTGCTCATGGCTACATACTTAAAAAGGAGAAAAAATTAGCATGATAACAGGGCAGCACATCTTAAGAACGTACAATATAATGGTTTTTAGTTGCCCTTGAAAAGTATTTAATCATGCCAATTTTCTGTATTTTATGCTTTAATGAGTGATGCAAAGTTTGATTTTTTTTAATCATGAAATGTTGGTCGGATGCTTTCCTCTGTTCACAGCTGCTCCAACTTTTGTATTGCTATGAAACTAGACACCAACGTTTTGTGTAAGACATGTTTGCAGAAACATAGCTTAATCTCAAATCAATCTGCTTTGACTCGTACTATATAGAAATGTATCATCATTCACAGCTATTTTGAATTATTTATTCCTTTCAACGAAGCTTTGCCCCCAAAAATGTGAAACAAAGATATATTTATCACCCTATTGTTAAGATCCTTTGAAGTAAATGCATCAGGAGTGCTGATACATCCCCAACGGCACTCTTAAATATGTTTGCATTCAAAGTAACATTATTTATTATTTTATGTGTTATTTTCCGCTAGACAAGCCTACTTGAAATAATGTATGCTTATCTCCAATGGGGCCTTTCACGCATGACATTTGTGTAAAGCATGAATGCATGTTATTGTTGTGGAGTCGGCTAGCGAAGTGTGGGTGAACAATTTATTCAATATATTTTAATACAAGAGACAGTTTGATTGTGGCTACAAACACTGTACAGTAGAACCTCAAAAGTTGAACACAACTCACCAGTTTCATTACATGTAAAGTGATTTAATACCTTTATTAACTACAAGAAATGTTTTATCATTGAACTGGTCCAAAAATATAAATGCAAATTATCCTCTAATAAAGCTTAGATAAAGTAAAACCACTCACTCATTAAAAAAGCTTGACACAAACAGTTCGAAAGGAAGGTGCTTACAGAGCAATACTGTTTCTCTGAGGTGTTCTACAGGTACTGATGGAGTCAAGTGAATAATAATTTCACTCATTATATTTTTGTGAATATTTTATTTCTTTTCATGGACATCACTGAAAAAACAATTTGCTACAATGTGAAGCAGTCAGTATAGCTACTGCAGTGTTTGACTTTTGAGATTCCAACTATGTAACATTATACAGTAGTTTTGATTACACATCAATAGCGACTGAACATGCATGTGCACTTTAAATGCATCCATGATGGAAATTTGGTTGTACTGTACTCTGTAAATGGGCTCATGCCAATCAATATAGCAGCAACAACACATTTGAAAATATATTTGCACAAGTCATCTTGAAAGCTGCATTTTTCTTGTTTACTCAGGGGCATGTAAAAATGTGTGCAAAAAATACATTTTAGATATGCTCTTTGCAAAAAAAAAAAACAATTAAATTCACTACCTAATATGAATCCATGTCATTTGGGTTCACTCCAACAAACATGTCAACATACTAATAAAACATTTTGATTAGCACCTTGTGGTAACTAATAAAGGATTGCATTCTTACATATTGCGTAGGCCTATTTGTTTGTCATTGCAGTCACCCAACCCGAGTCTGTATTTTAAGTCCACCTTAAGCCTGCTGAGTAACGAACAATGCAGCGGGACCTGTTTGAACTCCCACGCTTGTGCAGGGTTTGGCAATTAGCTTTCAACAGCAGATGTAACCACAGAGTCCAAATGTAAATGAGATTTCGCACACACAATAAATGCATTTCAGCTTTGAAGCTACTGATTGCTAGCTGAGATGCGGGCTGGAAACCCTGGATTGGTTACCAGCCAATTTCTGTGCACATATTGACAAACAACCACTCACCTTCACATTAACATCTATGGCCTATTTATAGACGTTTGGTTTTAATTTTGGTTGTTCTGGTTTCAATCTACCTTTGAATCCGTGACTCAACCAAGACATACATTCTGAAATAGAAAATATTTGTAGTACGAAGCAGGGGCGGAGCCACAGGTGGGCCTGGGTGTGTACAGGCCCACCCAGATTGACAGACTGCCCACCCAGTGAACTCATGAAAAAATACATATACATATTCACAATACACGTTTACATTTTTTGTATATTATTATTAAATTATTTTTGAATTTGTGTTTTGTTGTGTTTTTTTAATTTTATTGAATATTAAAGAATGGCAAAATAATGAAGGAAGGAAGATCTGAACTTCATTATTCACTTTGTCATTTTATTTGAATATACGATGTGCCATGCTCAGTCAGAGAAATATTCAGGCCCACCCTGATTTTGACAGGCCCACCCATTAGCCCCATTCTGGCTCCGCCCCTGGTACGAAGCTATTGGGGTCTTGAGTCAACTTTGGGCTGAAAGCACCTGACACCAACAGGATCAACTCGTTGATCAGGTAAGACAATCCTGCCCAAGGGGTGGGGTTTGATTGTTACCTGAAGGTATTGTTTTCAATAGATCATAAACCGGTAGTAATATTACTGTTGCGCAGTGTCTCTGTGCAGTAGATAAGTCACACACAACTGGAACAAACATAAAACACTGATTTTCCTCTTGTCACAAAAGTTCTGTCAATAAGCCAGGGCATTGATAAAGAACGCAACAAATTACAACATAAAAAATGTGTGGCTGCTTCACAATTAATAAAACAGAATGTAGAATTTTATCATATCAATCATCAATCCAATAAAAACTGACCTGCAAACCTTAGTTTGGGAAAAGTTATAGAATAGCCAAACATTCAGTTGTGTTCAGAATTTTACAGTGTTTGCATTGTTTTCCTTAGCAATATAAAACAATATAATTGATGTAGAACACAATTCCAATTTTATCCATAATTTTGAAGTTTTCAAATCGACCATGTGCATTCGCAATATGCAAATCTCGGACATTTTTCATAATGTATGGTTGACAAACAACCCTAAAAAACATTATAGGTGAGTAAGATATTCTTTTAAACTCCATGTACAAACTGAATTGTATTTAATTTTGTAATTGTGCCTAATGGGATTTGCACATACATATTTGGACCCTCCACTCGCCTAGTTGCATCTGATGTTTTGATGGCTCAAATTTTCTGTTGCTTTCAACAGTAATTTCATGAATTTTATCGTCTACAACTGCCTCTTTATCGTGTTATATTTGGTCTTTACTATGCATTTAACACAAGGGTGGGGAATCAATATTGCAAAGGGGCCACATGAGAAACTGCAATGCTTGTTGAAGGCCAAGTCAACATGCTAACAACAAATGTGTCTATATTATGCGTATTTTACATATTACTTTGACTTGGTCACTGTGAGGGACGGTCAAAGACTGTGGGCGGGCCGGTTGTGGGCCGTACTTTGCTGAGGTCTTATTTAACATCTTTGCAACACCAAACGTCATGGGGAACACAGATAGTGGAACTTTCATATTAACTTTTTCCCACACACAGAAATGTCTTGTTCCCTTGGTGCCATGTGAAATAAATGGAACATATCCTGCTCCCATACTTAAATATAAATTTATTTTTAAAATATATTTTAAGAACTCGTTTAAATATTTCTTGTCATTTTAACGAAGCAAGTGGTTTGATGTGTGATCCCTATACTGTACAGTCCACACGCGGGTATATCTGCGCACGGTGAAATACACTGGGGAATGTTTTATTTTAAACGCAAAGAATTATTCAAAAACCGCTGATAAACTTTCAATTTACCTTTACCATGAATAATGGGGGGGGGGGGGGAAATAATGGTATAATGGTATAAAAAAAAATCTGCGAGTATGAAAATCCAAGGGTGCCGAACCGCGAGTACGCGGGGGTTATTCATATTCACGTTTGACATATCCACTAGCTACAGCTACAAAGTGTGGTCCTTTTAGCACAAAATTAACGTAGACTGTTAGTAAGATATCGAGGTAAATCAACCCGCTGTTTTCTGTGCCTGCAAGCTTCTAAATAAACATCTTGCAACGTATTAAGCGTAGTGATCAGTCACCACCTGATTGGCCTGTTACAAACGTGACGTCCGCATTGCCAGCGTGGAACGCACGTCCCTCACCAAACCAGGAAGTAAACTGCACGGTTTGGTCTGACGCCACAGAAAGAGGAGGAAACACTTCAAAGTCGACATTACAGCCTTTCTTCAAGAAAGCTCCATGACGAGACTTGGTGGAATTTCTTTGCCATAGGCTTGTCCTTCCGTCGCAGACAGTGGGGCGCTTCAGTGAAGTCAGTGAAGGTAAAGACCAAGAGGTTCTTTGAGATGCGTGTTGCTAGCTAGCCGCCTGTCATTCGCCTGTCAAACGGCGTAGTGCACACTAACACACTGCATCACGGAAAGGTTTGTGTAAATGCTCGTTGGACCGGTATACACCCCACCTTTATACCGTTAGTATCGCCCTAAAAACATAGCAATGGCAGCGGCTGACTTTGCGGCTCTTCCGGGGAAGGACTGTCACTGTAGCGCAGCAGCAGTGCACCTGTCAAAAGACATCGTATACATGTTGGTACATTTCAGTATTATTGTCTTGGTCATATTGTGAGCGCCTCTATAATCATTAAAAACCCCTCTCTCTTTTTAGCGTCTTACGTCTAATTAAAATGTATGTCTTACGTCTAATTAAAATGTATGTTAATGTTACTGCACCTTGGATAACTATCTGTATCCATTTATTTAATACAGCACTTCAGGGCATAAAAACTGTTGGTAGGCCCTAAATAAATATAACATGTAGTCTGCTTTTCAAATAAACGATGTCATACATTGCAAAAGGCACACCCATTTAACTGCTGTATTGAATTCAGCCCTTCAGGTCTGACAGAATCTTTTTGTTTTCTTCTTGGGCTGGGTTACTGAACACTGAAACATATTGACGACCAACGTCAAGTCACGCATAACTAAAATGTAATCTGTACCTTTTATTTATATTTGCTACAAAACAGGCAAAGAAAAGGATACATTTTTTTTTTCTTGCATGAGTAACTTGTAACTCAAAGACATTTGATTTTACTCTTTGATTGTATGGTGTCCTTATGATCTGAAAAGCGCCTTTAATTAAATGCAACGTTTGTATACAGTGAAACGCTGCACGATCCTAATGACGGACTAATTGGATTTTAATTGATATTTACAAGGAAAGTGTGCCTCTTTAACTAAAAAAAAAACAAGCTAATGGTTGATGATGTCTGATCATGTTCACATGTGTTTGTTTGGACCACGACACAACACACTTCTAGTAGTGATTGTGCCTATTTGTAATACAACATGAGATGAGTCCAGGCTGGTCCACAACTTCATACTGTACGATACAGATAGTTGTTGTGACAGAGACACAACTACTACCGTACTAAGTACAATGCAGTTTTACCGTTCACAATTATTCTGAAACTGTTATTTTAAAGGATTTTGAGATTTAAAAAAATTAAAAACGGTCATTCATATTTGTATTTTGAATATTGGCCTCATTGCTCCGAAATTGTGCCAAACCTTTTTATACTCTGTTGTGTTTGTAGTTGTGATTAAAAATAAAAGTGTATATTCTATATGCATTTATATAAAATCTTGCACTGTCTTTTATTCTTTTCCAGCACACACGCAGCCGGTAGGCATACGTCTTTGGAAATGGTGGACAACACACTAGCTCAAGTGGGCAAGAATCTGACTGATGCCATGAGGATCTTGGGCGATGGACAAAGGTGAGACTTAAGTCTGTTGGACTGTAATTGTATGTCACGATTCAACCACAATCTGGTACAAACTTCGATTTGATCAACTTTCAAACCGCGTTTTCCATTTAGTTCAGATAATTTTTGTCTGTACAGGGGTCCAGAAGGAGCTCCACAAGCATGCTATCCCAAAATGGGGTGGCCCAAAAAAGGCTTGGAAACCACTGAATTAGACAAAGTCATAATCTTGTCAAAGCATTTAAAATAATGGCTTGTGGAGTGAAAGGTTTGTTTCCAAATGCTGTCAAGTACATCAAAGCAGGCCAGCAGAATCAAACGTTTGTCACTTACCTAGTTTTCTTTAACATTAAGCAACTGGCAAGAAGCATCTTCCTTGTCCTACTGCTTAACAAGCAGAAAGGGGCATCATTGACATCTAGCGTAGTGGAGGCAGAAAGTTTGGCCAGCGATTAAATTAGACCCAGTACATACAAACGGGCTTGTCAGGTAGACAGAACTAACTATGGCAGGAACCTGATAAATACGTGCATATGAACATGTATGTTTGTGGTGGTCTTTCACCTAGAGGGCTGGAGGAGAGAACAGAGGGTTCAATCTTCAGTAGAACCAGCATACCTGGCCCACTGCAGGGAGCGTAAGATACAAACACTCATGCACGCGGATACTAGTGCACATACAATAAAATGCATGCTAACGTGATGATTTGACAAAAATCGGCATTGATTTTTATTCTGTTATTTCGATTGCTCATGTGTAAATAAAGTCATAGTGTAATGTGGAATTAATCAGCCTTTCTTGCGCAGTGGGCAGGATGTTGCCACCATACTGCACCTTATTCACAGCCTCATCCATGAAGAGGAGGGAGAAGACAAGCGAAGCCCACAGTAAGTGCCAAACTATTCAAAGCACCATGATCACAGCCCCCAACGAAAAGATAACGATTTATAAACGTTTTATTTAAGGAATGGTAAATAATGGAGTCAGTGAGATCGGCCACTTTTAAATAGATAAATAAACCATCTGTATTGTGTGACCAGTAGGTTGCAGAATGTGGGTGAGCAGGGTCACATGGCATTACTGGGCCACAGCCTGGCAGCCTACATCTCAGTGCTGGACAGAGAGCGACTGCGGAAGCTGACCACTCGGATCTTGTCTGATACCACACTGTGGCTCTGTAGACTGTTCAGGTAGTCCACTTAAAATGCAAGTCTCGATTGTGTTTGCAACATGGTGGTTACAGGAAGAGGCTCAAGACATTGCGACTCAAGTCTTCAGTCAGTTTCTCTTTCATACACATATCTACTCTGATCTTTAGATATGAGAATGGTTCAGCTTACTTCCACGAAGATGACAGAGAAGGCCTGGTCAAAGTATGTCGACTGGTCATCAACGCTTGCTATGACGATTATGCTTCTGAGGGCTACGCCGTCCTCGGCTCAAAACAGCCAGTCATCTACCATAGCGCATCAAGCAGACCCGGGCTGGGACAGCATCTGTGCAACCAGGTAGGTGCAAAACAAGCGTTTATGCCCAAAGGTCACAGAGTTTTGTTTTGACATTGCGACCTTGTTCACGTGCATTGTAGAAAAACAATGTTCAAAAAAAGTTTGCACTCATGGCTTGCTTTAATGTCAGTTTCTGTGTCGTTAGCTTGGCCTGCCTCTCTCCAGTTTGTGCACAGTCCCATGCAACACCCTCTTTGGATCACAACATCAAATGGTAAGAGATGACACAATTGTAGTTAGATGGAATCCGTTTGACAGATATATACATATCTTATTTTTTACACATAGGATATTGCGCTATTGGAGAAACTAATCAAAGAGGACATGGAAAGTGGGAAGTTACCTTTGTTGTTAATAGCTAACGCAGGTAAATAGAAAACAACTCTCCATACAGTATGTTTAACTATTTATAGTGGTTGAAAAACATTTTCATGTAATAGTAATACTGTACATTATTGGTTCTAAATATTTTTCCAGGTACAGATGGGGCAGGTCACACTGATAAATTGGGACGCCTTAGGGACCTGTGTGATCAGTACAAAATGTGGCTCCATGTGGAGGGGTGAGACAGTCAATATGATCTGATATCATCAAATTTAGACCAATTTAAATGCGTATCCCAGGCGGAAGTGATGATTATCTTAAGTGCAGAGAATAATTTGCTGTTCTCTATTATCGCTACTGCTTATTGATGTTGATAGATTATGTTGTGTCATTTTAAGATACGTTAAATTATATCTGCTTTATCTTCAGGGTCAATCTGGCGACACTGGTGCTGGGTGAAGCCTCCTCTGCTGTTACGGTAATTTGACATGATCATCTCATGAGTTTGCGCTCCATTAACAAATGTAAACAAGAACTGTTCAGTCATTTTACATGGACGTGTACTCAAGAGTTATTTGGTGGTTATCTATTTCCCGTCCAGGCAGCAACCAGAAGTGACAGTATGACGCTCACGCCAGGTCCGTGGCTGGGACTGCCTGCCGTTACTGCTGTCACTCTCTACAGGCACGAAGACCCAGCGCTGGTAGGCTGCTAGCACTGCACTGCCCAACCAATTTTTCCAGCATTTGATCCATATGAAGATATGTCTAGTCAAGATGAGTTACTGGTATATTCAGTGGTACAATATGTGTCTGTAAATGACTCACTTCTGGCTCTTTGTCTTTGTTTTGTCTTAAGTCTCTGGCTGCAGGTTTGACATCTAGTCAGCCTGTAGAGAAGCTGCGAGCATTACCGCTTTGGTTGTCTCTGCAGTACCTTGGTCACAGTGGGATCATCCAAAAAATAAGACATGCCACCGTGCTGGTGAGCGGAAAAAAAGATTTTGCTATATATCTAGCACAGTGGTGTTCAAACTATGGCCTGGGGGCCATTTGTGGCCCGCTGTTCTTTTTTCTTCCCTTTAAGCGGCCTGTAACGTTTGCACTTTTCACCTTGTTTTCCGCACAATCACAAATGACTAAACTAGTAACACACTGTACTTCAATTTGTTCTGTGTCAAGGTTAGCTACAAGAGCAAATGGAGAAAAAGATAGCAAGACAAATAGAAGAGGAAACAGAGCAACTAATTGCTCCTGTTTTGGTTCTGAATGTGCAGACGTGATTTTGCTGCTGTTCATTACAGGGGCAGTTTGAGTTTTCTCTGTGGTGCCCTTGGAAGAAAATGTTTGGACACCCTGGTCTAGCATATCACATCTAGCTATTTGAAGAAGTTTGTATTTTGTTCTGCATTCTACTTTTAAAGTAGGGGTGTTCCGATCAGGGTTTTATGCTGCCAATTTCGATACCGATCATCCATGAGCAAGATTGGCCGATAGCGATTCCGATCACATGTTCAGTAACAATTATTGTAAAATGCATTAATCTGTCAATTAATTATTTTATGGGATTAAATGATGAATCAGATTTCGGAAAAAAAAGATTCTATCCAAATGTCTAACCCTCTATTATACAAGAACATGGCATTGTTTCAAATTGATAGTGCAGAACATACACAAAAACATGTAAGAAAATAGGAGAAAAGGTTGTTACATGCAAGTTTGTTTGTTTGGTTTGCCGCATACCTGTGCAGTATTAAGGAAAGGGGCAGCAGATGCTACACGGCACACAGGCTGGTTTCTAGTTGGCTGCAGGCTACAAGGCACGAGCTGCGCGTGATTGTTTTTTATGATCGGAAATGAAAGGCATTGATGAACATATGCCAGTCTGTCACCTAGTTTTCCACAGAAATCGGCTGATGGCGATTGGTAACCGATCGATCGGAGCACCACTATTTTCAAGACTAGTATATAGCAGTGCCTTTTAGTAACATACTGTAGTTTTTTTTTTTGTAATTGCACTCTTTCCTATTACTTTGTTGAGCAGTCATATCATTTTTGTCTCACCGACAGAGTCAGCAATTGCTACAGAACCTCAAATCTGTGAGCTCCATCAAAACATCGGTAAGTAATGCAATGATTTTATGACGTAATGAAATCCAAACAAACAGAATAATTTCATAGTGTTGAGTCAAGTCCAGACAGCATCAAGAGATGTAATGCATACAGTATTGTACTCTTGTTAGATTTTTGTCTTAGGATATATTTTACCAAACTCTTAAGTGATGTGTGTATCCATGAAAAGAAACGCCAGTACAATAATGATGCCACATTCAGAACTATTACATTTAAATGTGTCTTCACTTGTATAGCGCTTGTCTGCCTTAGATCCTCAAAGTGCTTAACACGGTTTCCTTATTCATCTACTGATGCAGTATCAAGAGCAAGTGGGGGTTCAGTATCTTGCTCCAGGACACTTTGACATGGTCATAATTGCCGGGGATCGAATTTCCAACCTCAGGCTTGGGAGACGACCACAATAGCACTGAGCCATGCCGCCCCAATTAAAAAAAAAAACAAAAAAAAACAGTCTTCCTCACGGCAGTTATGCTTATGATTTTTAATACAGATGAAATTTCACTGTATGAACACTCACTACTCACTGATTTAACCATTTGTAAATGCTGTTGACAAAGACGTTCTGATACTTTCAAAGTTAAATCTTTGTAGGATTTATTAACGATGGAGATACCCCTCATCGATGCTTTGACCATGGTAAAAGCCTTTTTCTAAAATACTGAAATACTCTCAAGATTACAGATTTAGAAGCTTGTTCACTGGCATCCACTAATTGAAAATTCTACTTCGGTGTTAATGAGAGGAATGAATTTATCCTGTTTGATAGATTTTTTTTTTTTTAAGGTACATGATTTATATTGCATTCCAGATCCAGTGAACAATGGAATTACAATTTTGTGGAAGTATAAGTAATACAGCCAGGGCTCCAGACTGCCCCAAACGGTCACATTTTGCCCCTAAAATTTGAGACACTGTAAGAACAAAAATGTAATTCACTTGCACTTGCGTGACCTGTAAATTTACCATTTGTTAAAAATGAATATTTAACATTTTTGTTTGTGATGAGACGTGCAGACATGCTGACGACATGGCGGCAAACAGAGAACAGCTAGTTTACTAAAGGGGCACTGATTTGTCAGTCATTTGGAATCGATTTGGGTTTGCAATGTCAGACAGTGAGCAACAAACAGTCCGCTGCAAAGCATATTTAGAGGCTGTTGAAATCAAAGCAAGCAAGCGTACTCATAATACGAGCATGAACAAATGTAACAAAAGTTTGAAAAAGTAAAATAAAATAAAAAGCAACATTTTGAACTGTGAAGAATTAAAGGTAAAGTCAACCCAATTTTCTTTACGAGAATATATATATATAATATCAAAAATGTCTTGCTACGCCCCTGGTCCTGTTCCATTTAGAGTGTTCGCCCCTAAATCTTCTACTTGTGTTCCTAAAATTTTAAGTTAGGGGTGAATGTGCTCCTCATAAAAAGTTAGTCTGGAGTCCTGAGAGTGGTTTTCCAACTCATGGTGGCTTGTTAAATTGATGGTTTTCTCATAGTTATTCATGGTTGTCCAAGTTCACTGCAAAGATGCATGGTGTTGGTAAATTAATTGTGGGCAATGTGTACAGTGCCTTGAGAAAGTATTCATACCGCTTGAACCTTTTCACACTTTGCCATCCTACAGCCAAAAACCTCAAGTGAAACGGAAATGATAGCTTTCAAAATTGTAAGCAAATAAAAATGTGGTGTGCATTTGTATTCAGACCCCCTGCATCAATACTTTGTGAGCCACCTTTCTCTGCAATTACAGCTGCAAGTCTTTTGTGGTATATCAATTTTGTAGACGCTGATATAGACACTGATTTTTTTTTCCCCATTATATTCAAGCTCAACCAGATTGGATAGTGAGCCACGGATGATCAATGGGATATAGGTTTGGACTTTGATTGCGCAATTCTGTTGTTCACTGCCACTGAGGCCTTCACAGAACAGGTGTATTTAAAATGAGAGTATAAATGTGTTTACTGGAGATGTATTGTGAGCTGAATATAAATGTGCGCCAAACTTTTCAGATTTATTCACGTAAAAATTGAAAACCGTTTATCATTTTCATTCCACTTGACATTAATGTGCTACTTTTTGTTGGTTTATCTCCCAAAATCTCAAAATGTTTCCAATCATAATGTCACAAATGTGAAAATGTTAAAGGCGTATCAACACTTTTTTCAGGTACTACATATGAGCATTTATCTGTGGTTACTTTTATAATAGCCAGTACGGGTTAACCTTGGTTGCAGGCTGTCGTGCCACCGATCCCGCCCATCTCTGGGGCTTCTCTACGAGATGTTCTGGGATCTCTTATGCTCTCTATTGTAGGTGGGAGTCTCCTCTCTGTTTCTGTAGCCAAGTTAATGCCTGTCACCCTCACTCTTCTTTGCCATTTGCCCCTTTCTCTTGCATTTCCATCTCTTTCACTTGTAACCATTTTTCACCCACATTAGCTCAGTGGTATTTGGGTCTCCATTGGCTGATGGACTGTTCACTTCTAATTGTTTAGGATGTGGACAAGACAGGCATGTTCTTTGAGGTACTTCAGGGAATGCCTCTACACTCATTATTTTTGTTGCCTGTGGAAGATATTCCAGGGTCATGAATAATTGACTTATATGCTGTTATTTTATAAATATTTTCAAATATTATCACACTGATATGTAAAGTCTTCTGTATATTATGGTTGCACACCACAAAGAGAACCAGATCACAGGTAAGCAAGAGGAGATGTCAGAGTGAAGGGGTGCCCAAACGGTGCAGCCCCTCTTGCGCTACGATTGGGAGGCGGGGCTTGGTGTCTTGTTCAATTTTCATTTTATGTCTTCGATGGGACTTTAACGGTAGCCGTTTGGTTCCAACACTTAAGTCCTTAAACATGAGCTACTGCAGCTCCTGTTCCATCTCATCACTTCCTTGATTTAAAATCTGTGGTTTGTCAGCACCATTAGGCAATTTATTTCACAAGTCAGAACTGCCGAAGATAACGTACCCCAATTTGTTGCGCATAGGTCAGCAAACACCAAGACTGCACACACTTCTGTCACAAATAACTACCTTCAAAAACAGACTAAGAGGGCTTTCATTCAGTATTAACATTTGTTATAATAATAATAATTGAAGTAACCAGACAACGCCACACGTACTTAATCAATTATTCATGACCCTGATGACATGCACCCCATGTACACCCCCGTTGAGTTCAACCCAAGCATGATGCTTGTTTCAACCTTGGATGTAATCTGTGATGGGTTTCTCCGAATTAAAAAATAAAAACAAACCAAAAACAAACAAAAAAACACGCGACTGATCCCCGCGTTTTCTCTCCTACCAAAATGGCATTGTTTACATTTGGCGCACGCATGGTGGGATGTGTGACGTCAGCAAGACTATTGATGTAGTTATTCAGCAACACACACCCTGGGTATTTGTGTGTCTTGTTACTGACTCTATCAAACACCTGATTGCATGATTCAAAAGATCAATTTAAAACTTGACAATGCCTATAAAGGGGTCATTGAAATGGGCAATGGCCCACTTTTTGTTTGAAAATATATAATACATTACCGATTCATCTGTCCTGTGATTTCTGTGTTAAAGTTGCTGTGTTGTTGGGCTGCTGCTTTTAGGCAACAATGGACAACCTGTACATCCATCCAAACAAAAAAAAAACCTCCCTGATTCCATCCCATCCTCTAAATTGATATTTTGGGGGGGCTTACCATACAGTTGCTAGCATTGAAATATGACTATAATGCTCACAATTTCTCAGATGACTATTTGTCGCTGAACAGGTGGAGGATGAACTCAATTCCCCCGTGGTGCTCTTCAAGTTTTCTCAGGAAATGATTGCAGGTAAGGGCTGCCATAGTCTAATATATATGTGGACAAATGGTTTAATGGTTTAAGAAAAAAAAAAAGTAGAATATCGACGCCAGTAACTGGCCTGGCCGAATTATTGGCCTAATAATGTTAGTTTAAAAACATAGTCACAGTATAAGTGTTATGTTCTACCATTACACATAAGACTTATCAAAGCTTAATGTTGCCATGTTCAAGATGGTACATTAATTATCGCTTTTGAAATGTTTTTATTACCGCTTTTAAAATGTTTTTAACATGCACTCCCCTCTGATAGTATTGGAACAGTGAGGTCAATTTCTTACTTTCTGCTGTAGACTGAAAACAGATGTTTGACATCAAAATATTAGTATGGGACAAGAGGTTGACATTTCAGGGGTTTTTTTCTGTATCTGATACACAGTCATTGTTTGAACCCATCCATTTTTATGCTAGTGAAACTGTAGGATCGTATGAATGACAGGTTTGTTTTTGTCACCCAGGTATGTACAATTACACTATCATTCCAACACTAAATAGTGCTGAATGTCAATGCTTAGTTTCAGATTTGGGTTTTGCCTGTGAAGACTGCGTTTATATTAGTTAGCGGTATAACCAGTATGGAAACCACAGAGCTATTTTGGGCGTAAAAACAAGTAATTGTTAACCTGAGAAAAGGTGGAAAATCAATCACTGTCAGTGACATCAGCAACAACCTCGAGATCAATGCCGCCGATTGAGCTACTTTTAAACAGAAGACTAGGAAGCCCGGGCTTTTGCTTACAATGAAATTCTGCGTTTTTGTTATAAACAATCCTATCTTCTAAGATATTCAGTTGTAAATACCTAGAAATAAACACTTATGTCTCACATTCATCTCAAAACCAATCGCATCCATGTTTGTCACTTTTCAAATACTTTCCGGGGGCGTGTTGACTGTTGTAAACAAATGTAATTCCCTCGGTTCTATTTGTTAGCATCCAGCACTGGTTCGGTGGAGGCTTACTGTGCTGGGGAGAAGGAGGTACTCGATGCAATCAATAGATGGGTAAGTGATATGCTGTGATCTTTTTTTCAGTTACATGTTTTGTGGGTAGCGTTTTTCCAGGTGCAATTCTTATGACCTTCCAACTTTAAGGAATTATTGTTGTCAAATGTAGAACATGGATTTGACTCTTTATTGCAAACCCTTAATTGTCCAATGCTGATGACAATTTTGTGCCGTTTTGTCAGTTTGTCACTGATATTATGCTTTATTTAATGATGGGGTTTTTTTGGTTTTGTTTTTTAACTCCAGCTTGGGAAGCAGCTCGCCCAGATGGTTCCTCCTAGTGGGGTTGACGTTGTGGAGCTTGAAGATGAAGGCACCTGTGTTAGGTTCAGCCCGCTCCTGACAGCTGCAGGTAACAAATTGCACACCCCCAAGACTTGACGTCTGTTTTGTCAAAGAACTACAGTATTTCGAGTAATGCTAAAATATACCACATTAAAAGGGTGTTTTTAGAGGATTGTCATTCAAACGTTTATTTTATATTTACAAAAATCAATTTATTGTGCAAATTATAGAATTCTTGTTCTTGTACAGATTTGGGAACTCAACCTGAGGATGTTGACAATCTGGTTAAGAAGTTGTTGGAGCTGTTACCTTTGATGACTTCCACACTGTCACTCAGACAGGACTTCAAAGAGGAAACTCACCAACGCTCACCCTACCTCAGATACATTGAAGAGCTTAGCTGGCCAGGTCTAGGAGCTGTCCGGTAAGGCCTAATGCAGGACAGGATCCCTGTTAACATGCAACATGCTCTGCTGACATGTATACTTTTCATTTCGTCGCTGTTCTGTGAAAAACCTGTATGTCCAATTCTGTCTTTCTTTTTTTTTTTAAAACATTAACGTTTAAAAAAAATCTGTAAATAATTGTTTTTCACAGGTCAGCGACGATTTGCTCATGTTTTCACGTGCACCTTAAGCAAACACATCACCAACAAAAACATCATGGATTAAGGTTCAAACCTATTAGCAGGTTTCCTACACAAGTATGGAATTTAATTTAATAAACATCCAAGTGTGGAAAGTGGAAACTATTGTATGGAAAAATATTAATGTTTCCAAGACTGTAACAACTATTTTCAAAAGCTGAAACAAACAACTACAGATTGTCCATGTTTTTTTAAAGCGCTTAAAGCGCAGCTAATATTTTGGTGTGAGCGCATACAGTATCATACCGTGGTCTGTGTGAAAACTTGATTCTGATTAGCTCAGAAAATGACATATAGTACAGTATACTATCAGCTGATCATTTATACGCTTCGGACGTCTCAAGTAGTTCCTGTCCAAAAAAAAAAAAATCTTTACATTGTGCTTTGTGAATTAGGCGCAATCTGTTTGCTCAATTTTTACCTTGTCTTCTGCCCCGTTTTCCCCGTTTTTTGTTTTAATGACTAATGGCAAATTGATAATCTAATCAGTAGTGACTAATCTTTTCACCCCCTCCGAAAGCAACTAATTACTTTTAATTACCCTAATTTCATTCACTACCATTATCCTGGTCTGCTAGATCAAGCATTTGTTAACCATGTTTTATATTTGGAAGATATTCTATTATTAGATCAAATTACACAGTTGGGTTAAGTAAAGCCTTACGTAGCATGTCAAGAAAAACAACAACATGCATTTCAATTACCAGTAGGTATAATGACTCAAATATACTCTCCCCTATGGCTGAGCTGGTTTTGCTATGAAATAAATGATTGGAATTTTAACTAATACACCATCCTTTTTTTTTTTCATGACCACGTCTCCCGTTTCATTCCA
Source organism: Filicampus tigris (assembly GCF_054856515.1). Classification (NCBI taxonomy): domain Eukaryota; kingdom Metazoa; phylum Chordata; class Actinopteri; order Syngnathiformes; family Syngnathidae; genus Filicampus; species Filicampus tigris. The sequence goes on along the minus strand of NC_141232.1, from coordinate 11,841,259 downwards.
TACTGCTCAGATATGAGCCTCAGGTGGAGGGAATTGATGATAGCAAGAGAACTAAGGAAATGAAGAAAATAAATGCTGAACTGCTGAAGAAACTACAAGAGCTAGACACTGACATCATCTTCTCCACTGGTTTGTACCCCTTCATTTTTTGGAAACATCAGTCAAATGAAAATAGCTTCATTGATTAGTTTTTAAACCTTTTTTTCATGAATGGATTTTTTTTCTTTTTCAATTCCTAGGGCCAGAGTTTGCCAGAGAGGAGGACTGCATTTTTATAAGTTTGGTAGCCGATGATGTTGATGTTTCGGAGCTCGTGGAAACAATAGTGACACTGGGCCGTGACATTGAAGAAAATGGAAGAGTAATCCGCATTTCATTACTTGTCCTCATCTGTTCTTTCTATCATGTGAATATAGTGTGATGAGCAGGGTTTTTGAAAGTGCAATGACCAATGTAGGTAGTACTATAATAATTTTAAAGATCTTGAAATTAATCTTTTGGAGCCATGTTGAGACACTGACAAGGGCACAGTAAGAAACACTTTGGACTGCGACAGCTGTACCCCAAATTATTTAAAATACTATTTATTTGATATGAGAAAATAATAGCTCAACAACTAATTTTACAGGTGACCATTGTTTTGGTTGAATAATCAATCTTAGAATCTATGAATCTGCCATGTGCATTTTACAGTGGGAAGATTTGTTTTTATGATGTTTTCTTATTTTTGTTTAAAATAACCTGGGAGGAAAAGTAACCCTTGGACTTATTAACTGGCTGACCCTCCTTCGGCAGTAACAACCTCAAACATTTCTTGTTGTTGCAAATCAGACATGCAGCAATGATCACGATGAATTTGGAAACATTCCTCTTTACAAAACTGTTGCAGTTCAGCAAGATTCTTGGGATATGGGTATGTGTGATGTGAGTAGGTCTCTTGGGCTCCTGCCACAGCATCTGAGTCGGGTTGAGGTCAGGACCTCATACCTAAACTTGTTTAAAGCTTACACATGCCAACATCTGATAATAAATCTGCCATACGTAAAACATTAACCAAGAATGAGGTTCATGAAAACACGAAGGAAGCCATTGCTACATTGCCACACGTTGGAAGTTTTCTAAAGAACATTTGGATGTTCGACTGCACTACTGGTAAAATGTTCTGTGGGCAGATGAAACCAAAGTTGAATAATTTTGGAGAAACACCCCACAACGCCATGTGGAGGAAAAATGGCACAGCGCTACAACAGCAAAACCTTATCCCAACTGTGAAGTATGATGGAGGGTGCATCGTGGAATGGGCGTGCTTTGCTCTTCAGGGCCTGGACAACTGGCTATCCATGAAAAAATTAATTCACATGTTGTGAAAAAGACCATGACCCCGTCTGTCTCAACAATTGAAGCTCAAAAGATGAGAGGTTTTGCAACAGGACAATGATCCAAACCATGGAAGCAATTCAACAAAAAATGGTTTCTGAAGAAACTGCACGTTCTAGAAATCCAAAGTCCTGACCTCAACCCAATTGAGATGCTACGGCATAACCTCAAGAAAGCTATTACCACCAGACTTCCCAGGAATCAGGTAAGGAGGAGTGGTCCAAAAATCATCATGATGGTTTTTCACATCTGATCTGCAACTATAGGAAACATTGGGTTGAGATTTTTGCTGCCAAAGCAGGGTCAACCAGTGAAATCCAAGGGTTTGTTTACTTTTTCCTCCCTGGTATGTGAATGATTACACTTTATGCTCTATATACGGTACATAATATGATTTTTGAAGCTCAAACCACGTTCTATGACCAGTTTAGGCAAATTCAAAAGGCTTCTTCATACTTTCATAAGAAACCAAAATCTAAACTAAACAATCAACTTTACTCTGTGCAGCTGCTCATATCAAACCACATGTAACAGATCCCAGTTTCGCCTATCTTATCCACTGGGACAAAAACATGCCCAGAGTTGAAAAATTCAGATAATGCTCTGTGGCTTTACTGTAGATTACATTACTAAACCACTCAAAGGTTTTGTGTGAAAGGGCCTGCTATTGCAGTTTTAAAGCTCGAACCACATTAAAAATGGATGAGATGAGGCAAGAAGGTTTAGAAGTTTACATTTGATGATTTTAAAAGCTCTTAAATGTAAAGCCTTGATGCAAGTCAAAAACTGCCATCTTATTTATACCACGATACCATGATTCACACTTTTAGAAGTTCCTCTTCCTCCATCCGACATCCTCTGACATTTAACTTTAGCTAAATATGTTGATTGTCAGTATGTAGTATTAAATATAAATGTAACATTGGAATCCTCGTGATTTCATTAAATGATGTTATTGCTGGAATATGGTGCTACTCTGAAACCTAATGAATATTGTAAAATAAATGTTGAAAATTAGTTAAGCAATAGTAGAACAAAAGTATATGAATGTAGTATTTAGTATAATCTGCATTATTGTAGGGTAGAATATCTTTAAATTGTAAGACATTCAACATTTCTATCTGTAGTTGTAGTACCTTTCTAAATGATGAAATTTGTTTCCATTGTAGCTACTGGAGAACATGACGGAGGTGGTGAGGAAAGGCATTCGGGAGGCAGAACTGGAGCTCCTAAAAGCCAATGACGAGAAACTCATGGAAGAAGTAAGTGAATTTGGTCTGCGTGATATTATTGCCTGAATCTCAACCTGCAGACAAAGAATTTTGTTTAACTTTAGAATCAGGATGAGTAGGGTATTGGTGATTAAGCTTGCCAAAAAAAAGAGGAAATGATAAACAATGTGTGATGACAAACAATTTGTCTTTTTTCAGGGCATGCTGAGACAGCTTCCTTTGGTTGGCTCTGTTTTAAACTGGTTCTCTCCTGTTCAAACATCAGTTACAGGGAGGACCTTCAACCTGGCGGCAGGTTTGTGTGCGCATATGTATTTTCTGATTCAGTTTGTCAGAAAAGCTTCTGCTTTTTTTTTTCTTGTACTTGTAAGCTATTTAAATCCTCACAAACAACCCACAACACATTTTCTGTTTCACTCGCTTTTTATTTGCTTATTTTAAGTTGAATTTACAAGGACAACAGCCATTTGTAGATATCTAACTCAACAAGGCCAGGGCTGCCGCTACGGTAAAGTTGGAGAGACATTACACTGATAGAACATTGAATCTTTCAAGATCCTGTTGTGAAGTGGGAAAACGCAGGTTTAACTTACGTGGTGTATCGTTAATATGGTCCTTAATTATACTGTTTTATTTATTATTCATAGGTTCCTTGGACTCCACAAACGTGACATACTCGACCAAAGTCCAATCGGGCAGACCTCCCTTGAAAGACTCTTCTGCCTTGTCACCGGAGAGACTGCAAGGTAGCACTGTACGAGTGTCACTACTGTACACAGACAGTGCTTGATGATGCATTTGAGGAAGGAGAACGTCACTTGCACCCGAGAAGCAGGTGACTTCCCAATGCGTCACAATTCAATTGTGCTCTTTACTTTTCCATCACAGGTCAGAAGTTGTTTCGGCGCGCAGGTGCACTCTCTGACTCCTTCAGTGAATCTAGCTCAGTTGGACAAGCTGAGGGGTCAACCGGCATCCACTCATCCACTTCGATATGTGTACCAGAGGAGGACTCTGCATGTCAATGCATTCCAGAAGAAATCCAGGATTCGTCGCAGCAGAAACAGCATGACCAGGGGGAGGACAAAGCATTGTTGGAAGAGAGGAAGCTTGAAGGCCAAGAGGGCCAGCCATCATAATGGTACCAGCCTAATTGATTAACGAGACGTTTTATACGTAAATTATGCATTTAACTGGTATGAAAGAGTAAATTAGCTGAATTAGTTTGGTCTGATCGTCTCTCTCAAGAGTGTCTGTCCAATAGGGTTGGAAAGGATGTCCGCGGTTATTCTAACACTGTGACCCTGTTTTCTAATCACTTCCGCTTTAACCAATGGCTGCAATTTACATTGTATTTACAAACATTTTTGTTTGACCTATCAGGATGGACCAAGATGTCCATCCATCCATCCATTCATGCATCTTCTATTCCGGCTTGTCCAGGAATTTGGGCGAAAGGCACAGTTCACCCTGGACTGGTCACAAGTCACACATATGTGAACAAATGACTATTAGAAACAAAATAACTATTCACATTCACATTTAAACCATCACTTTACGGGAAGTGTAAGTCACAGGTGTTAAACTCCGGTCCTCGCGGGCCACTATTTTGCATGTTTTACACTTAATTCAAATGATATCAGCAAGCTCTGCAGGAGTCTGATGACGATTCTGATCATTTCAATCACATGTGTTGGAGGAGGGAAACATCCTAAAACATGCAGAATAGTGACGCTCGAGGACCGGAGCTTGACACGTGTGGTAAGTGAACCGCTATACCATCAGCGACAAGACCGACATCTTGCATTACATTCAAGCATATAGTGGCATGCACAAAAACAACCAATGCTGCTAAAATGTGTTGTTGTGGGTGCAATTGGTTGAATAATAGTTGCTCATTTTGGGATAAGTAAGTTAAGCATGAGTTGCACTAGAGTCGCATAAGTAATCATTAATCATTAGTGATAACCAATGCAAATGTTTCATAATGCATTCCATAAGCATCAAGGAATTTTTAAACTGAGTCCACTTTAAAGACCTCACTTGTTACGATGCCCATTCTTGCAGATCTGTGGGAGATTCCAGGGTCATAAAAGCTTGATTGTGGGAGGGATGCAAATTAATATTTATGAAGAAATGGGAAATGGCTTATTAGAACAGTTCTGCTTCATGGTGCGTTACTGTGATTGTAATGTAGAAAAGCCTGACAGAATGCAGAATGATGTTGGACACATGATTGCACAACACTGTCGGAACTCTATCCACGTAATACATATGAATATCATCTACCTTTACTTTGTCTATGCAAATCTAATTAAATGCCACAAATTACAAATAATGCTGTAGGCGCATAATGTTTAAGCATAGAAAACTATAATGGTGTGTATGTTATAATTTTACCAGAACATGGTATTTTGGTGGGGAGTAACAGTAAGTAGGATTCTTTAAAATATATACAACCACATTGCAGCCATAGCCACACTGAAAAACAAAAACTTAATTGCTACACTACACTAAAAAGCATTTCTATGTGTTAATCTTTGCCTTCTGGCACAGAGCGAAGATATTTTTGCATTTACAGTTATCTTGTTGACAAAAGTATCGCACCTGACCTGGCTCAAAGTACTTAGGTTGAGGAATACCATTCAACATTTTCCATATGCCACAGTTAAGGATCATGATATTGGAACTAAAAATACAATTATTCAAGGGGTGTCTACTAAGTTCATGGACTGGTGAAACAAAAGAGAATTCAAAACTACAAATTTTCCCTTTAGAGGAAAATCCCCTGGGATCGTTTTTGTTGTGGGCTGTGAGACCATTCAACAGAGACCCATTATAAACCATTTGATCCCCATGACATAAATAATTGATATTGCAGGAAAAAAGAGAATGGTACAAAATCACTGGATGTAGTAAAGCATTTGCAATTTGTTCAAAGAAATGTGAAACTGCTCTTCGATGTACAAAAGTAACGATATGATGATTGAACAAGTGGGTTTGACCATTTCAATTCTGATCTGAGAAATGTACTAAAGCAAATGAAGGGGAAACTTGTAGTTTGGGTTTTAAATATATTGTTTGTGAAACCAGTCTTGAAACCTTTGTGACAGCCCTTGTATTCTATCATAAGGAGATGTTGAGCTCAAGGCACATTTTTATGTAGTGTACATTTGCAAATTATACCTTACAAAAAGTTGGTAGCAAGTATTACGTATTACAAATGCTTGAATTTTTATTCTATCAATTTTTTCCATGGGGGGGAAAGGGAAATTTGTGCAGTTACATGGAAAACATTTAAACTGGTGACGGTTGATTGATAGTTTATCAGTACCACTTGGAACTTGGTGGGATGTAAAACTAGTCAAGCCAGGCAAACATTTATTTCAATATGCCTTGCCTACTATGACTGTTAAATGTATATCAAAGAAAAGTGCCAGTTGGATAAAGTCACACTTCAGTACTTTGAGCCAGGTCGTTCTGAAGTATTTAGAAAGGATACTGAAGTACAAACATTTGTGGATAGAAATGCATTGAGTTGGTAGAATTAAGTTATTGTGGTGAGAATGAAATGGATTAAATTTACCTTAATTGCACTTGTAAATAATTTCTTACATGGTGTAAATTAAAGTCATGCTTAATAATTACATGTCAGGTGATGATCATGTAAAGTTGTGTGTCTAACTTTGTAACCTTCCAATCTTTCATGAAGAACCTTGGTTTAATGAAATCTCCTATAGACCAACCTGTTGTAATGTTGTCTTATTGACTATATATGACAATTAACGTCACCCCCCGCCCACCCTGCTTATAATATACATTAATTTATTTGTTTTTACGTAGTATTTGAAACACGTTTCGTTGAAATTTCCCTGTGGAAGGTAACGCCCACTTCCATCGAATGCAATGTTGCCAATAGAAAATCTCCAACTGTTTACATTGATGTAGACTCAAACCACTTGATAGACTTAAAGCAGAACTGAAGCAAACGGGGGAAAAAATTAAAGGTTATGTTATTAATCACAGATGTGAACGTCGATTTTAAATGCAGTATAGTGATTATATGTTTACATGATTTTGTGATTACATACATATACTCACACTGTAGTGTAATGTATATGAATTTCTGTTCGCACACCCAAGTCATGATGGAGTTTCAACCCCAGACATTGCACTTTTTGCATTCAGTATTTTCCACCGTGATGAGAACATTTCAAACAAGTTTAAACTCAAAAGTACAGAAGAAATTAAAGTACATGCGCAATTTCATGTGAGAAGAATCACCGGAGTAAATGGGAGATGTAGTCTTTTTGGTTCTACGAGTGCTGAAATTCTAGTTTCTTATCCATTTTCAGACTTCATATCCCAGGTGTCATTGCGGACAGCACGTCCGGTTGAAGGGACGCATGAGCTCACGCGGACTGTCTCTGGGAGTGCTGAGTCGAATATCCTCTTTGGCGTCTCCACCGATAGAAACCGGCCGCTATATTTCACCTAGGTCGGATTGAAAACATTCCTCCTCGAGTTGGGACGCTTTATATCATTCAAAGGTGTGGCCTGAACACCGGGATTTGGGTGGACACTTAACGTAACCTAAGAACTGCGCAGCTCAAATCACTAGTGAAAATTCAAAACCCACGATGGACCCGAGAGACACTGCCCCTGATTCTTGGGAACAAGAGGACGATGTGGAGGCCACAATCGACGGACAGCTTGACTCTGCTTTCACAAGCTTAAATGTGAACGCTAAACCCTTTGTTCCCAATGTGAACGCCGCCGAATTTGTCCCGACGTTTGCCATGAAAAAACACTCGGAAAATCTCGATTCAATGGGTAAGCCGACTGTCACGTTGGGTAGCAACGTTAGCACCAAGCTAGTCGTTAACAGGAGCACGACTGTGCAGGTGCTAGCCCTCGAGCTACACTACAGACACGCGTTAGAGTGCGGTTTACTTTAGTTATATGATTAGACGTGTGGTGCACTGTAATTAAAACATCGCTCGCTGTTTTGGTTCATGTTACTTTTGTATAGCCCTGTTGTGCTATTCTATCACTTTTTTTTTCTCGATGTGTTAAACGTCTCGTGGATCCCACCCGGCATTAGCTTGTTAGCCGCGAATGCTAAGGTAGTTGGTATGGGTTCATGATATAGTGCTGAACTCTTGTACCGCCCTGTTAGGCTTAGCGTGGCGTATCAACCGTTACTTCTAACGGGACACGTCACTGGGAGATGAAAATGAATGAAACTTGGAACTGTTGTCATATTTTACAGATACAAGCTCATTGAGTCACTCTGGTAAAGCTAACCTTCCTGGACTATGTTACGTGTTGACCGTAGTGTGGTATGACGTGGTTACTGTGACTCACAAAGATTTATTGAGTCATTCGTTAAGGCCAGTTTCTACGCGTAAACAAGTCTGAGGACTTATTACGCAATGGTCGACACATCTCAATATATGAAGGTGTCGTAAAGGATAGCTAGTTACATGTCTTTGACAGTTCTATTGAAGTTAGGCTGACACTTACAAAAAATACAACAATAATGATGATGATGAACAAACCTGTAGAACAAAATCAATTTGCAATTTGCACCTCCATGATCAACAAAAAATGACGTGCTCCCCCTCAATATAGGAACAAAACAGTTGTGCTTAGTTAATGATTGATTCAATCATTGGTGTAACAAACATGTTGTTTTTCAGTTGCTGTTGAAAAAATAGCCACCATGGAGGTGACAGAAAGTGCTGGTATGTATGGTCTCAGTGTCTTGAGTGTGTGTGTCAGCAAGCAATCCAGCAGTCAGACTTATTTTCTTGACTTTTGTTGTCCTGTACTGTGCAAAGTGTTACAGCACGTCCTGTAATGGTTACGTCAATTGTTTATCATGCACTTCCACATGAAATGCGCCCCCCTCTCCTTGAATATAATCTGCTACTTGTCTCCAAATTACTTAAATTGTAGGTGAGCATCAATTTCTTAGAGATTGTTTCAAATACGTACATAGTCACTTTCACAAAAGTAATTCCTCAATACAAAACAGAATTCTTTCCAACATAGGTAACATGCAACAAATGTGTTCCTGAGATACTGAGAAAACTACACAGAGTTAAATAGTGCCGTCCACCTACACTCCTACTTTATCAAAATAATCAAATGAGCATGAATATTTTTTAAACTGTAATTGCTGAGTAAACATTTGAGTTGATATGAAACGTGTACTTTGGAAATTGATAGCCAGCCAGCTTAGCCCATTCTGGCATATTTTCTAAAACTGATGCCAGACATAGCAAAATATAACATTTCAAACTATTTTATCAAAATGCAATAGTAGCTATTGCTGTACTATATTAACTGCAGTTATTTGTTCACGCTACTGTAGGTATGCTGCAGAAAATACATCAGCAATATTTTTCTTAAAAAGTATTCCACATCTGTGTTGGTGTCCCTTAACTGAGATGTAGTACACTATTGAATTTATGAAAATATGCAATAGACTATTGTAAAATGATTATTCGGAGAAGATAGTTTGCTTGAGACTTGTAAAATGATTTGATGAATGTGCAAATACATTTTTAATAATAAAACTATATTTTTGCAGCTCCTTTGGAGAATGGTGACACAGAAATGAGCCCAGAGGAACCATGGGACCAGAAAGCAGCTGAACCAACTGAGGAAGAGCCAGGAGGTGGGTGCTGCGGGGACCGTGGGCCAGTGGTGGTAGCAACAGCTGAGGAGACGGGGTCAGAGATGGTGGAAGAGGAAGAGGAAATGCTTGCGCCCAAGGTTCCCCCTGCACAACCAGACGCCCCCAAGAAGGAACACATCAATGTCGTGTTCATCGGACATGTAGGTCAGTGCAAATTAATGCATGGCTCAGAAGTTGTGATGAATGCAATTGTTTGTAATAACACTAGAGTCTTGACTCCATTGCCCTGTTCACTCTACACAACATAGGCGCCAGTACATGCGCTGGCGGTAGGGCTGGGCAATATGGGCTAAAATTTATATCAGAGTTTGAATAGAATCCCTTCACCTGTCAAAATTCAATATTACAAACTGATTGTAGTCACAGAATGTATTACTTATTACAAAACAAAATCAATCATTACAACTGTGTGATTATTTAATGTGTATTAACTAGTGCATACAATACAGTTCAAATGATAAATCCCCCAGTTACCCATTTGATTATGCTGAATGGAAAGAAATAAAGAACATTTATTTTCATTTACAATGTTTACCTGAATGCACCTCAGCCGTTACGTGACTGCTAATATAAACATGATTGGCGGCTGAACTGAACTGCAAGCCCTCATTAATTGCATAACCAGACTGGTGAAAAATAAGAATGAAGAAGCTGACACGGATGCATGGAGTTAACCCGCAACACAGTTTCATCTGCACAACACATGAACAACTGCACATTACTTCATTGTGGAAAAAATGTTTCCCCTCTGCAAAATGTCACATTGAGGGACAGATCGCAATCTGGGTTCATAACTAGGATTACACTGATACCGAGCCTGGTGTCGGTATTTACTTTTCATTTGACTGGCTTGAGTTTTGCTGCATTCTACACCTTGTCGGCCTATCAGCTTGCTACTCTTTCCGTTTGAACACATACTGTTGCTATATTCCCTCCTATGAAGGTCACCAAATTCAGCTCCTTACTATACAGTCACTGTCGTGACACACATCCTATCCACCAACACACTACTTGTGTTAGACTCAGTGTGTTTATTGGGATGGTACAGTAATTTGATACAAATAGTGTTACCATGCCATTAATAGTTTGCCAAAGCCTTAAAATGAAGAATCGTTAAAAAAATAAGAATCTCGGAGGAACCTGTAACCTGAACGAGCGCAACACTGAAAATGGACAGCTGGGGGAAAAGTTGAAAGATGTTGGATGAAAGTACTAATTCTTATTTTTTGTTTCTCCACCTTTTTTTGTGGGTATATTTCATGTAAATCAGTAGAGCGACTGTCCAAACTTACCACCTTTCTTTCCTTTTTAGATGCTGGAAAGTCCACTATTGGCGGACAAATCATGTAAGTTTACAATGTCTTCGTACATTCCATCTTATTGTGGGTGAAATGACACAATTACTCTTGTCTCATGTTTTCCTCGTATTCCCTTCCTCACCATCAGGTACCTTACAGGCATGGTAGATAAAAGAACCTTAGAGAAGTATGAGAGAGAGGCAAAGGAGAAGAACCGAGAAACCTGGTAAGTGAGCGTATTGTTCCGTTAACCCATTAAGGCCTAAAGCGCCTGTCTCAACAGCTCCCCAAAACCTAAGGTCACCTTTGGAATTACCCTTGTAAACCTGAAGTTTTCCCAGAAATTCAATACTTCCAAAATAATTCATATCTCAGCCCCTGCAGCACACAGAAACATAATTCGAAGAGAATTAGAGATCTTAGGCAGGTGACTTTCACACAAGCAGAGTTTATTATTATTTACTGTTTCAGATTTAAAAATAACATGTCAGTGCAAGAGAAGCACTATTATAATGGTTTTTTTATTTATTTATTTATTATTATTTTTTTTTCAATCGAGTGGTAATTACCATCCTCTATTCTGTTACAAATACGTCAATATCGTCATGGCCTACAAACCATATCATATCACGTTCCACTGGTTCCACTGGTTCAAAGTCCACAAGCGCGTTGTCTATATATCTCTGCCGTTACTTATTTCAGAGCTCCCGGCGATCGACGGCGCCCGCCATTAGCCTACGGCTCCAAAAAATCCAGGACATCCTCCGCGGTCTCGCGACACCGTCACATGTATATTCTGATGCATTAAATTGGCGCGCTCCCGTCCTTAATGGGTAGAAAAGAAAAATACAGAAATAAATCATTAGTCTTCCTCGGAAAATATGAGCAATTCTAACATCTCAATTGTCTCTCTTCAGGTATCTGTCTTGGGCCTTGGACACCAATCAAGAGGAGAGGGACAAAGGCAAGACGGTAGAAGTGGGCCGAGCATACTTTGAGACAGACAAAAAGCACTTTACCATCTTAGATGCACCAGGCCACAAGAGCTTTGTGCCCAACATGATTGGAGGTGCATCACAAGCTGACTTGGCTGTGCTGGTGGGTAGAGGAAAAGACTCCCGTTTCTTCCAAATTCACTGCACACGTGATCGAACAGACACAGTTGGTGAAAGAATATCATCCGTGTCAGATGGAACACATTCAGCCAATTACAATTCCTACAGGCTTCATACATTAATTCTGTCTGCATGTATGTGCACTTGGATGGGTCATATGTGACCAGCCACAACGAAATGAGTCACATGTCATTTGACCCATATTTCAGAAATGAAGTTTTGGCATAATCATAAAGAAAAAGGGCTCATCTTTCCAATGATACATCACCCGTTGCGCTTCACGACTCATTACATGACTATTACGTCTTAAATCATTACTGCTCGTTACGTCATTACCACAGGTATGAGTAAGTAGATAGGACACTCCCCTTTACATTGTGTCGCACAAATTTGATTTGGATTGAAACTCGTAAATCAAACCCGATCATTCAGTTACAAATGTTGTTGATTCAACTGCAGTATACGGTCTGTATTTAGCGCCATATGTTGATCCAATTTTGGGGTGACGCATGTGTTCTTTGCATCTTTTATCTCTCACGTTATGTGACATTTACTGTTCGAAATTGTAACACATCTTGAATGTTGTCCTCAGGTGATCTCTGCCAGGAAAGGCGAGTTTGAAACAGGTTTTGAAAAGGGTGGACAGACACGGGAGCACGCCATGTTGGCCAAAACAGCAGGTGTCAAGCACCTGATTGTTCTGGTGAACAAAATGGATGACCCTACGGTCAACTGGAGCCTAGAAAGGTGCGTAGATGGATCAGAATCATTAACACAATAAAGAGTGTTAATCTTGCAATATTGTGCGACATATGGGCAACAACATTCCTTTGAATTGTAATTGTAAGATTTCTGCTTTTAGTCAGTGGAATCACATTTCCCTTTTATTAAATCTATATTGGGGTAAAGCAATGGAAAGCGTGCAGGGTGTCAAACGTGAATATCATTTTATATTTTCTGTAATTTATGCATCACCGTGAACCCCACCACCACCACCACCCCTCTGCCTATTAGTGGTTCGTTATTTGCCTATTTGCGTTTTTTTCTGTGGAACCCATCTTGACTATTTGCTTGCAATCTCACTTGTTAGCGGCCTTTGTACTCTTTCTGTAATTCTGGTAGATGCCACAAGATGGCACCAAAGCCCTGGCTGATAGGGAAGTAGTGGTTTCAAGGAAGTATGTTGAAGTGATAGTTATTAATGTCTTTTTATTTCAGAGATCGGCTAAGTTTAACCTGGTTTGGGAGTTGGAAGTTACAGAGAGTCGATCCATACGGCATTTTAGTGCATCTCTTTAGTCAAATAATCTGTAACTAATTTATTTTACAAGTCACGTCAAATGATTTTCAAATGATATTTAATTAAGTGATCACAGCATCCACACGGAACGTGTAGTTGCGCTTTCTGTGTCTTTGTGCGGTTTGCTCTAAATTAGCCGTTGCTATGTCTCCCAAGAAAGTGAAGAGTGAGCCACGGAGCGAAAACAATTTGCAAACCGAGGTTCCACTTGATGCTTGACTCGTGGTTTTTTGTTTTTACATGGGCCCCCTTTCTGTCTCAATGCTCAGGTATGAAGAGTGTAAGGAGAAACTAGTGCCATTTTTGAAGAAGGTGGGCTTCAACCCAAAGAAAGACATTCATTTCATGCCATGTTCGGGTCTAACGGGAGCCAACCTGAAGGAGCCCACTGATATGTGCTCCTGGTACACGTAAGTCCTTGAATATGACCAGATAGAAAAGCCTTTCCTTTCTTTTTCCCACGTTCCTGCAAATGCAGCATGTGTCCATATTTGTTTTTGCAGAGGTTTACCATTCATTCCACACCTGGACAGTTTGCCAAATTTTAACAGATCAAGTGATGGCCCAATCAGATTGCCCATTGTAGACAAATACAAGGTAACTTTTTTTTTTTCTCCACACTTGTATTTAATACCCACCTCAAAATGCAGAAATCTCTTTCTAAAGCCAGCTGCACACTGCGTCGCGGCCAAACGCTACTGAACAACTCAGTCGCATTGCAAAGTTTTCATGAGTTGCGGACCATCTGCAACTAGTTTTGGCTCTGATTGCCAATGTCGAATTGCGAGTGAATGGCAACGCAATAGCATAAAAAAATGTTTCAAATAGCCTCGAGAGATTGCAGTTGTGATCTTTTCAAATGGAAGAAATGACATTATTCGCTCTCTCTCTCCTACAGGACATGGGCACTGTGATTTTAGGCAAACTTGAGTCAGGCTCAATCAGTAAAGCACAACAGCTTGTTATGATGCCGAATAGGGTAAGACCTGTGTTTCTCTCGTCCGGACAATAAAAGCGGTCTTTTTGTTGCGTGTTCTACACTTGAAAGTTTTTGCTCCGGCTTTGATAGCCCTTTACTCCTCTCCTCTAATGTAAATGTCATTATGATATCTTAACAGCATGTGGTGGAGGTGCTGAGCCTCTTGTCTGATGACATGGAGACAGACGACGCAGGACCTGGAGAAAATCTAAAACTGCGACTGAAGGGCATTGAAGAGGAGGAGATCCTTCCCGGCTTCATCCTGTGTAATGCAGAGAACCTCTGCCATTCTGGCCGCACCTTTGATGCCCAGGTCAGTTTGGAATAAAAAAATAAAAATAAAAAAACCAGATGCAATTACACAAGTAATACTAATATGACACAAGTAATACTAATATGGAAACTCATGACTGTGCTTTTTTTCCTTCTAGATTGTCATCATTGAACACAAATCTATCATCTGCCCCGGTTATAACGCTGTCCTTCACATTCACACGTGCATTGAAGAGGTGCAGATTACGGTACGTATATGGAAAGGTTGGAAAGTATTAAAAAACGAAAGTCAGCGGACAGCCCAGAAGGGTGTTAAATCAAATGATTCCGCAGTGGCTACTGTTAGCCACGGAGGGAAACATCCATGCTTGGCTGCCTCCTGAGACTTAACAAAACTTTAGCGTAGCTAAATATCCGAAAACTACAACCAGTCGCCACCGGGGTTCATGTGCGCAATCATGCTCTTGTTCGCGTCAGCCTGTGTAAATGGAGAAGCGATCGGCACGGTATTTTGATTTTGTGGCGAGAGGAGCTCACGTTTTACATATTCACAGGTTGAAGTGGACAAGAGTAATGTGCATTTGAATTTGGTGGCAAGAAACTGTGAATAGGTGGATTTGCAAATGCCGAACTGTGAATACCCAGGGTTAATTGTATAATGATCTTGATATTGTACTGTATTTAGAAATCTGAAAATGTTTGTTTATTTTTTTTAAATCATATCGGGCAAACGTATCTTAGTTTTGTTTTTTGTTTTTTTTTAAATCATATCGGGCAAACGTATCTTAGTTTTTTTTTTTTTTTTTTTTTTTTAAATCATATCGGGCAAACGTATCTTAACGATGAGAGTTCTCTTGGAAACCAAGTTGTGGCTGAGCAGATTCAGAAGATGAAATTATTTTATTTTTGCATGAAACCTTCAGTTCTTCGATCTGATTTGTGTGTGTGTATCAAAGCCAGCCTTTATGGGCGCTAGTCATCTGAACGGTGAGATTAAACATGGAATATAATTGTGTATAATGGAGGATGCTGTTTTATGAAACCTAAAAACAATGTTGTGTTTTGTAATTCCATAAATAGCAATGTTTCTGTGGTTCTGTTCCCTTTTCAGGCCTTAATCTGTCTGGTAGACAAAAAGTCAGGTGAGAAGAGTAAGACACGGCCACGATTTGTTAAACAGGACCAGGTCTGCATTGCTCGTCTGCGCACGGCAGGAACCATTTGCCTCGAGACCTTTAAGGACTTTCCTCAGATGGGCCGATTTACCTTACGGGATGAAGGTAACGTACCTTCACAGTAGCACAAGTCAAACAAACCATCGCCCTATTTAATTTAAGAGTTTGTAATTTTTTCACTCATAGCAGTAGTGCTGAACATGGTAGTATTTTGTCAAAAATGTATTAAACTTGAAACATGTTTAAAAAAATTTTTTTGGGGGACTTTTCATCATTTAAAACTGAACTAAAACTATCACCTATAGAAATGACTAAAAGGCGACAAAAACTAATCCAAA
Source organism: Filicampus tigris (assembly GCF_054856515.1). Classification (NCBI taxonomy): domain Eukaryota; kingdom Metazoa; phylum Chordata; class Actinopteri; order Syngnathiformes; family Syngnathidae; genus Filicampus; species Filicampus tigris. The sequence goes on along the minus strand of NC_141232.1, from coordinate 11,825,466 downwards.
AGACTAAAACCTAAACTCAGAAAACAACACTTGACAATTGAAATGAAACTGACAAATTATTGTGTGTTTGCGTGTGTGTCCCAGGTAAGACCATTGCCATCGGAAAAGTTCTGAAGCTGGTCGCGGAGCGGGACTGAGGACACCGCTGCTCGGAAAATCCAGTTCGGAAGAAACAGGTGGAGCTCGGTCATAACCCGCACAGTGTTGTCAGCGGCAAAGGCACATCTCTCTGACGCTTACCTTCTGTGTCGACGATCAGCTTCAGGAAAAAAAACACAAAAAAAACACGATAAAGAGAAACCGGTTTTTAAGTCAGTGAAATCCAAGATGAAGTCCACTCAAGTCAGCTTTCTCATATTGAGAGCTCTGCTATGCCATTTCTGGGTTAGCCCACCTTTCCCCGCCTCCTTTGTCTGGTCGATTCATAATGACAGTAATTTTTTTTTTTTTTTCTTTCCCTATTCCATTTTTTTTTCTTGTTTTCATGAATGACAAATGACAGAAGTCATATCTGTGAACAAATGTGGACCAAGATTTTTGCTTGGAGTGTAAAATGATTTCAGAAATGTGCTGCTAAAGCAAATAGTCTGAAAGAATTTCATCAATTGAAACCAAAATGTTTATTTGGGTGTACATGACTCCCTTTGCTTTTACCCAGTTCTTGGTTTCTCGTGTGACGTTCTGGCTGTCTGCTTGAGCGTGCTCAAATATTAAAGTAAACAACTATGACAAAATGTTTGGAAAAACGCTTCTCATTTAAGAGCAAATTTATAATGCTGTTATTTTCTTGTGGTCTGGAGTTTATGCAGCAAAAATATGGAAACGTTTCGAATTTCCAAATTGTGTCAATGGAATCATTGTGAAAAATGGTTAACACCAGTTCTCTCGAAGCAATGTTTTTCACTTGACACATCGTCCCTGGTGAAAATCAGCAAGGTATAATACTGCAGTGTATACATTCTAAAATACTGCAATGTTTAATGTAAGCAGGATATAACAGGTAAGGAAAGCCTATTTTGTTGACATCACTGATAAGCTATTACTCCAATATGGAATTTGCTGTCAATTCATAGTTTTCATAGCGCTTCATTTATTCCACATTTTGTATCATAAAATTGGAACACAATTTTTTTTTTTTTGTCAAAATTTTACATGCAACAGCCTATGATGGTTTTTTTTTAATGTACACTTAATGCATTAAAATTAAATCACGTTTCTAAGTATAGATAAAGATACTTTGTCATGTATAGGTAATAGTCATGTAGAGTCAACACCAAAATTGTAGGTACACTTTAAGGCTGAAAAAAAGTAGGTCACTCTCGTAATTTACCAAGCAGCATAGATTAAACTAAGACAGATATTGTACATGAATAAGGTCATTTAACTTCAAATTATGTTCAGTATGGTAGTGGTAGAAAATTGTTCAAGAAGCATGTGTGTTTATGGATTTGGGGTCCAGGTCTGGGCTTTGGCAGGGCTACTCAAGGACATTCACAGTTGTGCTGAATCCACTCATTTGAAATCATGGTGTCATTGTCCAGCTGAACGATGAACCGTTGCCCCAATATGAGGCAAAAATGCTCCAGAGCAACTTTTCATCCAGGTTGTCTTTCTGCACATTGCTGCATTTATACGCCCCTCATAATTGCTGTCGGTGAAAAACATCCCCACAGGATGATGTCTATTCATGATGCAACTATTCTTCGCTGTCAGGATGTATTAACCAGATGTTGCACGTGTGGCATTCATGTCAGAGTTAAATTTTTGAATGAGGATTTATTTTCTTTCCAGTCTGGACTGAAGCACTGTACATGCACGCACATATACTGTACTGTACATATATATATATATATATATATATAGAGAGAGAGAGAGAGAGAGATTAGTACTGTATTTTTTGTCTATAGTGGATGGATGGAAATTACAATGTTATTTGTTTATTTATTGCTGTTTTGGGGAGGCCGGAACGGATTTATGGCATTTCAATTTCCATTTCGTGTCAGGAGTATGGTAATGGAATCAAATAACTCTTATCACAAGGCAGTAGGCACATGCAGCTGGTTTTGTTTTCAGATGTTGGCACTGGTAAATGTAAAAAGTTGTCAGGAAAAAAATACGCAGTACAAATACCTCAAAAACATCTTTAGGACACTGTTGAATTTGTACTCCTCTCCAGCGATTAATTAATACCTCTGTGACGGAAAGCGGGCTATATAATTGAAAACACACCCCCACACACACCTCGCAGGTAGTGTCCTTTCCTTTTGTCCCCTCCTCCAGTGGACGCACGCCCTCCCCCGCTGCTTCTCACCTAGCTCACCTTACAGCCGCTCTGCTGACACGCTACACCTGCGGCCCGGAGCGCGGCCCACTGCACGCTGACATGGAACCAGCGTACCGGGGTCTGGGTCGCTGTGTTTGTTGTTTCTGGCTGGCCGTGGCCTTCGACGTCATTGGACTACTCGTCCTTCTCATCGGCGTTTTCGTGAACGTTTTTTTCTACGACCTGCTCATCTACGCCGGCGCCATTGTCATCTTCCTCAGCCTGGTGTGGTGGGTGTTTTGGTACTCTGGCAATATCGAGGTGCTCTCCTCGGAACTGGAGGATGACGTGGGCCTAACAAAGAAGGACAAGGGCGCTCTGGGCAGCATCGGCGGGGCGGTGCGGCGGCTGTCCAACCGCATGTCCAGCGGCATCAGAAATTCGTTGCGCAGGAACGGAGGGGCGGCACTCGGCAGCGGCAGCCGGCAAGGAGGCGCGCGGAGGTCGGCTGCGGATCCGACTGTGGCCCCGCACTCCGAGCAGGTGGTAGTTGCCATGGCGACTTTGACGCCGAATGAGCCAACTTTACGGACTTCTGTCTCTTCGATGGGGTGCTATGATGGCGAGATGCCTCCCACAGCAACAGAGACCTCACCAACGTAACGGAAGACCAAGGGTGAGGTCTTCGCAAAACTGAATTATCAAATTCTTCTATTATCCATACTTTTTAATTCAGAAAATTCCAAAAGTGTTGGAACGGCAAGTTCAATTCCTTTGTTTTTGTTGAACGGAGCACATGTGGGTTCCGGATTAAAATATGATTATTAGACAAAAGTTCAGAATTCCATCTTTTATTTCATGGTTACATCTAGATGTGCGGTAAAACAACCCAGGACAGAGCACATTCGATTGAAGCCACACACTTTTCAAGTGAGCAAAAGTATTGGAACCGACATTATTAAATTACTTTACTGGAATTGCACTTAATATTTGGTGACAATAGCCCTTATATGGGATGGAGCTGAAGTGGACCAGCCGCTCGGGAAACTCCCAAAATTTCCTATGACCCCCACCTGGTTGGCAATATGTTTTGGGCCATTGTCTTATTTTATGGAGAAGCTTCTGATTAGTTTGGAAAATGATGGATAATTAATTAATCATTACAAATAAAATACAAGTGTTGAGCTCAAGACCACACTATCCAAGACCGAGACTTGTGTGAGACCAGAACTCACAGAAACCAAGACAAGACCAAGGGCCCTATTTATGTGCCTAGCACAAGTCTAGCGCAAAGCACAGTCTAACTGTGCACATTGGTGGAGTTTTCTTTTGCTATTTTGCTAGACTAGCGCAGATAGAAGAGGGCGTTTGCACCGTTGTGGGGAGGAACGCAGCCATTTAGCGGCCTATGGAAGAGGTAGGGCCTAATAAAAAAAAAAAAAATCCTCTCTAGTAAAAACACTCAATCACAACACGACAAAGATGGCAGTCATTATGGTGTCTGTCTTGGGATGGTTAGTAACACATGAATCGAAGGTATTGTTGTGGTTCTCCTTATGATCATATAAATGAAGTTGAAGAATGCTAGATGCTCATAGTCATAAAATATGTGTTTCCATCACTGCAGTCAACAGTAAACTCTACACCAAGTTCACATCACTAATTGATTATTGACAACACCAAAATATTACACAATACAATGTGGATTTAAAATGTCTAAAGATAATCGATATCATTCTCGCTGTGTTACAGTCTATTAAAAACAATTTTTTTGTTTGCCATTCTTTCAGAGTATATTTCTGTGAATAGTTTTCCCTTATTTCAATGTATCTGAAATGCAAAAACAAATATTCCTTTGCTTTGTAGTTTGCTAGTCACAGACCACAAAGTATAATCAGTAGTTAATTATTAACTATATCTCGTTACCCACTAAAAGACCACACCAGTTTAAACAATAGAAACCTGATAGTACTTCCTCACAATAGTCATCAGACACACTCTGGTGCAAAAGTCATGTGTAAATGACTTTTCTAAATCCCTGCTGATATTTTATTTTTGTTTCACTTGCAGAGACTCTCTGAATTCATTGCGGACGCGGGGAGAGTCCACATGTGTGTCAACTTGGCTCACTGATTTTTTTATATTTCTTTTTTTTCTTTTTTTTACAATTTCCATGTTGAATCAAGAAACTGGCAAGCAGATGTGGTTTATTGATATTGAATTGCAACTGTTGCCATAATGATAATGAATGATTTATATTTGGAATAAAAATGTCGATCTGTACTTAGCTTGGAAGCATGAATTCAGAGTGTATGGATTTAATATGATTGATAGTCATCGCCAAACCTTCAGCCGTGAAGCCCCTCATCCATGGAACGAACTTTGAGATATTGACTCTCTCCACGATTTTATGTCCCATCTAATAACACATATTTTTCAATCTGCACACTCCATCTGACTTCTACACATTTTATGAATGTATTTTTATGGGATGCGTAGTTGGGTTATGCAAATATCATGCCCATCATAACAGCAACTAGTATGAATGACAACCTGTTGGCCTGCTTGCTTTGGATAATGTGAAAGATAATGTGAAAGTTAACTAGCAGACTAAAACTGTACATTTATTCTCAAACGTTTAAACAGGCATGTGGTCGTCATATAACTATATGACAGGTGAACACTTTAAAGATATTTGTTTCTGACCTTTGTACCATTCAAGAGCCTGGAAATAAATGACAATTGGGGTGCAGAGTGCAGACGATAAACTTTAACTACAGTAATCAGTATAACTATAAGTACTAATTATATGACAGTATGTAATATATAATAAAGTACTAACAAGTACATATATCTATCTATCTATCTATCTATCTATCTATCTATCTATCTATCTATCTATCTATCTATCTATCTATCTATCTATCTATCTATCTATCTAACAAACCAATTTAGTCAAAACTATGCTGCTTTTAATATATTGAAATACGATATTTATGACACGGCACTGTGAAAATGTCGAATTGGTAGCAGCTTCCTTGTTCCCACACAGAGTGATATATCAAACGTCAATGAGTAACCTTTGGAATGGGTTTGCTTCCAAGTGACAGGTTTCACTTGTGAATCTGGGCACTTCTACGTACAACCAAAATAATAAACACTACAGGAGCAGAGGGAAGCAGGTTTCTGAAACGTTGACTAATGCAATAAGTACTGAATACTGTAAACATTGTTTTCTAGCTGCGGTTGAAGTGGTGTCCATATTTTTGTCACAATAAAGTTTGATTGTGTAAAGTGAGATTGTGCTTTCTCTAAAGTTGAGTTTAGTGTGTATTTTTTATATACATACTGTACATACTGTGCATTTACAGTTTTTCCTGAAAATATTTCTGCCTATGTCTCGAATCCACTAGATGACCCCAATGAGCAGCACTGCGCTTTAGGACACGCTAAAAGTATCAGAAGAAGTGGCTCTCCCGGAAGTAAAGAGGAACCGTGCATGTGGTTGTTTACGTTCATGAAAGACATTTACCTTCGAAACGTAGTATATATTTCCCATTGGCAATACATATCATTTTTTGCAGACTAACAGTTTTTTTATTTGTTTTAAAGTTATTTGCGAAACCATGTAATGATTTCCTCCGGTTGCCGTAAAAATACTCATTGGAGAAGCTAACCCTGCAAAAACAAGCGCTCGTGTATCCGTAAAATGGAGATAGAAGGTCGGGATTTTCTCAACACTCCTCCTTTGAAGACGGTCAGGTTTGGTGGGAGCGTTGTGGAAACTTTAGCCAAGTATAAACAGGTGAGTGATACGGTCTAATTTTGTTTTATAGGTTCGGAAAACATGAAACACAATCGGGATTTTGATATGTCTATTTACTTAGATTCTGATTATAGCTGTCTGATCCATGCGTGATAAACTGTTTCTCTTGTGTGAAGGGAGACTTGAGTGACTATGAACTGCTGAAGCATCAGCTGGCTGACCCTGAGATAAAGGTAAAGCGAAGAAGCACTGGAAATCATTGTTGTGGTGGCAGCTTATCACACATTTGTTTATGTTCTCTTTCCTCATAGGATGCACAGATTATTACATGGCTACAAGAATTTCGGAATTGTGTCGCTCAGCTCACCAAAGACCATGAACAGCTCATCTATACAATCTTAGTCAGTATCGTGCAACTCCATTCATTTAATTGTCATTGACCTAATACAGTATCTAAACAATAAAAAGCTTGTGCTTATGTGCTGTAACTGGTCCTGCTTGTGTGGATTTTGCAGAGGCTTCCCTGGGTCGGACGTAGCCAAGCAGTGGTGGAGGAGTACATGGCCTTCCTCAGTAACCTTGTGTCGGCACAGACGGTCTTCCTATGTGCATGTCTCAAAATGGTTGTCTCCCACTTTACGCCCAGTAGGTTAATACGTCGTTAGTTTTTTTTTTCTCTGTCACAATATTGCCAGTGTCTTTTGAGGAATAATGTGTGTGTGTTTTCTTCCAGAAAGAGTAGCCATCTGTGAAGGAGGAGTCGATATCTCAGATTCAGATGATGAAGATGAAAGTATGTTTACGTTTTTGCTTCCATTTATGTACAGTGTTGTGTAAAATAATCCTACTGACAATGTGAACAAGAATGTGTTCTAGCTGATAAAATGATAAGCAAAGCCTTTTTTGGGGGGAAATAGAATAGAGTGAGTCAAGTGTCTTGCACCTGACAACCAAGTCATCCAACATAGCTGAAACCTGTAAAAACTTCCCTTTGCTGCACCCCCAACACAGCAACGGTTCACCGTATTTCGATTCAGCCGGCTAAATATGACTCAAGAGGGAACACCGCAGCAGAGCAAATAAATAAATAATTTTGAAGTTTTTAGCTTCTGCTTGTTTTCCCCCCCTGACTGAATTAACATTTTGCTGTACAATAACATTTATAGATCTCCCCAAAAATTTCAACCAGTGCCATCAGGCCTTGCAGCTCATCACCAGATATGTCCCATCGTAAGTCATTTATGTTCTTTTGCCTGTGTGTTATTCATTCAGGTTCGAGCACATTGTGTCATGTTGAAAGCTTAGGGCTATTTTGCTCTGTTTAGTGCTTAATTTTTCTGCAATTTCTTCTTTCAGCACTAGTCACTTTCTGGTGCCTATTTTGCAAGACAGCTTTCCTTTTGTTCAAAAGTCCTCCAGAACCCTGGTAAGATACTCATAAACCAATCGTCTTTTCGGGACAGTTTGCAGACCTCATTCTCTCTGCAGGAGTGTTATGTCCACAACCTCCTGACACTGACTGCGTACATACCAACCATTCGACGAGACGTACTGGAGATCATCATTGGGCAGATGCTTAAACTGGATGTAAGTGTTTATTTTCTGTACGTGTATAGCCCCTTTTCCACTTCACTCCACTTACCCAGTTTGCCACAGCTGTATTTGGCACTACCTGTCTTAATTAGGTTTGGTCAATCTTCTACAAAAGCAGAATGCCTCAAGTCATTGCGGGGAAAGCGCTGGGATGTCATGGCACTAGTTTGAAGAGAAATGCTTAATTTTTTGGAGCCTGGCTACGATGTCCCGTCTTAACACACGCTATGCTATGGAACATAAGATGTGACCAACCAGCTTGTTGAAGAGAAAGACATGCACAGGTAACGACCAATCACAGCTCACCTGCTTCCTAAAGCTGAGCCATGATTGGTCGTTAGGGGTAAGGGGGTTAAGGGCTCTGAGCATCTGTGATTTCATTTGCAGTCGACAGAAGTGACAAAATGGCCGCCCCGTGAGATGGCTAAAAAGGGTTGGATTTTGCTGATGCAAAATAATGTCAGTTGTATGGGAATTGTAACACACAAACATACCCATGTATCACCTGTTTTAGGTGAGTGCATCCCGCTCAGATATCGAAGAGGCCGAAGAGAACATATTACAAAGCCAGCAGGCAGGCAACTCTACTGAAGAGGCCCTCTTTGAAATGGTACGCAAGAGATCTGTCCTCATCCCCTGGCATTAGCAAAGCAATGTATTTTAATAGTATTCTTTTTTTCCCCCTATCTGTGTTTGTGTGTGTGCGTGCATTCGTGTGTTTTAGGATGAGGACCTGCCGACAGGTCATCCCCCCAGTTTGGGAGTCATGGCACACCCGGTGGCTGAGAGGCTGGATTCGCTCATGAGCATGTTGTTGGCGTACATCAAGGATGTCTGTTATGTCAACGGTAGCCGATTACATCACTATTTTTTTTATTATTTTACACTCCTGGTTCGACCAATAGGAGTTACCAGAATACACTTCCTTCTTTGACTTATTTTATTCAAAGTTTTTCACAACCCCGTCTTCACTTCCAGGTACTCTTCATACAGACAGAACAAAGGAGCTCTACCGGGACTTGTTGGATGTTTTTGACAAGCTCATCTTGCCCACACATGCTTCGTGTCACATCCAGTACATGCTCTTTTACCTTTGCAGCTTCAAATTGGTGAGTCTCCTCGTCATCCTCCAATATAAAACTTTCACAAATGAATTTATGAGATGATGACCGTCATGGCTCAGCTGCTTTCTGGATTTGGTCATGTCACATTTGGAAGCTGTAATGTCATTTTCAACCCCTCTGATTAATATTGCGTTTGTGGAATATGAGTTAAACAGCAAAATTCACCCGTTTTTAGCCATCTCAGGGGGCAGCCATTTTGTCACTTCTATCGACTGAAAATAACATCAAAGTTAACGACCAATCATGACTCAACTTCAGAAAACAGGTGAGCTGTGATTGGTCGTTAGCTGAGCCTTGAGCAACTGTGATGTCATTTTCAGTCAACAGAAGTGACAAAATGGCCGCCCCCTGAGATGACTACATTTTGCTGCGTAACTCATATTCCCCAAACGCAATATTAATCTGAATGCCTTGTTTCAACTAATGGACCTGCATAGAACTTGACTTCCTCTTTAGGTTTTCATCAGAAAATGCATCTTTTCTTTAACTTTTTTTGTTCATGTCTTTTCTGTAAAATTTCAGAGTGTTTTGAAAGGTCAAGTTACAAGTTTAATGTATTGATATTTATTTCTTCTCACGTGTCTTTAAGGCGCTAGCTGAGGCTTTCCTCGAGCACTTATGGAAGATTTTGCAGAGTCCATCTCAGCCTGCTGTCCTCCGCCAGGCTGCTGCTGGGTACATGGGAAGCCTCCTTGCCAGAGCCAAATTCATCCCTGTGCTGTAAGCTAATTGGCTATTTAGCTTGAGTGATTGTTATAACACAGTTTAAGTGATCAGTTTCTTGTTTGACGGAAGTTTTACTGCTCTAATTGAGTGTGCACCTTCTCTCCTGCAGCACAGTACGGGCCTGTCTGGACCTGCTGATCTCGTGGATCCACCGGTATATTGATGGACAGGACAGTAAAGGCGGGCAGGCCTGCTGTGACATCAGCCTCCATGGACCGTTCTACACTGCCTGCCAGGCTGTCTTTTACTCATTGATCTTCAGACATGGAGCCATTCTGGCGGGCAACATGAAGAAAGGTGCACATCTCTGCACTCCTTAACTCACCATAATTCCTGCCTTTTCTCAATATTCTTTTATTTTTAGTACCTATCAGTATTGCAGTGCAGTTGGCCGAGAAACTTGGTTTCATGTCAAATGTGACAGCAGAACGTACTGTATCAAAAGAGGGGAAAACAATCAAAAATATGGAATGAAATGTTATATGCAACACAGAAAAAAGTTAGTGTAATTGGTGGTAGCACATAAATGATGCACCTGTCTGAACAGCATATTCAAAGCAAATATGGTACAGTGGGAAAGAAAGAATGAAGATTTATACCTTGAAAGCAGTAAGCAGCGAACAATGTAAACTAATGTTTTAGGCACTTTTATAAGTTTCAGATGGCTGCACATAAGTGATATTCGTGTGGCAGGTATGAATATTTACTTTAAACGGGAAGTCAACCCAAACATATTTTTTTTCGAGAATATGTTCCTAAAAGGCCCACTAGTTGAAACACAACATTCTGATCAATATTACGTTTGTGGTATATGAGTTAAGTAGCAAAATCCACCCCTTTTTAGCCATCTCCGGGGGCAGCCATTTTGTCACTTCTGTCAACTGAAAATAACATCAAAGTTGCTCAGGGCTCAGATAACGACCATTCATGACTCAGCTTCAGAAAACAGGTGAGCTGTGATTGGTCATTATATATTCCACAAACACAATATTAATCACAATGCAGTGTTTCAACTAGTGGGCCTGCTGGGAACATATTCTTGAAAAAAATATGTTTGGGTTGATTTTCCCATTTAAAGCACTATGACATGGCAATTTGTCTCTACAAACCTGTCAGTTACAATTGTACAGGTGCCGTAATCAAGTGTAACAGCGTGTTATTGTTCCACATAATCAATAGAATTCTAAATGATCAATTAACTTGATCAATTAGGCACTCTCCTTGTCAATTTATGCACGCACACAGTCAGCCCTTCCATGAAAGCACAAAGCCACAAAAGTTGATAATTGCCCATGGATGCCACAAGATGGCAGCAAAGTACTACTGTTGTCTAAATAAAACTCCTAAACCCAATTCCCTATCCCCCAAAAGACTGCCCTCATTTATGTTGAGTCAGTGGGCACATGCTTTTTGACACCCCGGTTTTGAGCAATGTAATCAGTCCACACTCTGGTCCTATCCAATATGGTGTGTGTGTGTGTGTGTGTGCGCATCAGGCTTGGAGTACCTCCAAAGTTTGAACCTGGAGAGGGTGGTCATGTGTCAGATGAACCCGCTGAAAGTGTGTCTCCCAGCCGTCACAAACATGTTTGCAGCCATCACCAGGTAAGTGCTCAGCGGACATAACAAGTGTTGCTTCACTAGCGTTCAACACTTTCATACGAATCATCGACTGTAGTGCATGTCGGGGGAAGAGATTCTTTAACGTCGCTGTGTTTGCGGTTGTCTCAGGAAATATCAGGTGGTGTTCTGCTACACCATAATAGAGAGAAACAGCCGCCACATGCTGCCCGTTGTGCACAGCTCAGCAGGAGGCGACAGTGTGAACACTAACACCAACCCCCTTGACAGCTTCTTTCCCTTTGACCCCTACCTGCTGAAAAGGTACGTGACGGCACACTACGGCATTTTGTCTTTTATTTCACATCTGCCTCAGGTGCTCCTAAACATTTTCAGAATGCGTGAATACTGTTACTACAGTGGCCACAACATTATTTGGCAGTTGCTCATCTGTCAGGGCAATATGAAAAATAGCAGTTGTTTGTTGCAAAAAAACGAAAGAAAACTAACTGAAAGTGTTTTTTGTATGCTAAACTAACTAATGGGGTTACATTCTCCAAATATGTGTTGCAGTGCACTTTTGTATGTGTGCTGCAGAATTTGTCCTAAATCGTATTCAGAGTGGTTCAGGGGCGGAGCCATGGGGCCCACCCAGATTGCCCACCCAGTGAGATTCATGACAATATATATATACTTTAAAATGTTTAGTAAATTATTAAATCATTTTTGAATTTGTGTTTTGATGTTTTTTTTTAATTTTATTGAGTATTAAGTATGGTATAACTGTGGTTGTCTAAGGAAGATCTGAACTTCATATTATTCAATTTGTCATTTTATTTGAATACTGTATACGATGTGTCGGGACAGGAGGATTGTGCTCAGTGAGGGATATATTCAGGCCCACCCTGATTTTTCCAGGCCCACCCATTAGCCACGTTCTGGCTCCGCCCCTGCAGTGGTTCCTAATATTTTTCACTCATGTAACTAATTGAGGTTGTCAAATTGTATCTCATTACAATGCAGTTCTACTCAACTGCAAACTACAAACAATCATAAACAATGTTAAATAAAAATTGTACATGTTAATATATCTTTGACAGTGTCTTGTCAATCAATACGGAAACATCCATAATGGTACTAGAATTGTAATGTTCCAACAAATATGAAATGAAGTGTTGATTTGAAGAGAATTACATTTCACAATTGAAGGAAGAGCCCAGGAGCAAAACATGATGCTCTTTCTACTTAGAACTTAAAAGCTTCATTGTGCCTTTATTGAACCTGGAATGGAACATTTGTTTTGTGTGCAGGTCTGGTCATGTCATAGAGCCCCTCTATCAGGTGTGGGAGGAGCCAGCAGACTCCGAGCTGATCGCCGCTAAACCAGTCCCTCAGGTATGATGACCAGAGGACGAGATCAACATGCAACATGAAAAAAACAACGCATATTATGACACAATTATGTACACAATCCCTGCTGTTGCTTTCCCAGGGCTCGAAAGAGGATGACTTCGACTTCCTGTGCGGGGAGACGCCCCAGGGTGACGGAATCGTCGGCATGACACCCAACTCTTTGGACTCGAACCCCAATATTGGCTCACCCCCCATCTCTTTCCAGAGACATTGCTAGTGCCACTTCATGAACTGTCACTCTTGGCTGGACTAGCCTGAGTCCGCATTATTATTAACGGACATTGCAATGATGCACATTGCACTCACATCAGGATGAAAACTTTTTTGAAGCAACTTTCTCATCTTAAATTGATTACTCTGGTCCACAACTCGGTCCTTTTAGTTTTATATATATTTTTGCGATATTAGGTGCAATAACAAGAAAAGAAACTTTTCCAAGTTAACGGTGTCGAGTGTTAGAGCCATGCCTTCCGTTAAACGCTACAGGCAGTTGTAGAGGCGCAGTAAATGTTAAAGTGAGTCTCCATCTTGGGAGCCTTTTTCTTTTTTTGTGAGGGCCGGGGGTAACAAAGGACTTGTTTTGGTTTTAAAACTATCCCATTCATTTGTCCCGTTGCTATTGCTCCTAAGAGCCAAGGTCATTACGGTAACACAAAAAAATGGTGTTTCTGGTATTCAATTGTTTGTGAAGTAGTAGACTATTGCTTTGAATTTAAATAACGATACAGTCCACTTATCAGTTATTCCTTTATTATAAAACTGTAACAGAAAGAATATGAGGCCACAACAAAGTTCAGTCTGGTCGAATGACAGGAAATGACAGTATCAGTTTATACAGTATGTGCATTGTTCATAGAAATATACAGAACCATGATGAATGGCTGTTTAGACTCTTGACTACCAACAACACATGATTACACAAGAGCTACATCAGTGATTTCCTGATTGTACAACATCCCTCACAACATGCAGTCATGTTGACTGAACGAACAAATGCGCATGTTGAGTATCAACGCCAACTCTTGCTCTGCTTCATTTCACATTGGGAGAAAGAAGTAAAACAACAGGGCTAAAGGGATTGCTACTTGCTACTTTTTCTTAGTAGATGAAGCAGATGGGGGAGGAGTTACTATGGAGACTCATGGATTTTTGTCCTTTACATGCAATGTGATGTGTTTTATTGAAAGGGTAGAAAATAGGTCAGGAAGAAATATTAAGTCTGCAACATTTGTGTGTTGTGGTCATGCTTCAACAAGTTAATACAAGAGGGGAACTGTTCTCAACGAGATGTCCATAGAAGGGGAGATAAATCAAGTCTTGGTTGCAGAAGCCACACTAGAAACTGAGGTTGTCTAATTGGATGTATACTTGCGAGCTTTGGCATTAAATGGTTGTGTTCCATCTGTCACTAGGACCCGTGGAGCTGAAAGAAAGTCTGATTTTGAAAAGGTGTTCAGACGGCGCTGGTTTGGTTGAGTGTCCGCGTGATTACGAAACAGCTTCATTTGTTCTTCCTCAGTCGTCCTTTTGTTCACATGTAGTGAGGGCTGACATCTGGGACGACTTCCTCCTCTGTCACTGGTCACAGGACAGAAGAAAATGAGAAAACATGCAGGTTAATGATAGATAAAGTAAGGAGGACAAGAATGTAGAGGTTGCCGTATCTTGGGAAGAACACTATATGGACAAACGCAAAACATTATAAATGTTAAGGGGAAGTAAGCCCCATCAATCTAAACAAGGCATTCTGATTAATATTGCGTTTGTGGAATATGAGTTAAGCAGTAAAATCCACCCGTTTTTGTCCATCTCAGGGGGCGGCCATTTTGCCACTTGATGACAAAATGACATCACAGGTGCTCAGGTAACGTCAGAAAACAGGTGAGCCGTGATTGGTCGTTACAGTTAATCACCTCCATTCCCTGCTGTTATTGGTTGGGGCAAAGACTAAGACTTCATATACCTTGAGTAATACATTCAAATGATACCTTTGTCGTCATTGGGGAGGGTGAATACGCCCTTGACCAGCTCTTTGGCCTCAACAGCTAATTGCAAAGCGGGATCGGGAAGTGGCGACAGGGTGTCGGGACTGTCTGCGGCCGGTGACGACCTGTTGCTCCTAAAAAAACACAAGGGTAAATTAACAAGAGCGGGGCTACAAACAGCTGGTGTTATAGCTTTATGTCTTACCCAAGTTCTCCTCCAAACAGGCTGGGTGTTGTTAATACCTTGTGGACGTTCTGAGGGCAGAGCACATGCAGGCACAATTATTAGGTGGCATGAAGTTGAATGTTCAACCCAATCAAGTGTCTCTTTGATTGTGACGCAACTTTTGGCTCTACATGGGTGTTGTACCTGTGCGAAGCCGAGCAGTTTTTTGTTGGACATTTCAAGGTGTTTTCTGTTGACCTCAGACTTCCGAAGCTGACAGTCGATGGCAGTCAGCCTCCTGCTCAGTTCCTGCACCTCTTCCTGACAAAAAAACCCAAAAACATTTCACATCACCCTCTTATTTATTTTTTGCATTTGAGTCTGACGACCAACACTTTACAATTTACATCTTACATCTCATAAACAATTTGGAAGATAGCACCTTTTTGTTTGAAACCACCGATTTTTCACTCGAGTGAAATTATTGGAACATTTGACTGACTGGTGTATTCTGTTGCGCAGGTGTGTCCTATTGCGATGATTATTTAACCACTAAATAGTAGTAAAGGTCCTGATGTGGTGAATTTCAGATTTGGGGTTTGCCTCTTGAGTTGACATTTACAATAGTTAGCCGTGTAACTATTATGAAAACGAAAGATAATGAAAGATAAACGCTTGTGAAGCTGAGAAAATATTTGGAGAGCTGTGAAAAGAAAAGAAAACACCAGAAACAACCTCCAGAGGGCAGCAGTGAGTGTACCTGTATCACCGAGTGTGATCACTTCATTAAAGTACAAATGTTACAAAGCACTCATTACCAGGCAGAATATAAGACCAGGCTGGAATTCTAAAAAAAAAAAAAAAAAAAAAGTGAATAAATAATTGTTAGCCACAAAAAAAAAAAATCTAAGACCAACCTTTTTAGACTGATGAGACAAAGATGAACTTACCAAAAGAATAGAATGGCTAAAGCTTTGAGAAATAAAGGCTGTCTATGATCCCAAAGATAAAAGCTCACCTTGGGTTTGCATGGCTTCTTATGGGACGGCCCTTTATTGATGAACAACATCAGAGGTTTAGAGAATCATTTGTACGCCAATGTAAAATATAAATAAATGGTGCAACCAAACCGATTGGGAAATTCTTCGCCACCTTATCTGATGGTGCAGTGGTTCACTTTCCTGACTTCCGTATTTGCAATGAGCTCAATTCCCACTGTCCCATTTTGGAGCATATCATTCAGATCGCCTAGATTGCTTTGGACTCAGTTAGGCACTGTAAAGAACGAGATCCAACGATTCAACGGGAGCGGAATAACAAAGAGCCCAGAGATCATTGCAACCGATGATTGAATGGAAGTCAGAGTGAGGTCGCTGGTCCCTGAGAGTCAGCGTGAAGCCAAGGGATTTAGCGCTTGGGATGAAAATCTGTGAGTGGCGAAGGCGGTGAGCCTGAGAGCGAGAGCAAATGAGTGAAAAGCCTCTGCTTCATCAAAGCGAGGTGCTGTGGAATATTGTGGCTGCGGCTCAGTAGCTCAGTCAGAGCGAGTGTGTTTCACTGAGACTGACAATGCTGCAGGCACCTACTGGCTGAGGCAGAAAAGAATAGAGGTTGGAAACACTCAAGCTTATTTTAGCACGACCCGTACATCAGCCGTTGTGCCTTCTCAGCATTGAGCCTTTTCTTATGGCACACGAGAGCAGATGACGCGATGAGACATACTGTACTGTATAAGGGGGAAAAAAAAAAAAAAACATTTCAGAGTTCCATGTAATTAGTACGCTGCAACGGAAGAGCTGGGATTACAGTACATTCTTTTGATGCTGGCTGTAGTGTGTGTATAATGTGAAAGAAAAACTAATCTGCTGCTTTTCACAAAAAAAAAAAAAAAAAAACCTTCCACTTCCACTGCGTAATCTAATGAGATCCAGTGCAAGTGCTGTCTGTTTTTGGCTGTTTTTGTCTGGCACTGACAGGGAGGTATTAATCTTTAATCTGTGTAGTTTTGTTTGTGTGATACCAGTCAAGTACCTCTAATAGCACATTTATATGCTCTTATATCGATTCCTATATCAAAATGTTGGTATTTTTATCATGGCAGTCATTGAGCAGTAATATATAATAAATGATTAGCAGGAACACGGTGGAAAATTTGATGATTTAGATCTTGTTTAATTGATACTCAGTTGGTAGGTACTAGGTTTTCTTGTCCTTGGGTAAGTGCCTAAGCGCAGAGCAAAGCTGCCCTAATTGTATACTAAGGAAACATGCTTTGCAACAGCTGTCCAACTATTTTGATGACAGAACATTTTGTGTTAGCCTTGGTTGCTCTGAGTCCCGCACTGCCCCATTGTCATACGGTGTTCCACAGAGTTCAATTCTGGGGCCTCTGCTGTTTTCATTGTATCAGCTCCCTTTGGGTTCTATTTTAAGGAAACATGGTATATTTCCTTTCATTGCTATGCAGATGACTATCAGATCTATGGCCCGCTGAGCAGAAAAGACACTTTCTCATTGAGGCCACTTTTGTCCTGTCTGGAGGAAATCAAGACCTGGACGGTACTGAATTTCTTGAATTTCAATGACAAGAAAACAAAAACAGAAGTCATGGTGTTTGGTACGAGTGGCCTTTGTACTTCCCAGTCATCGTTTAAAAAGCCCAAAAGCGGGTGACCCATACTTTTCAGACTAAGTCGCTCCGGAGTAGAAGTCGCACCAGTCAAAAAAAATGCATCATGAAGAAAAAATAAACATATATGTTGCATTGGACTGTAAATCATATTATTCTGGAAATTTCTTTTACAAAAATCGAGACCAAGAACAGTAGAGCTTGGACTCATAACCAAAATTGCTCTTCCCTAATCATATTGATGGCAGCGAACGAGTTCAAGTTGGATTCAAAACCTCCGCTTGTTTCTATGGAAAAGTTTACCTTAACCTAAACTATAATCCCGCGTCGCCTTGCGGCCAAAGTCAGAATTCTGGTCAGTTATTTGTGCCAGTGCTGTAATAGTAAATAAATAGTTCAGCTAAACGATTTTAAACTAAAAAGAAAAACGTTTCCGTATTTAGAAGCGGAAGTTTCAACTCCAACCGGAACTCGCTCGCTGCCGTCAACATGATTAGGGAACGAAGATTTTGGATGCTAGTCCGAGCTCGCTCTCTCTCTCTCTCTCTCTCTATGTAGTGTTGGAATACAGAGTGTAACTGAAAATCTGAAAATGTTACGTGCACTCACTTTTGTGGCTTCTCCCCCCCGTGTTTGTCTCGTGCCCGCCAGCTGGTTCTTGAGGTCTTTAATCTCAGCCTCCAGCAGCTGGATCACCTCTTCGTAGTCCTGCTCCGCGCTGCTGGCGTGACGCTGCACCACCTCGGCCTCTGCTGCTTGCAGGCGGCTCTTCAGACGGGCATTCTCCTCCACAGTCAAACACGCTTTCTGAAAGGACGACGGGATCTTTTGTGGTCAGTGTGTCTTCTCAACTGGAAATTGTTTTCATTTTCATGTTCAGATGTCATCTGATGTCCAAGAAACCCCTTCTGTAGCAATGTCCCATACCTCAGAGGTCTTCTGCAGCTCATCCTCAAGCGTTTTCTTGCTGTGCTCCATGTCCTTGAGTACCACCTGCCAAAACAAATATAACATGCATAAAAAAAAACTGAATTGGTTAAACTGAATACAATAAACTACATGTGCAGTGTGTATGTAGTGTACACCTAGAAAAAGGTCTATGAATTCAATAAGTAAAGAAAGTTGACTTTTATTATTCTAGTTGAGCTTGTATTAACGTGCCTTTTTATAATGGTAACAAAAAAAAAACTCCATCAATGTGATGTAACCTGTTGTGTTATGTTTGATTTGTCACAAAAAGAACATACTGCGGGGCCACTCCTGAGCAGTCAGGATAAATGAGATTGGGTTGTTTTCTAACAGACTAAATCTGGACTGACACATCCAGAACAAACATGAAGATGCAAACTTAGTGACTAACACTGTAGATTATAAAAATGAACGCATGCATCATTTTTACAGTGGAGTCAACCTCTCTCTTCTTATTTAGATTTAATACACATGACAACCATGTTATTTATCCTACAAATTGATGCAAAAACATGAGATAAACCTAAGAAATCCTTCCTGGTTGGGTGAGCGTGTGTGCTCACCTTGAGCTGCTTCATCTGGGTTTGCAGCTGTTTCACCTCGGTCTGAAACTGCTCCAGTTCCTCACTGTTGTAGCTGCACTCCGATTCATATGTCTGCGGACGCGAACGTGGGTCCGATGAGTTACTGATAATAGTGAATCAACCACATGTTGCTCAAAAGGATGAAGTGACTGCTCACAGGGGAGTGGAACGCCGACGTGTCCATCAGACTGGCCGCTTCGTGATAGGAGAACATGAAAGGACCTGCCCCTAAACTGAGCTCCTCCAAGTTGTCCTGGAAAATGGTCCGTGTAGCCTCAACAAAGTCTGACAAAATTCGGCGGGGGAGTGTCAGTTAGAAGTAAGCTTTTTTTTTTTTCCCCCCCAAGGTGTCATCAAAATGCTTTGGAAATCCAACTTCTATTTGAATGGTAAAGTTGGGATGTTCAGTGGGTGGAGTTTGCATGCTCTCCTTGTGCGTGCAGGGGTTTTTCTTCTTGGGAACTTCCTCCCGCGTACAAAAACATGCATGTTAAATCAATTGAGAACTCTAAACCCATAGGTGTGAATGTGAATAGAATTGGATTGATGATGTGAAACATTTAAGTTTAATAAAGATGCAGGAATGAGCAGAATTGCTTTTTAACAAGTGGATATTTGATTCATTTCTTAGTCATCATTTATTTTGTGATTTAAAGGGGAAGTCAACCTCAAAATTGTATTTACAAAAATATGTTCTATGGACCTCACTAGTCCAAACACAGCATTCTGATTGCATTTGTGGAATACGAGTTAAGCAGCAAACCTGTTTTTATGCATCTCAAGGGGCGGCCATTTTGTCAGTTGCTGTCGACTGACCACACCTACATTCACACTTACGGACAACATAGTGTTCAATTCACCTACCATGCATGTTTTTCGATTGTGGGAGGCAACCCACCCAAGCATCAGGAGGATTTCCATGCAGTTGGACAATGTAAAAATAGGGCTTTGGCGCCATCAGGTCACCAAGGATCGAATGGGTCTTTCCTTGCATATACCGTAACAGGCATTTCAAATTCAACACATATATTTGGGGGGAAAAAAACTGAAGACAGAGAACAGTTGCTACACGTGACATGGCGCTCAAGTGCCACAACCAGTAAGTGACATGCAGCATTCACACTGAAGCTGCGATTTGACAGCTTTTCAACACAGATCTGTCACTTGCAGTTGACGCAACCTGAAGCATCTATCTGTTTGCACGTGTGCGAGTGTGCTTATGGGGGCTTTACCTCCATAGGCCACAGTGCCTTGCGGGTCTGTAGTCAGGCTCTGTCGTAACTTCTTTATTTTCTCATCTGTGACATCCAAGCCGAGAAAGGACAGAGCCTGCGAGTGGTGATCACAGTTAACGTACACAGACGGACTGCGACCACAGTAGCCGCACCTGTCAAACTTGAGGTGAGTATGCGTATTGGTGGCCATATTTCATACGTACCGAGAAGTTGAAACAAGAAATTAAAGAAAGTATGATTATTTTGGTAGTAATTGGAATTACGATTATTCAAACGATCATTTATTTTTGGGTACAAAACAAGAAAATGTTTCATCCTAAAAAAAATATAAAGACAAATAAATATAAGTAAGTTCCTTTTGGACCAAATAAAATTGATAAAATATTTTATAAAATATATATATTAAAAAAAAGGTGCAAATGTATAAATTCAAGTATGATTTCCATGTGTAAACACGCATAGTCCATTGGATATCAATTAATATTCTCATTTTTTTACTATCATGCCAATTTTGTAATCATGGAGTGTAACAATCGTAATTGTAATTGAATTTCGATTAATTGCACAGCCCTAATCTACATTTAACATGGAACCAGACAATAGCACAAATTGTCTTCAGAATGATCATAGCAGCAAAATTGTCGACCGCTATGCAGCCTCCATGCACGGCTGAGAAGTGCCACACGCAGATGTAATCATACAATAGGAAGTTGCAATGATTGCAGAATGTTCATCTCCATTTTATAAAAGTAGATGTAAATGTATTGTTTATGCACATACAATTACATTTGCAATTAAAACAGACCGGCATATCCTACAAAGGATACCATCAAAATGGTTGTTTTTTTTTCCCTTTTACAGTGTACATGTAAGGTCTGTCGCACACTCTGACATTGCCGGTTTTTTTTCCAGTGAGATCGCACCTTCCATGTCAATGTTTGTGTCTTTGATTCATTTTCTTTTGGTCTTTGAGACAGCGTGCCTCTTTAAGCTATAAATATCCAATATGTTCTCGCTCTGTCTACTGTGTTTGTGAACGAGCTGAAGGATCAAGAGAGAGAATAAAATATGCCATGATCAAATATTTAAACGTTTTCTCTCTAATCTCATGAATGAATTGTTAAATGAGCGTCCGGCTCCATCTGTGTGGGATCTTGACAAAAACACAAAACAACAATAAACAGCCCATAGGGCTGAGTCAGACAGTCACACAAGGTGGAAAACAGAGAGATTGAAGATTTGAAGTCAGGAGCCACGAGATAAAATGCTGATAGAGTGCGGTGGAAAGTCAAATCAAGTGTGTCAGTGTAAAAGAGCCGGCAGAGTCAGATTGCAAGAAAGATCAATAATTAGATGAGGAGGGCGCTTGGGGCTGGCTGACGGTACAAAAGAGGAAAAAGAAGCTACAAGGGAGTTTATCAGAATGAGAGAAAGAAGAATATATCTTTTTTTAAGATACCTAGGAACTGCTTTAAATTATGGGGGGGAAAAAAATGTCTCTTACCAAATCCAACTTGTCTGATTTGAGCCGAATGAAGGGGTCTAGTGTGATCTTAGGTTTAATTCCTGTGGGTGACCTCTGATTGGTTGAATCTAGAGAGGCAAAAGAAAAAAAACATAGTTGAACAAGTCGCTCAAAGACTATTATGGGATACTATGTGAGGTCGTTGGGCAATAACAGACAGGGTATATCACCAGATAATCTCGACTAATAAAGTGGATGAACCCGATATTGTCGCTGGATTTTGTGGAAGTGGGTAGTTGCAGTGATCAGGGGTTATTTTGTGAGCGTGAGGGGGTGGGATGAAAAAACAAAACAAAAACACATGATTAAAAAGAGTGGGGTGGTGGAAAGATGAGTGATTATGTAGGGAACACTGTGAATAACAGGCGAGCAGACAGCCAGCGTCTAATACTAATTTGATGAGCTTCCCTGTCCCAGATTTGTGAGTCTGCTTGTTACGGCAATAGCACTGTTACTGCCATCGCAGTGTATGAATGTGTGTGTGTTTATGAAAGCGCTCAGTCCTGTTGCTGGGAGTATCCTTATCGCAGCGGGAAAAAAAAAAAAAAAAAAATGCCTCACTTTCCTCTTCCCGTATAAAGGATTTAAACTGTCCCACCGCTAACCGGCTGTGATGACTGACAGACCTGCTGCCATGACAACAGTCTGTGCATTAAATCTTGCTTGCACACACAAACACGCACACAGTCCTTATGATTCACGTTTTTTTTTTTTTTTTTGTGCTGGTTGGTGTATTTCAACCTTGCCCGATCTCGTTTTTTTTTTTTTTTTTCCCTTTTCAAAAAACTACGATACAAATGCATTTGTGTCAATGACTCATCTTAAATCCCCGTTGAAACGGTTGCGTGCATATAGGGCTTTACCTATATCGGCACATGCCCGTATATCTTCCTAACAGGATTGCGCACCGCTGATGAGCTGTTGCCCTGCTGCGTTTCAGGACGGGCGACAAAGCGGAACAGGGCGGCTGTCAGCGAGATCATTCTAAAGAGATGAGCGTGCATGTGTAAGTATTTTGGCATCTACTTTGCGTTGTGGTTCTTTAAGTGAAGCCCAGATGTGATAGGTTCTCAAATTTCAATTCATAATATAGTCTGCACTTAATCAGGCCAAACTAAAACCCCACTGCATTTTGCTTCTGCACATGTATCTTGGCACCTCTTTGGAAACTGCTGACATCTGTCACAGCTAGCAACTGGCTTAACCAATAAGAGCCTGAAAGGCAGCTAAGGGGTCAGACCACCTAGAAAATAACCTTGACTGTGGTAATCCTGGTCAATAGGATTGGGATGGGATGGGATGTTTGGGTGCTGGGACCCACGTGTGACCCTTACCATTGGAGCTATTTGTCTTCTTGGCTGTTTGAAGGCAAAATACAAATACAAAGAGATTAACCATATGAGGCCTAGTCGGATAACACAGCAAAACCAGTTGGCCAATTTTACCGGGTATACCGCATGTTTAGTTACGCGGCTGAAAACATACATGCAACTGCTTCTTTATGTTTATTCTTCAATTACCAGTTTAGTTATTACATGATGATTCTAACATCCGGTAATCCTATAAATCCTGTTCGCTCCCTTATGCCACCTTGAGCTGATGATCATCATAGTGGACTCATTTGGTTTAAGTAGCACCATTATACTTTTTCATGTACAGTAGCCACAATATTGAAACCAACTTTAGAGAGTTAAACAGTTGTACGGTGCGGTAATTTCATCAATAATTTCATAATGCTAACCTCTTGAGGTGTAGGCCAAGGGCATTAACCTTGTCGTCCACACCTAATGCCAAAACTATACCTTCCCCCTTTTTCAATTTAGTGATCAGTAACCTCATACAAAGTGCAAGCATAAAGATTTTTAAAAAACACGCATGTATCAATCACCATTCAAAAGCATATTTTTCATCTGTACACATGTATTATGCGCTAACCGGTTTTGTTGGTATCCATGTTCAAAAATGTAATTATTCTCCATTTTGATAAATTGATAATCCGTGTGATCAGAAACTAACTACTAAGTTATGGTATAGTTGTAGTTTTTGGTGCTCGCCAAGAATCCCGGCAGCCCTCGAGTGGATTTGTCACGAAACCGGTAGATGGGAGCAACAAGGAAACGACCGTATATAAAAACAAACGTCTTAGCTGATGTTGTGTTTTGTACAAAAGTGACCTAACTTCTACTTCTTTCTTTACACAATAGCTACCTTTCTTGTCATGATCATGACAACTTCAACTTTAGCTTTTCCTGTCATTATCGCAACATTCCAAGTCCCTACTTTCAGTTTTAGGCTCTGTGCTTTCCTCTTCTCTTTCGGACTCTCCTTTTGTCTTAGACCCATGCACATTAGTTGAATTTCATTGCATTGTAACATCTTTTAGACTTTTCTGTTCCATCATGATTGCCGAAAGTTTACATTTTGTTAATTTGGGTGAAATGTAGTTAGAACTGTCAGTCTCATAGTGGGTCGGCGCTCCATGGGGGACATAATGTGTATTCAGACCTGAAATCTGGATATCCGGTGGACAGATGTCAGGAGAAGGCGAAGACACAGGGGCAGGCTCCTCTGCACAGATCTACAAAGAACACACATACACACATTTTTTCTTTTATGTGTAGTGTATCAGCCTTATCTCTGTATGTGAGGGTACTGTGTTGGTGATCCATAGCATGAAAAGCCTACAAAGTTTTTGAAGCGCTACTGCGTCATTTGCAGCAGTGAATGCTATGATGTGAAGATGACAAAATCAATAGGGCTGCTGAAAAATTAACACAGTCTTCAAATACTACTTACAGATAGGGAAAATGTGTGTTTTCTTGTGCAGAATAACTGAAATGTTAATTGCTCTCTTAAAGCCGTAATCAACCCAAACATTTTTTTTCAAGAACATATTCTATGCGGGCCCATTATTTGAAACAAGGCATTCTAATAAATATTGCATTTGTGGAATTATGAGTTAATCCACCTGTTATTAGCCATCTCTGGGGGCGGCCATTTTGTCATTTCTGTCGACTGAAAATGACGTCACAGTTGCTCGGGGCTCAGGTAACGACCAAATCACGGCTCACCTGTTTTCTGAAGCTGAGCCATGACTGGTTGTTATCTGAGCCCTGAGCATTTGTGATGTCATTTTCAGTCGACAGAAGTGACAAAATGGCCGCCCCCTGAGATGGCTAAAAATGGGTGGATTTTGCTGCTAAACTCATATTCCACAAACGCAATATTAATCAGAATGCTGTGTTTCAACTACTGGACCTGCATAGAACATATTCTTGAAATAAATGTGTGGATTGATTTCCGTTTTAATCACAATCAAAAGTATATTTTTGACTTCATATTAAGTTTATGACTTGCAACTAAGCAAATGTCTATAATGAGTTTGATAGCAATTCCCGAAGTGTGAGCTGACCTCAGGTGATCGGATGTGGACTTTTAAGCGTCCAGAGTTGAAAGTGTTGCCTGTTGCCCGCTGAACACCATTGTGAAGAGATGTACTGTTTTGGAAAAGTCCTTTACCTCGGATGAAAGCGATCTCCACTGCACTTTCCTGACTTGGAATGTAACAGATACATTGCTCATACATTATGATATGCATAATGAATTAGGTGGAGAGATGTCTGAGCGCCACCCACCTGGATTTGGCTTTGTTCAGCATAATTTTGGCCTCCTCGTGGGTAACACCTATCAAGGACTCTTTGTTAACGGCAATGAGCTGATCTCCCGGCCTTAGACGTCCATCCTGTGCAGCCCAGACAAAAAAAAATAAAAAAAAAAAAAAAATCGGACAATATTAATATCAATGGACCAACTCAGAAAACGCCTAAATTGTGTTAACAATATATTGTTAGTGTTCCCTTTAAGAGTTGTGTACAATTCAATGTAAATCAGTAGAAACAATTGTAATGGTAAAAATTAAGAAATACATCTTGTATGAAACATCAATTATCAGATATTTTCATAGCCTCAAGGCACTGTGGGAATTGAATCCAAGTCATGTAAAATTGCGCAGGGCAACAAAAACAAAAAGAGCAACAACACAAATGGTTCTTTAGATACATAGAATGCTTCTACCGACCCAAAACATGTGAAGATTCTGCCTATTTTGCACTCCTTTATTTGCTTGTCATATTGCCCACAGTGGTGAGATGAGTGGGCGACAGAGAGGCGTGGAGGATGGGATTTGAAAAATGGAAGGAGCTGTAGCAAAAAAAAAAAAAAGGCAGCCGCATGTGTAAATCATGTAAGAGTGAGTGGGTAGCTTCTTGAAACAATGTACCCCCCCCCCCAACATCATCGTTCGAGTCAGTTTGCAATACTATTTACTAACGTGGGCCAATTCGTATATTTTAATAGCCACTCTTTTTTGTGACAAATGGAAGCCATTCATCATTTGGGTTGTGAGTCAAAGATCAAGAGCATGAGACACAAAAGGAAGGAAATCATTTTTCTCTTTGGACCCTGACTTATTCACATTAAAGTGGCCAACTGATTATGGTTTCTCAATAACTTATGTGATAAATCGCTTTTGGTCTTCACCACAACAGGTCTGAGTCATCAGACGCTGCAGCGATTCGGTCTCCCACTCCATTCTTCCCTCAATGGTGAAAAAGAGCCCGAGATACTTAAACTCATCCACTTGGAGCATGCCACACTTTTCTGGACGAGAACCATAAGATCACATTTGGAAGTGCTGATTTTATCGGCAGCTTCAGACTCGGCTGAAAACCACTCCAGTAAAAGTTGAAGATCACAGCCTGTTCCAGCCAACAGAAGCAAATAATTAAAAAAAAACAATCCGTCAGCACTGGGACCACCAAACCAGACACCCTTAACTCTATGGCCAAATAGGTCAAGTATTTTGAATCTGTGGTGTCACCTTGCTTTTCTGTAGGAAATTACCATATGACAAATAGAATCCTGTTAGCTCCTAAGATCTGATGAATATTTATAGTTTGATTCCATGGTGAATCTTCAAATGTTAAATACTGCTCGGATGTGTTTTGGCCTGCATGTTGTTTTGGTGTCAGGTTCAGTATATGAGCCCAGAGACTCAACAGACAGCAGATCAAGTGTGAAGGTCAGCAAGAAAGCCTTAACTCCGCTTAAAGTATCGCTCTGCTGATGCATCTTGCACTCACAGAATTGGACAACGATAAACTACAGAAGCTGAGCTATCATATTTGTACACATTAATGAAAGGTAATTTTGTTTTATTTTGGAAATGATAGTTGTTCAAACTGGACTCCAAATTTGATTTATTATGAATCATGGATGGAGCTGCCAGTCTTATAGAAATCGAAAAAGAGATCAGTAGCATGTGGCCTTAATGACTCAGCTGTATATTATATTAATCCGAAGCCAAAGCTGCAAAGTCCTGCATACGCAGTATTTCATTCCCTTCTTCATCTCAGCTCTGCCTTCTTTCATGCAACTCACTATTCAACAAGCGCTCCACCTCTGTTACACTGCATCCATCTCTGTTAACTACCGCAGATGTCTATACTCTTTTGATTCTACAGTCCCCCAAATATTTTATGTATAATATTTTTATATTTTAGAAATGGAAATTGTTCCAAAATGCCAGGATTCTTACTAGAGCCGTTAAAGTTTCAACTTTTTTTTTTCCAAAAGAAAATACTAGATTCCTGCCGCTCCTATTAATAATCCAATTTTTGGTCGATGAGTGTAATAATTAGGCCTTTGCCCCTCCTTCTCACCCGGTGACAGTCTCCACCCGACAGCACCTCCTGGATGAAAACTGCTGGGCCATCAGGGCGGTTGGACCCACCTCCCAGGGTGATGCCCATACTACTGGATCGAGTCACAGAAATGAGTTGAATCACTCCTTCCCCTGGGTGACTGAGAACATAAATATGTCAACGTTATAAAAGGAGTTATACATTTCTAAACATGGATAAAAGTGTTGCATTACAAACTAATCTGACCTGAGTGAGCGCAGCATAGGTCCGCTGTTGTTGTACATGTTCTGAGAGCCAGCTGGGCTTAACAACAAAGGACTCTGGGAGCGAGATGAGGAACCGGATGATGTACTTTCCAGGTAGCGACCTCCTTGGATTTTGGAATAAAAGGACAACGTGTAATAAGTAGAAAATTTTAGTAGTATGTGCACTAAAAGGCTAATAAGATTTCATTTCAGATTGTAACGGTTATGACCTAACAACACAAGAGCAAATCCCTCTGTCACCACGTTTCAAAATACAAGCTACAGACTCAAGAAAGTCCCACACATTCCTGGGAGACTGGAAGCAACTGCCCCAGCGTGACCCCAGGGGGCAAGAAAACAGAATGTCCTTCACCCTTTGGAAGAACCAAATGCAGAGCTTATGATCATGTCAATGCTGCGCTTGGGTCCAGAACGGTTATGATCTTTGACTTCGCCAGTGCGTTGAACGCCATCAGGGAGGCAATCCTGTTGCCACTTCTCGTCACCCTCTACATCACAGACATTATCTTGACACTTCCATAAGGTTTCTGGTGAAGATTAATATGACGAACACTAAAGCTCTAGTGGTGGATCAAAGCAGGACTAAATCTCCAGTAACCTCTGAATTCATCCGATGGACAAAAATATACATGGTAGATGAATACAAATTCTTTGGAGTTTATATGGGCTACATTTAATTTTACAGGTTGTCTACAAGGGTCAGTCATCTGTATTTGGAAGGTCGGAACACTTACTGAAAATTGTGATGTAAAGTGAAAGAAACAAGACCAAACAACCGAAGGTAGTTGCAATGAAGGAATTCAACCACTCATTGACTTGATATGGGGAAGCAGCATTTTGTCATGTCATGATGCAAAGCCCCAAACCTCAGATCTCCACCTGCTGCGCAGCAAACATGGTACTGTTCTTTAGCCTGTTTTAGCGAATCTGTACCAGCTGGTTGCCTCTTTTACCAAGGAAACAGATGTTGGCAATTGTGTAACGGACAACTGCACTTGTCCTAAACCATTCTTAAAGCTTGACTGAGTCCATTTAGCCTTTGGGCTCAGAATTTTTTTTTTAACAAAACTCAAGGTTGTTTTTTGATGTGTTCAAGCATGAGCTACATTATAGAAACAAGGCAGAGCTTCTCCTACCTTGCTGTATTGGAGAGTTGCGTGTTGATCCTGTGCTACCATTAGAGCCATATTTCTCCAATAGCTCAGCAAATTCTTTCCTTTCCAAGGGAACAAAGTGTGAAATGAGAGTTCATCAGTCATGGACATGGAAATCAGCAGTACATTTAAAAGTCACTAGAAAAGATTAGAATGATGTTGGACACTGCGAATTTCCCACTCATCTTCGTGAATTTTACCAGTGCGGTAAAATGGTGCCCCGGGTTAGCATTATGATGCATTAGGGAAGGCTGAAATGTGAAACAGACTGTCCCTACTTTGCTGTCAAATAAGGTATCTGCTCATAATTTGTGCTTTGCGCTATTCCTAACTTTGTTGTTGTGATTTCCATAGTAGTGCTGGGAGTTAGCTAGCATCGGCTAACAACGAGCGCTTACCATCAGCTAACGGGCTAACAGTCCAGTCAGTGCTTGTCTCTGTGAGTTAAATGGCATTAAAAGTTTTACAGTTGGTCATTCCAATATAATAATTCCATGAGGGAGTTATCGGTGACTGTATGGCAGTATTGTTAAACACTGACAAAGACCAATTAAAAATCTAGCATTGACAGCACTGGCCACCACTGCTCTGAAGTACCACTAAATTGTTGGGTTTATTTGGCTGAGCTTTCAAATGGCCAGTGAACAGGCGCATCACTATCCACTGAAATATACACTCTCAAGCAGTTGGGTTAAAAATAACACAATTTTGTGTTGAAAATGGACCGATCCACTACTTGGGTCAATTTGACCCAACTTTCTGGGTTGCAGAAAACAACCCAAACCATGTGTAGTTTTGTACAAAACAACCCCCAAAATTGGACTGTTTTGTATAAAACAATGCAAGATGGTGGGTCAAATTGACCCAATTAGTAGATCGGTACATTTTTTACTCAAAATTGTGTTATTTTTAACCCAACTGTTTTTGAAGTGATAATTTCAGACTTTGACATGTCCAAAGGTTGCCAACACATTTCGTTTAATTGGTCTAATATTTTAAAAATAATAATCCTCCATAGAGTCCACTGAGTGAGTGAATATATGATATCAGTATATTTAGGATTCCATTTTACTCAAAATTTTTCAAAAGCACATATACATATACATACATACACCAAATAATGTGTTAAGCGCTTTGGATTGTTTTGAGAGAAGTTTAAGGAAACTTCCGACATAATTCCCTGTCCCTCCCAATGTCCATTTTCTCTCCATATCCATACTTTGGCTGTAGGGTGGTTAAATCACAGATTAACACACGGGGCTCATCTTCTGAAGAGAGCAGCCTGAAGCTAAGCTCTCCCCTACTTTGGTCAGCTGTCATTCCAAAGCAGTACAAAGCTAAGGAGGGGAACTGGAGCAAGTTCACCAACACACCTGCTTTATGCAAGAGTACATTGTCAGACAAGAATACATTTAACATTAGTGCCCCAAGGCATTGACAGCAACATGTTTTACTTGCGGAAGTCAAGCCAAACATATTTTTTTCAAGGGTATGTTCCCAGTAGGCCCACAAGTTCAAACACGACATTGATTAATTTTGACTTGGTGGAATATACATTAAGCAGCAAAATGCACTCATTTTTAGCCATCTCAGGGGGCGGCCATTTTGTCACTTCTGTCAACTGAAAATGACATCACAAATGCTCAGGGCTCAGATAACGACCAGTCATGGCTCAGCTTCAGAAAACCGGTGAGCCATGATTGGTCGTTACCTGTGCCCTGAGCAACTGTTAATTCCACAAATGCAAATAGTGGGCCTGCTGGGAACATATTCTTGAAAATAAAATATGTTTGGCTTGACTTCCACTTTAAGGGAGGGCTTTTCTGTTCCTGTACCCTTCCTTCATTTATCCAAGAAATGCTCCTCATACGATTAAGCCTTGACTCATTTTCTTGCATTCTTTGACCGTCACATAACCATGATTAACTTATTTCTGACACATTCACTGGAAAATCTAATGTGTAAATCCTGCGCTCTGTCAGAACCTCTTTTCCGAGGATTACATACCCTGGAAAGACAAAGCAAACTATTAAGGAACTTTCTGGGCAGACACTGAGGTACCGTAAGCTTCACATATTTAAATATGCAAATCCGTGCTTTTGCAACTCACAGTTAAGGATCATACAGTTTTGAGGAATAAAAAGCCAGTGCCTCTGACAGTGGTGCAATGTTTTCACCTGAACTTAGTGTAGCCTACTTGTATTACAATGCTAAGATGCTATGCTATGCTAAAGGTGAGGTGCATAAATCACACAATTTGCATAAAAATCATTCCAAAGACATATTCTGGTGATTCTCTAGCTTGAATTCTGTGCAGGAAAGTGGGTTCAGTTTCCACTCAGTGACATTATGAATAGGTGTGTGAATGGTTATTTGAAAATCCGAAAATGAAAGGGTCAGTGTTTTGGTAGAAAACATGTATAGTACAGTATATATATAAAACTACATGGAGCTCTTCTTACTTTGCTTCCTCATCCCTGGCGATAAGAAGTCGCATGTGATTGGTTGCCGAAGCTGCTCTCAAGATGTCCACAGCTCTGATCAAAACAAGACAATATTACAATGTGTAAAATCGAAACACTGGATGAAAGAGAGGAGTCAGATTTGACTGCTTTACCTGTCACTTGTGACGCCTATTAGACTTTCGCCATTAACCTCCAGGATTTGGTCTCCTGGCAACAGGTTTCCTGTCAGAGGTAAAATACAGGTTGTTTATTACTGCCCAACTGTTGGAGCATCCGCAACAGGATTATCTTTATTATACTGTATATCGGTGTGCACAGATGTAAATAGGAGTTCCATTAACAGCGCTAATCTGTCTAATGGGAGATGTGGCCGAGTGATTAAAATACAGCCTGTCTTAGGGGACCTATGTTCAATTCACCACCAACATACAAATATGGAGAAAAAGAGAGCACATTGTCAGTCTGCTGTTTGTGGCCAAAACATACTGTAAGTCGCTCGCGATTCTGTTGTGGCTTCTTTTATTTACTCTCACGAGAGGAAAATCCCAAAATGCTTGATCTGCCATTCCAGATTGAGTCAGACAGACAAACAGTCCACGATTATCATTTGCAATCCATGCTGTAAACTTTGACTTCAGCTGCGAGGCGCACTCCAGGGCACATGTTCCAACGTATTAGCAAATTGTGCTTTTCCGCTCATGCATAATCATGCAGGGGAGAGTCAACTAGGAGATTCGTGCTTGTAAGTGTAGAAGGGATTTGCATTTGATTAAAGCCTTTTTATCTTGTTAGGGGTGAAGAAGTTCACATATCAATACCACCTATAAAATGGCATGGATTTAGTGGAATATACAGTACAATGATGAATACTAGAAAGGTGTAAGGTTGATAAATAAAATGCTATTCATTCAAGCTATTTTGAACACCACTTCTCCTCATTATGGTCATCCTAAATGGCAGGAGATTTAAAAAAAAAAAAAAAGCAATGGATTTGCCATAATTTCACTATTAGTACTGTATAAAGTACTAGAAATGCAACTCCATTTCTACTGATGAATTTTATTTAAAACAGTAGTAGCAGCAGCTTTGGTTATACAAATAATAAAAATGTTAAAAACTCATGCATGAAACATATAGGCTCCAGCACCTCCCCGCGACCCTTGTGAGGATAAGCGGTATAGATAATGAATAGATGGATGAACTCATGCATGACAAAAGAAATGCACTCTAAACTTCTGCTTACCATCACTTGAAGCAAGGCCACCAGGTAAAATCCTTTTAACGTAAACTCCAAATTCCTCTCCAGTTAGTTCCTTCACTCCTCCAATCACTTTAATTCCTAATAGGAAGAGATGCGGATTTATTACAAGCAAGGTCTCACAATCAAGCTTTTTTTTTGTGGTGGCCCTGTGTCAGAACTGGTACTGGCCCGTACATTCATGATATAATATGATCAGTTTCAGTGATTATTTCATATTTAGCATCTTTTTACTGTCATATTCAAGCCTTTAGGTAAATATTACTTCTGCGTAGTTAGTGGTTTTGCATGTCAAAAAGCAACAATGTGTTGAGGTTCATTTTAGGTTCACTGTAAGCGATTATAGCAGCATAAAGGGGCCGCCACGCTGAGATGATTTCTCAAAATATCTGACACTGCCTGAAATCCTTCGCAGCCTGTCTTTGGTTACATTCATCTGGTGATGAATGCATGTCGATCATAACACGTTTGACCAACCAGCCAGTTGAGAAAGTGTCAAAATGAAGGCAACATTCACGCACATGCTACACTATCCAGACTAGGTGGAAAGGTCACAGTACAACAACAAACTCTACACATACTTTTTAGCATCGATTGTTTGCGTCTGACCAGAAAAAAAGAATTACCGGTATATATTTTATACGGTAATATACAAGCAAATCTTATAATTTAGCCACCACACTATTGTATATCTCATGACGAAAATGCAGTTAATGCTAATTGCTTTATGAATAATTATAACTAAAAACCAGATGGAGTTTTGCATATTGTCGCCTGGGTTTAAGGGGAAGGTCATTTGTTCACATCCACCATTTTACTGACATACTGCTGACCGAAGAGGGATGGGAGGGTCATAAAAGTCAACTCTCAGGTCAATCTTTGATTTTCTGTGTTTTTCCACCTTGAGACGGTAGTGCTCCTTTCATATCAGAATTAATATACAGTTAAAATTAAAATGCAATTTGAATAAATTGCAAATGCAATCAAGAAACTATATAAATGAGATAACAGCAAATAGCTTTTTTGTTTTGTTTACTTTTAGGCACCATAATAAAAAAAAGTATATGAGTGCCTTAAAGGAAAAAAAACATTCACCACCAACCTCATTAACCAAATAATGCATAGAATGTATTGTCATAGAAGTTGGTTAAATATGCACACCTGAATCAAGCCACCCTATACTATAGAATTGTGGAAGAAAACTGAAACACATTTGACTTTACTACAGGTTTTAGAGCCTGTGACTGAACAGGAGCGACACGCGAGTGACTAAATAAATGTTAGCATCAACAATGTAATCTAAATTTGGGACGAGGTTAGACGCTCCAAAAAAGGAATTGCAGGCTTGTAGGCCACGTGTGACTGATGGCAAACGAGTGATGGCACTGAAATTCATTCGAGTCATTAAGCAAGCTTGACCTCTCACAAGAACCCACCAAAATGAATCGAGCAAGGATATACATTTTAAATGAAAAACGGATATGAAATGTAATGTATGCGTTTTTTTTTTATTCTATATTTCTTAATCATAATTTTAATAATTTTTGTTTTAAAATGCAGTCATAATTAAAATCTGCTTTGCACTTAGTTTTGAGAAACAGGTTCAAAATCTATGCTGAAATTCTGAATTCCACATGCGCAGCAGTCTTATACTATTAGCAACGTGCCTAAAGATGTCTTTGTTGATGCCATTAATAAGACTCCCCCAATTCACACACCAATACGCCAAAGCATTCCCTATCCTTGAAAGTGCCTTATTAAATCTTTACATCAAGGTTTGTTCAGCTTAAGGCCA
Source organism: Filicampus tigris (assembly GCF_054856515.1). Classification (NCBI taxonomy): domain Eukaryota; kingdom Metazoa; phylum Chordata; class Actinopteri; order Syngnathiformes; family Syngnathidae; genus Filicampus; species Filicampus tigris. The sequence goes on along the minus strand of NC_141232.1, from coordinate 11,791,288 downwards.
CCATTACCCTGTTACCGCAAACTAAATTGAAACATTAATTGGGTCTCAAGCAAAGGGGTGCATGTTAATTATGGCCAAAAATTGGGTTACAATATTCCTTATCTCCAACCTTTCTTATCCTTCTCTGAGGAAAACTGTTTGTTCCTTGCTCTTGTGTTGAGCCTCAAAGCATTCTCAAGCTAACCAACATCAGATAGGAAGAAAAACATCACCCGGCTAATGCATAAGTAGCTGCAGCAAATAGAAACCATATGAATCCTGTTTTGTTTTTCAAATTTCTGCTTTTGATGTTTCAAAGACATTATTGCTTCCCAGGGAATAAATGTTCCATTTTCCCCAAAAAGATAATTAAACATGCAATATGATGACAGGGATCGACACCAGAGCTACTGAGTGGATAGCACTGTAAGAAAATTTACGTTACGACATAAATGAACAACTCCTGTGAACTTCAATGTCATAGCAGACATGTAGATGCAGTTCATTCTGTATACATTTAGGAGCTCGTAAGGTTTTATGAATTCATTACAATTTTATATTTAAAAAATAACAAAAACAGTAAAACAACTCAGTTGTACAGTGACATTTGTTGAGAAAAGTAGGAAGGACAGCAAACTGGGAAAACAGAAAACAACCACACAAACCCATGGTAAATATCAATGTAAATAATTAAAACGATGCAGACAGCTTTGCTGAACAGCTGGTGCTTGAGAACTCGTTTTTTTTTTTTTTTTTTTAAATGCTTTTAAGAAAAAGTTGAAACAAAATATTGTGGATTGCCCACAACTACAAAAGAATACTAAATTGTGGGTGGGACCAAGCTGCATGCGTAGTGCAATGGAAGTGACGTAGAGACAAACAACAGCACTCAGCTTTCTGCATTCTTAACCCAGCTAAGTTAAGTGGGTTAGAGCTTTACTACATGACCTACTTTGGCTCACAGGCAAACACACTGATACTGAGCAGGGATACCTCCTCTACAGAGAAAATCCCTTTCAAAAGTACTACTTACACTATTAGACATGCTCAACAGTCGGCTTGCATACATACGTTCTAGTCGCAGAAGGTAAATGGAACTGATTTTTCGATTACTTCCTCCAGTAAAGTCTTTGTAAGAAGAATTTGCTTAAATAACTGCAAGATGATAACAATGTGTTCTTAGGTCATATTTATATATTTATATTTATACATGTAGGTTTTAAATTGCCACAGTCCTCTCAACCCTGACGCATCTTGTGGTGGGACAGCTGTGTGAACCTCTGGCCAGCCCAATTTCCAATTGTTTTCTAGTAGTTATTACAGGCATCATTACAGAATTAACAAGATATAATCGGGAAGCAATGTCATGTAGAGCCTTTTTATTGGGTACTGGCATTTGGCCCAAATAGCCGCCAGTGCCTTAACCTGAAATTAAAACACTTCATGTTTTGCTTTTTTTGGGATAAAAAGATAAAGATGAAATCATTTATCTTCACACAGAGCAAAGGTGGGATAGTGTGTCACAAACCAGATGATAAAAGACACAAACAAATCCCTAAGACCCACCCGCAGTCTCTGAACCTTGGGACACCCTTGTGTAAAAGTGGTTCCAGTTTATGAAGGTGGTTGAATACATAACGTGGCTTCCGAGACATGGCTGAGCACAGATTGGAGCAAAGAAGGATCAAGAATTATGTTCAGGACCAAGCCTTGACTTGAAAAAAGGAAATCTGCAGGAATTGACACTTAAAAATGTTTAAAATGACCACTTTAATAGTTTCAACTATAAATATAGCCCAAACTATGATTCTGAAAACTTAAATATAAATGTAAATCTACCTTTCTATCTAAATAATCCATTATTACAGCTACCGTGTATTCCAGAACTACTATCTTATTAACCATTGAATTACATTTTGGACATAGTGAAGTAGCTACTCATATTTTCCCCCCGCAAATCTTTTTTTCCCCAGTTTGAGAGGTGGATTTGACTCAGCCAGCCCTCATTCCTCCCCAGTGATAACATCAAACCCATCTTTCATTAAATTGATAAGCAGTGTATCTGATCTCGCTGACATTTAGCCTCTTCCGTCTCGCTTGGATTTCAGTGTTGCAGCCGGTTGCCTGCTTCTACTAGCAGGAGCTAAGCCCACAATGTGGCAATGAAAGCACTTTCTCAACATCCAACACAAACGCTGTCCTGCCAAAAAATTTCACGGAGCAATGTAGTAAATGTTGTATTTCGTAACATGCTTGAAAACACCACTGGCTAACGCAACCATATCCCCTCACACAAAGACACGGAAAGTGAGCGCCTTAACAGTTGAGTTTCCGTTATTATCATTATCATTTGTGTTTCCTGATCACCCACAGATTGTGTGGGCAAGGTGGGAAAAGTCCAAATCCTGGCTTTTTTCCCCTTTACTGTTCCTCCCTCATTTACTAAAGCCACACATTCAGAAATTATTTGTTGCTGGATTGGGCTCTGCCTTCTCCTCAAGCCAAAAGCATGATTAGCCACTGGTCAACATCATGCTCTAAATGTCACTGTGGAATAGTAAAGTCAATAAATCGGCTGGTCGATTAGCATGTATGAACCTGAGTGTGTGTCACAAGTGGTTTATCATTTTTCGTTTGGATACAGAATTATAGTTTTGCTGAAACAAATCTCGTAACTCATCTTTAACTCTCTTTAAGCACTGATGTACTCACCTAAGCCATTCTCGCAATCTGTAAAGTCCATGGAATGAACTGTTCTGTCGACACCATATGGACCCATGAGTGTCCTAGTTCAAGATGAAGACAAAGGGGACAAATAAGTGCATCGTTAATACATTTGCAGGAAAATCTATGAAAACATTGAGTTAGAGGGGGGTACAAAATTACAGGGATGACAAATAGAAACCACTCCCAAAAAATTTATTGTTGCCCATTAACCAGTCAGTTGAAAAAAAAAACATGTGAAAATGAACTGTTCCATAAAAAAATATATATATATGCATATATCATAAATCTTGAGTAGAATATGATCTTAGATATTTTCTATTTAGTTGTCTATTATTAATGGATGCACAGAGCACGGCCGGCTTGGTTCAAAGTCTCTCACAGTACGTTGGGGTCTGCCAGGTCAAATCCTCCCCCACCATCAAAGCCAACACACCAACAGGTGCTGATCTGTTGACAGCTAATCTCAATTCTTAAACCAAGAGTCCAAAACATGCAGCCGCAAGTCCGATGACATGACCACAAAGTCAGTCGTTGAACTGTGCTAGGGTGTCCTGCTACCAAATGCACGCGGGACACCCTTATGCTTGAAATTATGTTCGGGATGGACAATCTATGATGAGTCCAAGTCCAATAACAACCTTGCAAGAAAAGACCAGCATAGTTTTGCTGATTCAAACAGCCGGAAAATTGTGCACACCCTCTTTTAATTGGGGATGTGGCTGTTTAAAATTAACCAATGACATTCAACCTAATGTTAATTGGGAATCAGCATACATCTGCCACCATTTAACCTCCAATTAACACCCCCAAAACATTTAGTGCTCTATTAGTATTTTCCTGACAGAACATTAACAAGATTGGCAACCTGCTCCTCTCTGAAATGTACTAAAATGTATTAATACAACCTGTTTTATTGCTCATTTACATATGCAGCATGAATGGTCTAGGGAGTAGAATACTGAGAGTCACAATTTAAAAAAGACATTGTATCGCTAATCAAAGTAGAGTGTGTTGGCAGTATAGTTGCAGAATTGCATCAGAGCAGAGTAGAAGATTTGAAGATTTTGATGTTGCTTAATTGGAGATATAACAGCTTATATTGTATATAAATTAACATTTAGGCTTTCCCTTCCTGTTGATATATAGCAGTGTATTGCCACTTGAAACTCAACTGTTACTGTCTACCTGTAAATATAGTCTCATTTTGTCCTCTTGTGCTCATGCAGTGATATCTTCCAAACTGCCAAACAACAATTTTCTGTGTGACTGCCAAAAGCATGACAAGGAGAATTATCAATATTTCAGCTGCAGAGGGTACATAACTAGCAGTCTGATACTCCCACGGCTCGTTGTGAAACAATGAGGCTAATTGAGGACACAATGAAATGGCAACTGAAACGTTATGCTAAGAAGCATTGCTTTCATTAAGATCTAAAGTCAGAAGCAGCAAATACAGGTGGAACCTTTAAAAGTTAAAAAAAATCCCTGAGGTTTAGAATTCAACCCCCGAAATTGTGATAAATTCTGCATATGAATTACAACGTCATGATCCATGTTTTAATTTATATACATAAAGAAATATCTTCTCTTGAAAGCATTTCATTCATTTCACCAAATAACTTCAAGCAGGGAGATAACAGCATAACTTCAGTACAAATCACTTTGTGTTACATGAAGTTATTTTTTCCTACTGTTTTTTTTTATACTTTGAATTTACGGTAGATTATTTTGGACTTCTGTCCCAAATTTTTTTTGATATACTCAGTATTTGAGTCTACATAAAAACATGTTACTGAAGATAAGGCTGAATATTTGCCAGGTTATACTGTACTATTAAAAGTGTTTAACTTCCTTTTACACTTGGACTAAGTGTTTTCCAGTTTCACTCAGGGGCGGAGCTATGGGTGGGCCTGGGTGTGTACAGGCCCACCCGGATTGAGAGACTGCCCACCTAGTGAGATTCATGAAAAAAGACATTTTAAAAATATGTTTTTTTTTATTTTATTGAATATTAAGAATATCATAATTGTGTTTGTCTAAGGAAGATCTGACCTTCATGTTCACGTTATTAAAACAAAGGAGTCTAAGATGTCCACTTAAATGCTTTCCATTCTGTTGTATTAAACAGTGATGTAAACAAGGCTGCAAAATGACAGACAGTGAAACTGATGATTAGGTAGCAGTTGCGTTTCTGGTTCTTTCCATTTGTTTTTTCTCTACTTGATCCAGAATACAAGTCAATCTCCAATGAACAACAATGTATTCAGAAATACAGTGAGTGCTCAATGTAAATGAGTACAACCCCTTTGAAAAGTATGTTTAAAAAAAAAAAAAAATCAATTCCGAGAATATTGATGTTTAGACCTGTCTCCTGTGAATTTGTTTTTGTAAAAATCTGTTTTGATTTATGTTTATATAAAATCGGCGTGCTAACAAAATAATTTCACAATCTAAATAAAATACATAAATACGCCCCACGGCTTGACTACCGCGGCTCAGTGATGCTTGAGCTCACTAGGGCTCAATTGACGACCCTTCATTGATAGTGATAAAACCCATGTCCGGTCAACTTTTCTGGACATTTCCAAACATAACAGACAATGGTTTTAATCCACAAAACGGCTTTTACAGACAAGGCAGAGTAAATCCACCCAGTTCTCGTTGCGCACGGCGGCTGGGCGAGTAGACGACAGATGGAAGAGTTCAACCTTGACCGAAGCAAAAAGGAACGAACGAGAAGGCGAGCTGCTGTTTTTACATGTTTTTCCCAAATCCCTAAAATAATATCTGCACAAAACGGTTCGTTTTCCAAAAGAGAAATACTGCGCTGTAGACAGTCGACACCCTTTTTCAAGTCATAACGCGCGAGCAAAAAATACGCGTACATTTTCATGACTCAAGCGTTTTTCATAAAAAATAGTTCCAGTCTAAGCTTCCGTTTTTTTTTCAAACAATAAAACTACATATATCTCTGCTACCATGGCAACAAACATTCAGTTGTTTATCAAAAGTACATCCACAAAAAGTACGCGCATTGTTTCAGATGACCACTTCCCCTGTTGATTACGCACCTGCTAATGATGACAGCTCCTTTATACATAACGGAAAAGGTTGGCATCTTGTCATGGAGCCAGTTTCTCCGTCAGAACGAACGCACGGACGCTCGCTCAGTGTGTCGGGCTGAGCTTCCCCTGCCTCAGCCGCCGCATGACGATACGCGCGCGTGTGTCGATCTGCGCAGGCTGCTTCTATTTTCCGGTAAAGCACCACAGCCGCAGCCACGCAGTTAACATCTCCCACCTTCTCCCGCACAGTTAATCTGTTACGTAATTTAAAAGTCGCCGAAAATTGAAAAAAAAAAAAAAAAAAAAAGTGGGCGTGAGGGGGTGTTAGGGACAGAAAGCTCCGATTGAGAATGTGAATTATCCTGGAGTTGTCCCCGTCAGTTTTAAATGCCTGTTGGGCTTAAAGGCCAATTTATTGCCAAGAGCTCAAGTACAGTACTAATGCATGGCGTAGGAGGTAACAAGATTGGCCCCTCTGTGAGATCCAATACTGTACAACAGATGCTCAACCATGGCAATTACCCATTGACACTGCATTGACACTGTACAATGTTGGTTGAAATAGTACATTTTGAAAACAATTCAATTCTTTCTTGAAAACAATTCAATTCTATCTATAGACTAGAAATAAAATGTCAAACCATGCTAATGAATGGGGCTGACAAGGCTATATTTTCATTTTCTGAATGATGAGCTTGTTTTGACCCATTATTAAATTCTAATTCAACAATTATGTATGTTTTTAAAACAATAATAACTGGAGATAAAAATGAAACCCTTCAGTCCGTTGATAGTAGCATTGAATTTCCAATTTCATCAATTTTCCGACTCCCCAATTCACTGAAACACAGATTATTAATTCGACTCGTTTTATGGGGGGGGAAACATTACATGAGGCCAAAGAATACCACATCCGACGTAGTCCTTACTCTAGTAATATAACCATCCATCCATCATTATCCTCACGACGGTCGCGGGCATGCTGGAGTATATCCCAACTGTCGGTAGGCGGTAGGAGGGGTACACCCTGAACTGGTCGCCAGCCAATCGCAGGGCACACAAAGACAAACATTTCATATTCACAGTCACACCTGGGGACAATTTAGAGTCTTCAATTAACCTACCATGCATGTTTTTGGAATGTGGGAGGAAACCAGAGTACCAAGAGAAATGCTAAATATAACAAGATGATAAGAAATCAGATCAATAGTCAACTGTAAGATAACCAAATCATACCTGGCAAAACCAATCACTTTCAGCTTTAGCATGTCTCGTTTTTGTGGGTAAACCAGGACTGAGACTGGATCTGCATGTTTCCTGTCTTCTGCACGACAGTGATAAGATTATGACATATTCTCCACGTGCTCGTGTCGTTTTCCCTAGCTACTCTGTCTTCCTCTCACATTCCAAAACCTTGCATGTTAGGTTCATTGAAGAATCGCCAGTAAATGAGAAATGTGCCTGTAAACTAGTCCAGGGTGGGTAACGAGCGATCTGGTACCTATCCCAGCTGACTTTCAAGGCTTAGCGTTTATATATTGGCCTTTATAAATTATTACACACATACTGTATATGGGCCCATTCTGAAAAAATGCCAGATTATATCACATGATCGTTCACAACAAAAATGGAAAACTGGATGTAAGAAAAAGGCAGAGTTGAAAAGTGTCTCCGGCATTGTCACGTTGACCCAAAGACTTTAAGCTTGCTGTAGCTTGATAAAGAATCTCAATGTTTGGTTTGTTTGCGCTATGTTTGCTAGCTAAATGCTTTCCATGAGTTTTTGCTTTGGCTGACTTGTGTTTACTTTGATCTGCCACTGGCTTATGCAACATGAAATCCAACATTTAAAAAAAATCTAATACCTCGAGAAGCTTAGGAGCTTTTCAAAGCCTCTTTGCAACATTTATTAAGAACGGAAGGGTGCTCTTAACACTGGCTCTCGGCACACTAACGCAAGAGAAATCTTGAACTTCAAATCTTCAACGGCTTGTCGAAGAGTGTTTGCAGCTCCGTGACGGAGAGAGCCTTTTGTTTAAAGGTTAATTACTAGTATAACAGGTTGCTAACCAGGATGAAAATAATACCTTCTTGAATTTGGGGGATGAATGTCGTTTATTAATTATTTCAATTCATGTAGTCCATTGAAGAGTAGGATATCCAAAACTTTAAAAGAAAAATTGCACAGGTTGTTTTAGAAGATGATTCACTTCTCATCCAAGCAGGCTTCATCATATGTTATGTATATGGTATGTAACGCAAGTATTTACCTTCTAAGGCTGAGGCACAACCCAACCAAGACTGGTTTTACTCTTTTGGGCCTCTTTCCAGCCACAATCATTTGGGTGTGATCAGAAATTAGCTTTGGAAATACATTTGAATTGGATTAGAATAAATCTTACACCAATGGAAAGTTAGTTTGTTTCGCTTGGAGTAGCTGACGGAAACAACATCACTGGCTAACTTGCAACGACACGGAGCCGAGGAGTGCAACGGCAGTGTGCCGAAAATCAAAGGAAACCACAATGCACGTAACAATGCACTGGATTCTGTCCTGCATAGTTTGGTTCTCTTGAAATATTACCAAAATGCATTTGAACAATGTGCATTTTTGATGAAAGTGCATTTCTCCTCAAGCCCATTAATTTAGTCTCCGCTTCCTCTTATATTGCAGCCATAGCAACGACCATTTGCCTCAGATCTTTAATCACTAAATCTGCACAGTGGGTCATTATCAGATTATGGGATTATCCAATCCACGCTGAGAAATCAAACGGGCTGGGACCCAATCACATAGATACATTGCACTCATCACTCCATCTCTATCACAAACACTAACGCACACACGTGGAGACACACGCACCCACTCCTAAAAAGAGCCATCACACCAGTCAGCTATGCAAGTACAGAGGATAAACTTCAATGAGTTGATTGGGGAGTGCAGAATTTGAGCTAAAAACGAATATCTCACGGGACAGACAACTCCATTCAGCATTCTGCATTGATGGCAACATCTTTAGTGGAAAGGAAACACAATTGCGAGAAAGTCAATCCCATTCAATCAAACATCCCCAGAGGGGATGAAGACCACGTCTCTAAAAAGCTTGAATTAGAACCCCAGTACTTGCCACTGTTTTTACCTGACACAGAGAAACTGTTTAGTGTTTGCCACTCCTGAAAGAGACAGCCCTGGAGGCTGAGCAGAATTTCCTAATTTTGTTTCCAATTATCAGAGTGAATTCCGACTGTGGTGGGTGACAACACTGATGTGTGGCAGAAATCTAAGCTTGCCCCGTGGAATTTTTAAATCAGTTTGGTCAACTGTCAATTCAGAAAGAAGAGGAATAAAGGAAGGCCTAAACAAAACACATACATAATAGCTAGGAAGGATGCTTAAAGGAGGAAGTCAACCCAAACATATTTTTTTCAAGAATATGTTCTCTGCAAACCCACGACTTGAAAAAAGGCATTCTGATAAATATTGCGTTAGTGGAATAAGAGTTAATCCACCCGTTTTCAGCCATCTCTGGGGGTGGCTATTTTGTCACTTGTCTCGACTGAAAATGACATCACAACTGCTCACACTGCTTTCTGAAGCTGAGCCACGATTGGTCGTTACCTGAGCCCTGAGCAGTTGTGATGTCATTTTCAGTCATCAGAAGTGACAAAATGCCCCTGAGATGGCTAAAAACGGGTACATTTTTTCTGCTGAACTCATATTCCACAAAAACAATATTAATCAGAATGCCATGTTTCAACTAGTGGCCTGCAGACAATATATTCTTGAAAAAAAAAGTGTTTGGGTTGACTTCCGCTTTAAACACATGCTTTAATATTGACATCTCATTCATCTGAGGGTGGGAGTGGGTATGGTTGAATGAGGCACATCCTGGTAACAATATGTCACAAAGAGGTAAAGACGCTGAGGCCAGTTGACTTAATGAGAGCATGTTGTTTTCCTCCGTCGCAGCAAAAGCAAAGAGAGAGCCACCAGAGGCCTGAATTCCAAAAGACAGGCGTAGAGTGAATAGCCTGTCAAGTCAAGGTGAATCCAATCACACCGGTCCCTGCCTTTGAGCATTTTGATGCTGAGAAAATTAGACTCACATCATTTGAATGAAACTTTTTTTTGGATAAATCTCTGAGAATGTCGCCACTGCCGTATGATCCAATTTAACAAAATTCCCCAAAACAAAATTTGCTTTTTTTTTCCCCACAAACCCGCAACATCTAGTATCTGTGATCTATTCAACATCTATTTGAACCACTTGCTCTTAACAGCACGGTCCATCCTGATCAGAAAGAGTTGAAGGTCTAAATGTCTTTGCAAACTCTAAGCCTTGTGAAATAGGAATCAGAAAGTAGTTCCAGAGTTCTGATAACTTTTGTGAGATGAGAGTCATGAGGCAAAGTCTTGTTGGCAGTAATTTATGAGCGGCAGGTCGCTATGCAATCTAGCCCCCCCAAAGATGAGCATGAGTGGTCAAACAGTACCCTTCAGTGTTCTCTTGACAATCCTGGCTGACCCAGCCGGAACAGTCCACTCAGCACCAATGTTCAGTTCATTAAGCTGACTGTGTCAATCCCCTTGGAAAGAACGTGAGCTCAAACTGAAGTCACCATCTTCTCTGCTTTACCGTTTATATAATTGAACTTTTACACACATGGATGATATGACATACATGTTTTTTCTTTGTCATTTTTGTTGAGAATAATGATGATGACTATTTTTTTTCATTTATTCTGGAAAACAACAGCTATAAGTGGCCACAGAATTCTAAACATATCTTTGGGTCTTAGATATTTTGCCCATCGTACATTTTTAACATTTCTGGAAAAAAACCACCATGGACATTGACACCAATAATGAGAGCATAGCAAATAATACATAGATAAATAATACAATTAATATCCAAAGTCAGTCATAATAAATACAACACCACATTAACCCTTTCATGCATGAATTATGATTTGATGATATGATTTATAACATAAAGATTTTTTTTTTTTAGATTAATTAATATAGGCGAAAGCAACTTTTAAATCGCTGTCCACTGTAGTGACCACTGTGCTTGAAAGGGTTGTGAAAGCTGCCCTTCAACGGATCCTAGTCAATTAAATTTCATGACTTCCATCATGTTAAAATCAACATTGTTTGTACATACCAGTAAAGGAGCGACAGTCCATTGAAATTCTCGAACTCTCTTCCCCTCTGTTTCAGCAGAGACGTCATCGTGGCAACAAAATATGGTCCTGGTGTGCTGCTGTGGGCCAAGTTTTAGGGTAAACACGCAGCTGAGACATGCATCATCTCTCTCTTGCGCTTCAACGCTGACTGCGTGGAAGTGTCACCGCTCATTCCCCTTGGACTCAATGAGATGGAAAGTGCAGCCCGATAACAGGATGCATTGCCACGGTGGAGGTGACTGAGGGTTCAGTGGCGCCGCATTTAGTATGGCATTAATCTGCACAAGATAATTCAGCAGTATCCTGCAAGATGCTTTGAAGCTACTACATCTCTTTTTTTTTTTTGTTGCAGTCATTTGATATTTGACCTTAGGTTGAAGGTTACCTCAATATCCTATAACAGGGGTGCCCAGGTCCGGTTATCGAGATCAGCTCATCAGCAAGCTTTGCTGACGCCTGATAATGAGACTCATCATTCGAATCAGGTGTTTTGGAGGAGGGAAACATGTAAAACGGGATGGATAGGGGAACTCGAGGATTATCAGAGCTGGGTATTCCGTCCGAGGGACGGACGGGTCTGTCCCGCGCAGACGGGGGGCATATCGATGGAATGTCAGGACGGAAGCGCTTTAGCTTTAAAAGGGCGGGGACGGACAGGGTTGGAGGGCGATTATTTTTATGAATAAGGACAGAGGAGCGAGGACGGAAGGGTACCCAGGACGCGGACGGAGGACGGACTGTCAAAAAAGAGTTAAGTGCCCAGCTCTGCATATTATATGTCACACAAAACTTTACAAAGAGGTTTATTATAACTAATAGTTTATAAACTAGTTAACAGTTACACTGGAATTAGACCGGCCGTTGGGGAAAATCAAGATATTTTCTCGGGGTATACGGTCGAACGCCTTCTCTAAGTCCACAAACATATGTCGACTGATTGAGCAAACTCCTATGTAGCCTTGAGGACCCAAAGGTGTAGAGCTGGTCCACTGTTCCACGGCCAGGATGAAAACCACGCTGCTCCTCCTGAATGTGAAATTCAACTTCTCGACGGACCCTCCACTCCAGCACCCCTGAATAGACTTTACCAGGGAGGCTGAGGAGTGTGATTCCTCTGTAGTTAGAAGACACCTTCTGGTCCCCCTTATTGTAAAGAAGGACTACTAGATCTCAGCTTTGACACTGAAGAGCGTCCATGGCCTCGCCAAACTAATCCCACACGCGGGTTTTTGCCTCGACGACCACTGAAGCTGTGTTCCATTTGGCCAGAAAAATTCCCGACTACGCCCCTGACCAGTCCACCACATGGCACAAATAGAGACAGACAACCTTAGCCATGCACTCACATTTACACAGTCATGAAGTGAGACCTGAGGCCACACTGCCTGAACAGAAATCAAGCAAGTGAACCTTCTATGTTACTGTAAGAAGAATGATGTATATACTGATTCATGTGTTAGATTTTTCATGATTAGGCTTGTTAGCTTTGTAGGTTTAGCTTTATATTATATAAAAACAGGGGGGAAAGTAAGAATAATAATGTATTTTATTATTCATGTGTTGGATTTTTCATAATCAAGCTTGTTAGCTTTGTAGGTTTAGCTTTATATTATAGAAAAACAGGGGGGATTGTAAGAATAATAATGTATTTTATTATTCATGTGTTGGATTCTTGTGGACAAGGCCTGTTAGCTTTATTAACTTGTGGGTTTAGCTTTAGCTTTTTCCAAACTTGCTTGATGTGCTATGCTTCCAATACCTTAAAATGCAAATATGTGTGTTTAGCTCAGGTTTTCTTGTGTGGGATTTATTCAGGTATGCGGTTACGCACCCACATTTCAAAAACACGCATGGTAGGTCGATTGAGGTCTATAGATTGTCAAAATGTGTGAAAGGGAATGTGTGCAGTTCTTTTGCTTTTTATGATTTTTTTTGTTGTTCAAATACAGTACACAATGTTTTTTTTCTGTGAGGATAATGGATGGATGTTTTATTCATATAGTAAGACAAATGACTGAACATGTGCTGCCCTCATCTGGTCAGTTTTGTATTTTCAACACTCTCCCACTCTCAACACTACATATTTGTTTACATTGATGTACAGTTTTTTTTTTTTTTAATCCAATTTACTACTGTGATTGATGCAGTAGTTTTGTTGTTTCTGAGGGCAACCAGCAACTTTAGGAAAAATGATAGGGAAAGGTCAAATCTGCACGCCCATCAACACTTCTGCATACATCTCACATGACATACCTACATAAGGTGTGTTTTGTTTTGTGTTTTTTTTTCGCATTAGCACAAACACTCAGCTTTCAGATGTAGTGGCAAGGATGCCATTAAAAAGAATGTGACTATTCAATGAGACACATAAAGCAGATCAATACTTCTTCCTTCTTGAACATGAAATGGTTATTGTTTAACTTTTGCTGAATGCAAACTATAGTTTGAAACACCTGCATTGCAAGATAAAGTACACCACACGTTCTTTGAAAACTTGGACAAAGGTCAAGCTTGAAAGCATTTATTTCAAGTAAAACTACTTGGGTGGGACATCTTTTAGCACACTTGGAAACATTTGAGTAAACCGTGGACTTTCATCATGAGAAGGTCGTGTTTTGTTCATTTATTTAGAGTTACAGAACATTTGGTGCTTTCAGATTTTAACCGGCCACACCCACTCCATCAGTGCACAATTATATCTAGATAAACGTTCTAAAGTTTGATCACGCTAATCTAATTTCCACACCCTGAATCGTTCAATTGCAAACCTGTGTCAGACAATGGCAAGCTGCTGTTTTTTAAATTGAAAACACATTTCTCGTTCTTCGGGAGCAAGTCTGTCGATAAGCTTTCGGTCTTCTGTAAAACAAGCATTCAAGTGAAGTGGAATTATGCAAACAATGTGACAGATTTGATGCAATGTATATTCAGAGCACTAATTAACTTTAATTCTACATTATGCTGAGTACATTCACTGCACTTTTGCAATGTGGTTGTCGTTGATACCTCTTAAGTGTCAAGGAATGCAACATAGCATAGCATCCAGACTCACCGTAGACTCAGGGCGTATGCCAACACCCTTGGCAACAGTGCGCCATACTTGTCATACCAACTCTAAACCCGCCTCCTTTGGTTAATTAACTTCAGCGACATGCAGCTACACACACCTTAAAGTTGCTGAGGTCCCACCTCCAAAGGGAATGTGGAAGCCCAACAAAGACCATACTTGCATTCATTCATTTGTGTAGTAATGGTGCAACAGAGACACCTCATCGCATTTTCATTCAGTTACTTGGCTGTGTTACTATGACCTGTGTCTCAAACGTGATGGTACATTTGTGAAGTTTGATAATCAAATAAAAATACAAATAGAAATGCATATGTGTCACATACAAAATATGTACAAAAAAACGGGACCTAAACCATTGAGACTGCATATTTTGTCAGTGTTTTGGGTCACTTGAAAAAAATCATTTTGTAGAAACCTGTAGATAAGACATTAAAACTGCTCATTGGGACACAGTAAACACAACCATGTCGTTCAATTGTATTCTTGTAGTCATTAGGTTGGGAACACACTGGGCTTGGTCCTATTCAGATGCATGTCCCTTTCACAAACAATAGACACACACGAGTGTGTATTTTCAGAAGCAATAATTGCATTTCAAGATGGTCACGGAATCTTCAAGGGCACCCACAAGTCAGTCAGTAACACTCTTAAAGTTGACTATGTCAGATGGGCTGCAAAACATAGTCATACAAATTCTTGAAAAAACTGGACAGGTGGCAGTTTACACAAGAAGACTATAAGTCCTACTAGGACAAGCATGCACACGGAGATTTTGTGTTTTTGTCCAAATTAACAACGCCAACTACAGCCCCAGCATGAAAACTAAAATGTGTAGTCTGTATTTGAAACGTCCCCCTTTTTACTTGTATTTGTTCTATTAGTAAACTCTGGGTCCTACGGGCCGACGGAATGAAAGGACGGAAGCGCTTCAAAAGGACGAGGACGGACTGGGTCAGAGGACGATCATTTTTAGGAATAAGGACGTAGGGACGAGGACGGAAGGGTAACCAGGTCGCGGACAGAGGACGGACTGGCAAAAAAGGGTCAAGTGCCCATCTTTAAGTTTCAGTCACCAAATTGTGAAATGTGCCATGGCGCAGTGCCATCTACCAAATTCCCTGACATGGCAAACTAGACTTGCCCCAACACCAAAATGTAGATGCACCAGTTTTGATGCTAAGCACACGTGCGCTTGTCTATGAAAATAGAGCCCCCTTTGTATAATTCTTTCAAACTGCACTTTTATCAAGATTTTTTTTGTGTCTTGATCAAGGACACTTAAAGTCACACTTGCGTGCACTAAAAGTCGCACTTGCGCACAAATGAGAAGTATGGTGCCTGAGAGAAGAGCAAATTAAATACCAGAGAACTCAAACTCCTTTTAAGTGCATGCACAGCAATTCATTTGTGTTTTAATAAGCTCAGCTGTTGTGCCGTGAAGGGCTTGCTTCCCTGATAAATGAGTTACTGTAGATTACTCACTCAGAATGCTGCCAAACCAGTCCAACAATCCAGGCAAACATTCCAGTCATAGTACCGTACTGATTTGACTTCCAGATTAGAGATTACACCCGTCTTTAACACTTATCACAAACACGTATATGACATGTAATTTTCTGAGACATTAGCTTTCAGTTGTGGGGCAACTTCAATGATAAGCTCAGCTCTTGATACAAGGCCTTGCTCAGCCCGAGTTGATTAAGTGTTATGATTTTACGTATTTAAAAGTGCTACCTTCAGATACAAATTCAATTAGTTCCCTGACCATGCTCGCAACTCAAAACACTTCACGTCCCAAATCATCTCAAATGAATTGAAGTACCATTTATCTGTTCCAGCTTCCTCCCAAAATAACAACCCCAAAAATTGTAATGTATTTTTAATAAGGAAAGTAGCAATGCAAAATATTGGACTTTACACAGATATTTAAAGCGTTTATGCATCGTAATTAATTCTTTCCGTTTTGTGTGACTTGTACACTGGGCAGCAGCATAATACAGTCATGCAGGCCAATGAAAAAGTCACTTAACATCTGTAAAAGACACAGCTCTCAGCGGTAGACTTAGCAGTTTTTCGCAGAGGATAAATAATATCTGCCTGTGAGTATTGTTGCATTGGCTGTTTACATGTGTTGCTGCACACTTTGTGTTTAAATATCAATCCTTGCAGTATTATAACACTATGACATAGATGCTATGACATTAGACAATCTATGGCCTTTACCATTTTGTGTTAGCCTAAAGTTAGCAGACTTAAAGAGAACTTTTTGTGATTGTTTTAAATACACAACATGTGTTTATTATGTTTTATGTTTTGTTTGGTAGTAAACTTTAACTGGGAGTGGCATTAAATAGCTTGAAAACAATTTTTTGAAGATTTGCTCGCTCTGCCAAAGTGCTACTTATCGTGAAGTGGGCTGAATTTACTTTACCATACAGCGCTTTTATCTAAAATGTTGGCCTGCAAGTCAAAGCAAAAAAAAAAACTCTGAATGAAGTTGGGTCACTTTTATCTCAAGGCGCCATTGTACTGTGCATTAAACCTTTGCCATAAACCTTTGGAAGAAAATACTCACAGCACATAAATAAATACTGTACACCAAAAAACATGCTGATACAGTAGTTCCAAAAGAGACTCTTTGGAGCATAAATACAAAGAGAATCCATTTAACTTAAATAGCGCACATGCTATTCTGTGAATGTGCATGTTAAAGAAACTATTCAACTGTGTATCCACCTGCCACACCTATGTGAGCGGCATTCCACACTGGAGGACACAAGAGTCAAGTGTGTCGGCTATGCTAGTGGGAGGTCCGTGAGAACCCGAAGAATTTGCAATGAACTATATAAAATCATTCAATTACCTAAATTTGACATGGCTCGTGGGAAATGAAAAGGGGAGTGGGAAGTTGTCCTTTTATCTGAAACAAAATCTTATCATCTTGGTTATAATAGTTTGAGTGTTGTTTGGTATGATTACTCAACTCACTTTTAATTACTTTTTTATTTACTTTTATTTTATGTAGTGGTAATGTACGCACTGTTAACACCATTGATCCAGATGGAACTTCTATCAGTTTTTTATAATGCATATATAACCTATTCGCCTGTGTAAAGGGGAGGTGGTGGGTGCATTCTTCCAAAATTGCTTTACAAATATTACAATTGATAGCATAATTGTTGGGATATGGATACTCCCACCCCTTGATCCACCCATTCGTTTTTCCTGCATTTGTCTTCAAGCAGCACAACGCCACCCCCAAGTTTCCCCCCAAATGCTCTTTTTCTCTCCCCTTACATAAACAAGCAGTGTTTCTTTCACTTGCTCTGTAAAAAAAAAAAAAAAAAAAGCTATTGTTGGAGTTTTAAGTCATTCTGATTGTTGCCAAGAGTGGAGTGAAAGCGACGGACACAAACAGAAATTGCACAACGGTTGGAAGGAAAAACATATGCTGCTGCATTCGTAAATTACGAAAACAACTGATATACAGCATGCGAGTTGTTCAGAAAATAATGAAAAAGACTCAAAGCGGTTAACAGGTTAATAAAAGCCCTTTTTAAATTACATTTAACGTTCATTATTATCATCACCTTGAGAGGAATCAGAGGGATTGTACCGCTTAATCATAAAAGCCTGTAGCATCTATTCTGACCTATGTTTATAGTACCACACGTGGTTCCATGGAATATAGAGTGTAACTGTCCAAATGAACACTTAATTCAAGGATTTTAACACAACATGTAAAAACAATTTCTATTTCCTAAAAACAATCCAATCCCAGTAATAAAGTACCAAATCAAATTGGCAATAAATAGAAGGCGACAGGGCGGCACGGTGGTCGATAAGCGGTATCGATAATGGATGGATGGATAGAAGGCGACAATGAAGAACACTATCACAGAAACACATTCAATATAAACAAACGAAAACACTGATTTACCTTCTACCAAGACACTGACTTGTTAATTTAACGTAACATTTCTGGGTTTTGTTCTGTCGTTACAAATGAACTAATGGCAATGTCCAGGTTGACCTTCATTGTATTACAACCAAGTAGTACTTAGCATTATGTGAATTGAAACCGAAAAAACATTTGTTTTCTAGCTGTTGGACTTTGTTCCCATAAACGGTATCTGATTAAGTTGGCTATTGGAGTGGAATTTTTTTCACAAAAGCAAAATTGCAAAAAGATTTACATCCATAAAAATTGTTTTAACACTAAACAGTCTACACCTGCAACTTATACCTGCTCATTTGGGTCTACTTGTTTATGTGGAATCTTAGGTATGCTGTTAATGTTTAAGCCAATTATGGATTATACCCTGTATTGATCCTTACCTTTCATCAGTGACTCCCACCTTGCTATCTACCCTGGAATGTGCCGTAATTGGGTTAGCAAGGGGTCAGATATATCTGATCAAAGAAAAACTCAAACTAAATCCAATCTGTGGTTCATCTATTAGAAGTTTAAGCCACGTTGGTTTGACTGTATGTGTCCTTACTGTCTGTCTGAAATTCTGAATATCTGAGCACTCATCTGATTAGGTCACCGCTAGGTCTATTAGTGAAACCCTGCAATTGATGGACATAAATCTGTGGGGTGACCAGAAGAGAGCTTTCTTCTCTCTACATTAACAGTGTACTTTGGGAACAAAAAAAGGTAAAAGCATTGATGTACACAGTAAGCCGTGAGTGCACCTTCACACATAAAAGGGCAATTACAGTGCACAAAAACTGTCAAAACGCCAAGTGCTGTACTGGCTCGAATAAAGGTGATGTAATAATTGGTAACCGGAAATGTTTTTTAACAGCTGCTTTGGAGGAAAACACCACTTGTGGAAAAAAACTTGTAGACTGTCAGTGGGCTTGTGCAATAAATGTCCCCCATGTAATTAATCATGTATTCTTATTCAAATGCTAATGGGAGGGGGAAAAGAACATTAAAAGGCCCTTTAAAGGCCGATGCCGATATTCATCAAAATGAAGAATATCTGCGCCGACAATCGGCCCGGCCAATTATACCTTCCATCCATCCATTGTCACGACCGCTTATCCTCACAAGGGTCGCGGGGCGGTCTGGAGCCTATCCCAGCTGTCTTCGGGCAGTAGTCGGGGGACACCCTGAATTGGTTGCCAGCCAATCGCAGGGCACACAGAGACAAACATCCGCACTCACAATCACACCTAGGGGCAATTTAGAGAGTCCAATCAACTTACCATGCATGTTTTTGGAATGCGGGAGGAAACCGGAGTACCCGGAGAAAACCCACACAGGCACGGGGAGAACATGCAAACTCCCCACAGGGAGGCCGGGGCCGGGATCGAACCCACGACCTCTGAACTGTGAGGCGGACGTGCTAACCAGTCGATCACCGTGCCGCCCCAATTATACCTAATAAAAATATTTTTTAAATTGTATCAAATTTTCTAATAAGAAGAAGCAACTTTCCACTGTCAGTGGTCACCACAGCAAGTCATTTACATGATATGTTTGTTTTTGTTTATGTAAAAATGGCGACCAGCTTCAGCTCTTCAGCCTGACCAAATCCAATCTTCAACCCATTCTGCTAACCCAACCTTTGGGTAAAAGTAACCCAATCTGCTCAAAATCCACAGCTACCCAGCAAGTTAGCAAGGAAAACAACCCACCATTTTTTATTTATTTTTTTGTCAGTATTTGTAGGCCATTCCACTGCATTAACATCGATTGACAATTTGGAGTCTTCAACGAGCCAACCATTTATGTTTTTTGCAAGGGGGGAGGAGTTCTCGGAGAAAACGCACACCCACGCAAGCACGGAGAGAGCTTTCAATCTCCAGACGGGAGATGCTGAGCACTGAGCAGCAAGAAGCGATTGTACCCGTTTAAGAGTCAATCGCATTCTGTAGTATGTGCATTACAGTGCACGTCACATTCTTGATGTATAACGCCCTCGTGTCTTGGCGTTCACACATACATGCATACTGAAGACAAGTTGGACCAGTTCAGCCAGTGCAATGCAATGCACGCTGTGCACGTGCGTGTGCGCGCGCGCGCAGGCGCCTTTGGCTGTAGATACCTGAATGCCTTCATGTAGCCCCGCCCTGTTCGCTGCTGGCTGTCAACGAGACAGGTGTGGAGCGACAAAAGTCAAGTCAAAAAGTGGCTTCTCCAGGTAATGAGCGCAGTGTAGCTGGTCGGGCAAGTGTGGGAGGGGACGCGTCGACATAGTGAAGGGTGTGTGGACACAGCTGACACTCGCCACTTACACGCGGGCAGCGGTGGATCAACACTCCGGAAGACATCCGACGTTGAGCTGACTTTCTGGCAGTGGTGTTTAATTGGAAGCTGCCGACAGGCCACCTGTCACCATGAAGAAGAGTAAAAAAAGTTCCATCGTTAGCCCCGTCAAGCAAACGTAAGTTGCCGTTTGAATTGACAATGTGTCTCATTGTAGTTAGTGTGCGCGTTACAAGACAGACTTTCCGTAATCTTTCATCCAAAGTAACTACGCCGTGCTGTCAACTTATTTCACAGAAAACTACCCACTTAATAGAGCTACAAATGACTACACTTACCTTTACACATGCGCCGATTTAATTTATATTAGTCATATTTCCAAAATATGAGTTTATGCAGGTATGTGAATTTTACACAACATGAACAATGTTAACACCCTCATAGACGTGGGTGTGAGTGTTAAATACTTGCCTATTAGTTTGCATGATTTGTGCTCTTTTCAAGTGAGGGTGTGGCACTGTTGTAAAGTTGTAGTAACTGGTTTGATAGGTATTCAGCTGTACCTGCTTTGAAACACAATGTGGACGGAAATGCTTGCAGCCTCTCCCACAATACTGTACTGTATTCCTGAACCAAGCCTTGATGACATTTTGCTTGACTCATTTGCGGTGTTTAAGTTATTATTATTATTATTTATTATTATTATCATCATCTCCCAAAAAGGCTCTTTGTATTTGAATTTGTAGTGACCTGCTCTCCGTCTCTCAGCAGCTTGGAGATGTGTTCGAGAGTTGAGCGTCATGCTCCTCGTCATTCGGCAGGTTTTAGGGAGTGTTGGGGGCCCCCCCTAGAATAACATTGTAAATAACAGAAGTGAGTGAAGTATATTTTCCAGGTAGTTCACCGGACTGTCATCAAAGAAAAAAAGCATTGCATAATTTGTACTAACAATGAGGTGGTTCCTTAATTTCATTAAAATTTTATGATTTGCTAATATATATATATATATATATATATATATATATATATATATATATATATATATATATATATATATATATATATATATATATATATATATATATAAATAAATTATAGGCTGATATGCTTTTTTCAGGGCCGATACCGAAACTCAAGGGGACCAATAATATTACAATTATATAAAGATTAGGCCAAACAAAGGCCAAAACCTCAAGTCACATTTTGGTGAATTTCATATTTGATCAAAAATCTATACTATTGGTCAGTCCACACACACCTGGGTGTTATTTTTATACATTATTGACAATCTAAAATGTTGAAAATGGCTTGCTCTCTTTCACGATGCAATGCTAATGATTGAGCAAACTTAACATTTTTGGGTCTCCTGAAAAGTAAAAGTAGACCCAAAAATGTTAAGTTTTGGAGGTACAAAGTTTTGGCCCAACGCCAGCAATAAATAAATACATATGAATAGTAAATACACAGTGACAAGTATCACAGCCTGCAAACATCATCAGACAACTGTAAAGCATGCTAGGCAATAGGCATACTAGTTGTATGTTTCAATGTAATTCTGCAGACAATAATAAACCATATGTAGATGTCTGCATGGCTCTTGATATAGCTCTGTGGACAACATTACACCACACCAAGTCACCCGAGCAGTTTTAGGGTGAGCTAGCAAGTTGCAGAGGTATTATGAGACGTCATTCATACGTCATTCACGGTCATTTTTAGCCATTTCAGACGAGTCGATATTCGCATGGCATTTAACACCAAACGCAATAGTAATGTGTGCCTAGAGCTAAGGATTTCTGAGCCCCATTTGCTCCTATGTCTTGTAGTGAAAAGGAGCGATTGCACATGTACAACTTTTAACAAGTCTCCAGGTAAAAATTTAGCAAAAATTAAAAAAATGTATGTATTTATAAATATTTGTATATATTTTAGTTCAGATCCATTTTTCTTGATTTGTTTTCTTAGTGAGTGGTGGGATAGACACTCTAGCGCCCTCTATTGGCCAGCTGCCATTGCCACCCACAAGGAGGAATTTCCATGATGCAACTCCGCCCATTTTTTATTTGTTGCTGCTTTTTTAAATTTGGTTGCTGAACAGAAATATATATATACATTATATATATAGAGAGCGAGAGGAAAACTGAGAAAAGCCTCAAACTGTTTATATGCGAGTTTAGACCTGTTCCAAGCATTGAA
Organism: Filicampus tigris; assembly: GCF_054856515.1. Classification (NCBI taxonomy): domain Eukaryota; kingdom Metazoa; phylum Chordata; class Actinopteri; order Syngnathiformes; family Syngnathidae; genus Filicampus; species Filicampus tigris. The sequence goes on along the minus strand of NC_141232.1, from coordinate 11,768,844 downwards.
TAACCCCTTGAATTTAGAATTTTGGCAAATTTAACTAACAGATAAGGTATGATGTCCCTCCCAACAAGTGCACAAGAAGACCAGGCGCCAGTTGAAGGATTTTCTCTGACAATCACAACAAATGACAACAGCAACAACCACACCTACTATGACTATAGTAAGGCCTTCTGTTCCCAATTAGCCCCCCCCCTCTCTGTGGAAACATCTGAATGTTATATTTCTAATGCTTTTGTGCCAGGAATTTCCCCTAACCAGCACTACTTTGAATTAGTGCAAGTGAGCAACCAAGGAAATATTTGACAACATGTTTAGAGAAAAAAACAAGCAGGAAAACCATGACATTTCTTTCAAATGTTCCAACTAAACCACACTACCCTGCTGTTTGTCATTTGAAAGCATATTCACTACACTTGCTTTTTTTGTGTGTCCAATGTGACCGCATGTAAAAAAAAATAATAATAAAGGCACGCAAAGGAGAAAAGTCACATGTTGGCTTACACAAGGACCTGTTGGTTAAGAACGTCACTGAGAATATCATGTTTGCAATTGTGGGTTTTTGTTTGAAGGAGACAAATCACCTGATGGAATTAGATTGTCAGACATTAGACCACAAGCCAGTCCAAACTTGTTTTCGATTTGTTTCGTATAAAAATCCCGAAAGAGGTTGGAATTAAAGTGGCCGTGCGGCATGCATCCAGCGGGAGTTATGTAAGGTTTGTTTAATGCTGTGGCTGAGTGGGTGTGGCTATGCTGTGCCTGAGGAGATGAATGTGAACTAGTGTTTTAAAATGACATAGACATGACCTGTCAAACACACACACGCACTGTCACAGAATGCCAAGTTACCTTACATAGCCATTTACTTGTTGCTATAATGCAAGTCATACCTAAGGCGCTGATTCCATAAACATCTGGATCATATTTTTTTTTCTGTTAATTTATTTGCACCTAACAACATCTCAGGATTGAAGAAACTAGCTCAACCTCTATTGAGCCATATTTGTGCATAAATGGGAAATGTTTGGTCTTTACCTTTCACATGAAGTCGTTTTAATATTAAATATTAAAGATATTAGCCATATCTAGATTTAAAGATATTCTTCTTGTCCTCTGGGATATTAATACCAAGTGGATGATTCACAGCTATTCAGTAAAAGCTCTGGTTTCATTGGAACGGAGGTGATCTGGTTGAAAATAATCACATTGAGCTCAAATGCTGCTTACAAAGTTACAGTGCATAACTGATGTGTTTTCTGGTTTCTTCAATTATTTCTATGAGGTGAAGATGAAGGCAACACAACACTTGACAGCAAACTGGCCCAGCTGTTTTTTGCTTCTTTCCTATCTCTGAGCAGACACACCTCGTGTGCTATCACTTTGACTGCAATGATTGCAATGTGTGCGAAAGTCCATGGGGAACTCACTCACAGTGGGTCTGAATTGAGTATGCGTTGGGGGTTGGTATATAAGATGTAGCTCATTTATGTATTTTAGTTGAAATCAAACTTAATTAGGAGAGGCTCATCGGTTTTAAGGCATTCTGACTATGTTTTGCATATTAGTGCAAGAGACTCAACTCTAGTGATTGTGAATTAAATCAATGTCTATAGATGAAAGCAAACTTAATTTTATATAAACAGACAGAACAATTGCAAATCAATAAGAGTTGTTACATTTTAAAGTACCAAGGTACCTTTCAAGTCTATGCCACTTGTACCACCATGACAATAAACAATTTTTTGATGACAGAGTTTTTGCTGGTATATGCTGCAAAGACATTTGGTCCTATCATTGAATAGGGATAGACCGATCGGCATTGAATTTAAAAAAAAAAAAAAATCTGATGGCACATAATAAATCAATTTAAAACTGTGTTGAAATCAAAACAAAGATATGTGAAAGTTTATCTTTTCTGTCATTTTGAAATTTTGGAGAACTTCATTTACTGTAGAAAACTATATGGAGCTATTTTTTAAGTTTTCATTGAAGTTCTCATTTAACTTTTGAAGACATGCTGACAACCCTGGGTGCTCCCTGAACTTTATGTTAGAATTTTCTAACAAAGATGTATATTGTCAAAAATGTATAGTAATAATGATAATACATAAAAATCAACATTATGCAAATATGAACAATTGTTAAATAAACATATGCTTAACGACATTTCAAGAAAGTTTTCTTTTTTTCTTTTTTTTTTAGATCTTGATGCCAATATTTTCTTTTTATATGGAAAAATTCATATGGGCTCCAAATAATCGGCCCCATTGACTACTAATAATCGGTAGCGGTATCGGCTCTGAAAAAAAAAACATATCGGTCCATCTCTACTTTTGAAGTTATGTAATAGTTGTAACTTGTTTTCTTGTTTTTTCTTTTAGGAGTGTTAACTCAACAGAATTGACGGCTCTGATCGAGAAGCTGCAGAGGAATGCTGATAAAGTGGAGAAGAACATCTATGATGTGGAACAGAACCTCAACAAGGTACAGAATTCTTAACAGGTTGTCAGACATCTTTCAATACAGCCATTCTTAATAATGAATCTGATCATTTAAAAAAAAAAACACAATCCAGCAAAATTTTGCTTGAACTCCAAATTGTATATTTTGGGTCATTAATCAATTGTATTAGGTTAAACTTTCTGCACGCATTTTAACAGCTCATAGAATTAGGGCAGACAGACAATCTTTTTTTGATCACCCCTGTATAAAACTGACTCGAGTCATGTGATTCACATCCCTCACATCTGATAAAGGGAATATGAAAATCCCAATGAGGCGAGAACATGTGTTGATTTTAGTTCGATGAGTGGGTGAGGTCACACACTGAATATGCAATGTGGAAAAAAAAACCTATAACAGTACATTTGAGAGAGAAAAATAAACTTCCCTCGGAATTGTGTTTCACATGGAGTTTATTGCCGGTATGTTTTTCTCACCCTGCTTTATACTTGCAGGATGTAAGTAAGATCAATGAGGGCAAGCAGCCACTGTACCAGGAGGACACCAACAAGCGACTCCTCAATTCACTGACGCTGCTCGTTGGCCTGGATGAAGATGCTGTCAATGCCAAGCGCCTTCAGCATCCTCAGGCAGAGATGATAGAACAAGAGTAAGAAATAGACTGCGCCTTCCTCATGCTGATCCTAAATGACTAAATGAGTTTTTCCATGTGTGCGTGCATGTGTGTGTGTGTGTGGCCACAGCATGAAGCAGCTGCGTGAGAGAGTGAATAAACTGAGAGAGGATCATGACCGCATCTACCAACTCATCCGCACTGAGGGGGTGCCCACCATCAACTGGGGCAACATGATGGATGAGAAACTGGTAGGAAGTCCGATATACACCGGCATAATGCATATCCAGCGGTGGTTTCGTTTGTGAAAGCAATCAAGTAGCCAAGCAGTTTTGTTTTTACAGTTTTTTTCAGTCGCTTTGGATTTCTCAGATCACAATCGAGATTTGCAAAACTGTAAGTGCTTTTCCCAAAACAATCCGTACAAACAGAAAAAAACATCCTGGCTCCCCTTCAAAAGCTAGGTTCTTTCTCAAAATCCTTAGTTCATCGCTCCAAAGTGAATATGTGTGCCACTGAACATGTCAGGGCCAAAGCAACTGAGAAAACCTGTAAGAAGACAGCAACTCAAAATGAATGGGCTCTGACATCTGTCCTCGATTTGTATGAGATGTTTACGATAAATATTGCATATTATTATGTTTTTTATAAAGTTGATATCATTACTTTGAATCAGTACATCACTATGCATGAGTAAAGTGAGACGTCTGCTTATACTGTATATATCTGGTGGTTTCCTAGGACAATCTGAGCAACAAGGGTTTTGGCCAGGATCTACCATCTGTTGAGAATGACGTGGAGGAGCACAACATCTTCCATAGTGAGGTGGAGGCTTTGGCTCCACACATTTCTGCTGGTGGTGAAAAGGTACAAAGAGAGGCAAAGCAAAGCATCAAATGCTTTTTCTTTGGTAAACCAGAGGCAAACAACAACATGTTTTGTCTGTATTTCTCCAGGAATATGTCAGCGGCCTCCAGATGAAGTACAACAAACTGCTGGTAATTAAAGTCCCACACTATCTTGCTCTCGTGTAATGTCATGCGTAAACATATTTAAAATTTCCCCCCTCCCTAGGCCCTTTCCAGCGATCGCCAGCGCCACCTGCTGAGCCTGCGTGACTACATGCAACGCTGCACCAATGAGCTTTACTGGATGGACCAGCAGGCTGATGAGAGAATCAACTATGACTGGAGTGACAGCAACTTAGACTACCCTGCCCGCCAGAGGCAGTATGAGGTACACAGTGAAGTGAAAACACTATCAACAATAGTGAGAATTTAGTATGGTAGTATGATTTCCCAATCCTGGATGTCAGGCTGGCCTCGGGTGGAATCCTCGTACCTCCAAAATCATCATATGATTATGATATCTGTGTATCTATCTAGCTAGCTAGCTATCTAGCTATCTTGCTATCTAGCTATCTATCTAGAACCCCTTCAAAAACGAACTACAGTACAGTATGAATAGAAGTCTTTCTTCCATTTTCAGAGCCTATATCGTGATCAATCAATATAGTCAGCATCCCTCTTGTCCCAACAGAACTTCATCAGCAAATGTCTGGAATCCAAGGAGGCGACAATCACCAAGCTCAATGAAGATGGAGAAAAGTTGATTGCATCAAAGCATCCAGGGGCAAATGTTATTGAGGTATCGCTTACATGGTTTTGTTTTTTCCTCCACAGACGGTATAGACATTGTAGTTCTTTTTGGTACATGAACAAAACATTTGGTAAATTAAATTAAAAACAGACTCCGCACGCATCACTGGCTTTGAGACATTGAGCGAAAGCAATAATAATATTAAAAACGATTACAATTGAATATAATGATTGACCATGTAATGTGTTATGATGTTAATATAATATTTTCATAGTAGTCTTGTTATGTAAAATAATACGTTCTGAGGTTAAAAATATATACCCCCAGTATCTAAAGTACCTATGTGCACATGTACCTATGTTTTCAAAAATATCATCACAGGACATTTTCAAATAATTACTGACACTCTTTCCCCAGGCTCATATGGAGGCAGTACATGCTGACTGGAAGGAGTACCTAAATCTGCTCATCTGTGAGGAAAATCACCTGAAACACATGGACGAGTACCACAAGGTTAGACACTGATAGCATATGAGCACTTAAACAAGTTTATACTGGGTTCTAACTACACGCGAAAGCATGCACACGCAGACATTCAAACGTGTAACAGAACGTGTGCATGTGTGGGCGATTAGTATCAGAAGGAGGCACGTGACACCCAGGACCTGTTGAAGCGACTGGACACCGAGGTCAAACAGAAATACAACCCTGAGTTCAAGGATGTATACCAGATGGAGGCTCTGATCAGAGAGCTGGATGTAAGCTTTTCTTGTAAGACTTCTCAGCTGTTATGATTATCTTGGCTGAAAGCGTCATTTGTTTGGCTCTATAGGACCAATCCAAGGCCATGGAGCACTTTGATGAGCGGGTCAAGACTCTTCAGAAGCGTGGCCTTCAAGTTTTGCCCCTGAAGGCCAGAAGAGAGAACTCTCAAAAGCTTCTCCCCGTTGAGTCTCTGTGCGATTTCGACACAGATGAGGTACTGACAGTTCTTGTGGCTAGAGATGGCTAAAAAGGGGTGGATTTTGCTGCTTAACTCATATTCCACAAACTCAATCAGAATGCTGTGTTTCAACTAGTGGGCCTGCTGGGAATATATTCTTGAAAAAATATGTTTGGGTTAATTTCCACTTTAAGATGTGGCTGAAACAGAACATTCATTGTAGTACTCTAGTCTTGACACTTCAATGCAGAGCTATTTTTGACATCATGTAGTTTTAAAAATAAGACCTAACATTATACATAAGCTTTGCTTTGAATTGCATGATGTATTTTTTGGATGGTGTAGGGCCCGATTGTGCGTGGGAGCAGATACAGTCTGCTTCGCAACAATGGACCCAAGTGGGACGTAAAGGACGCAGCTGGGCAAAAGGTGTCTGCTCCAGCCATCTGTTTCATTATTCCCCCCACAGACGCTGACGCAGTGGCCCTCGCTGACAAGTGAGTTGGTATAGTTTTAAAGTCATAACACATCCTGGATTGACGATATAACGCCGTAATCATTGCAATGTTGTGCGTAACCAGCCTGGCGGCGCAGCAAGGTTCTCTCAGGCACAAGATGGGAGACAGCAAAGCGGCACTGTTGAAGCGCTTTGATGAGCTGAAAAAATCCAGTGGTGGTGCAGGTAAAGCTGATGCTTATTTTGCATGTTCCATCATGTATCTCACAGAAATTGCCGTGTAATTTGAGAATCAACTTACCGTATGCTGACCAATAAAACTACCACCGATAACAGTTGAATACAATCGCTAATAAGATCATAATAAGACCAGATATGTTTCTAGTATTTTCACCGAATGTCGCTAAATGATGCAATCCATTCTACATCGCTGAAAATGACAACTAAAATCATTCTTAACATGTCTGTGTGTAATCTCTTGTCATCAGACAAGCAGGAGCAACAATGTCGCCAGCTGATGGCTGGACTGGATAAGGTTTCCAGAGACCTGGACATACAAGAGAGGGCCATTCAAGCTCGAATACGCCCACCACTGGAGCTGAAGAAGCCGCTCCAGGATAGCGGTGACCGCCTGCAGGATTTGAGGGTAATTACAGGACTTTAATTGTTGTTAGCCATTCTACCTCTAAATAATTATTAACCCACAAACTCGTCCATTTTTCCAGGATATTGACATTGCAGTTCATAGAATCGAACCAGAAAAGACCTCCAAAGTACAAGACGCAAAGAACTTTTTGGTCTCAAATTCAACATGCCCCAGTGCTCCTTACCTTCATAACAAAGCAGATGATGTCAACAGGAAGTACAACTACTTAGAGCAGCTTCTTCAGTCCTCTCAGGAAAAGTACGACACAAAATTATTTACTAAATTATTGACACTAATTATGTCTCACTATCTCACCTACTGCAGCAGCATTGTTGATATGATTGTGTTCCTTTCAGTCCTCTTTTAGCCTGTTTGAAATTTCACTAAGCTAACCATTAAATCCTGCTTTCCTTTAGAATGAGGAATTCTAACCAGCTGGAGGCTTCACTTCACAATGGAAAGTCTTTGCTGTCCGGCTATGAGAACAGGTTGGCCAGGGAGGATGTTGCTCCTTCTGACATGTCCTCGTTGGAGAAAGCTCAGCGCGAGCTTGCAGTAAGATTAAAGACTAATCTTCCATTTTACAAGACAGATACATTACCTGTGCCATAGTGTAAAAAACAGGAAGAGAGAGACAAAAGATACAGTGTTACCTATTGTATTTTTACCATGTCTTGTGTGCTACAAAGAGTGTTCTGTACTTTATCCATGCAGATTATTTCGTTGTTGAAAGTAATGGGACAAGTAAAATAAATAATTACTATTTTGCAAATGTTTTATAAAAAGATGATTTTTTTTTTTATCAATGATTTATTCATTTTTTTGATCATTTCCCAACCAAGGTTTTTGTCTGTTTTTTGTTCTTTTCTCAACATAGCTGTCTACCTAACTATTGTCCCTTGTCTACACTGACAGGATATTGCCTCAGATCTAAGATCCAAGAGGGCAGTAGTCAACGAGACTGAGCAGAACCTGCGTTTGGCCAAAGGCAGCGCTGACCAAATGGCCATAAAATTCCAAGAGCATTGTCCTGACATTGAGAGGCAGGAAGCTGATGTCCAGAAGCTAAACAAGCGCTTCAACATCCTGAACAATCAGCTCGACACCAGGTCAGAGTGTCCTAATGAGAAAGACAATTCAGAAATTCAACCTTCGAACCATACCGTTTATTGCTCTTCTTTACACTATGTCACAGGTCTCAAAGTTTGCAGAGGGCTAAGATGTCACACAATAATTATCGCAATGATTATAACAACATGAACAACTGGCTGGCTCGTATTCCAAACTACGAGCCATCTGAAACCGATGACATAAAGCAACTGGAGATCAAACTTAAGAATCAGAGGGTTAGCGCTATTTGCCACTGAACCTGACTATGATAACACATTTTTCACTGTGGAACAAGATTACAAACAGTACAAGTAGGACTTACTATTCTACTCCCTTGTCTGCAGAACTTGCTGTCTGACATTGCAAGAAAGGAACCCGACTTGAACAATCTTTCCAAAAATGGTCGACTTTACCAGCAAGCTATCAAAGTAAGAGATTTTTTCACACCAGTCATAGCTTACGCAAATGAAAAACAATATGGTAATGGTTTGAACCTTACCGATGGATCTTTGTAGGACTATGAGACTGAAACTGAGAAGTTCAGATCCATACTTGACCTTGATGATGGACTTGTACCTCAGACGTACAAGCGGAGCCGAATGGAATCCCCTGCACTGGTAGTCAAAGCAGAGGTAGGGCACCTTGCCAAAGTTTGTGTTAGTTCAATCAAACACTAATGAATGCATGGTTGTTAAAACAGTGATTCCCAACCAGAATGTCGTGGTACCCCTAGTTTGGTGTGAGAAATCATCTAGGGTGTTGCAGGAAATTATCCAATTTCAATTCATTTGTCCAAAAATTACATAAGTTTTGGCTCCCTGCAAGTACATCAGCTTTGAGTTCTCCAGAATCATATGGAAAATATTACTAGTTCAATAATAATGTGTGTACCAATACGATGCTTCTTGTTTGCTTGTGGTGGCACACACTTGCCTATGCATTCACGTACACACAAAAAGGCCTCATACTGCATTTGTTCCAATGACATTTTATTTTTCCCTCTGCAGGAAGCTGCTATTGAGTCCAAATATACTGAGGTGAATTCTCTGAACAAGCAAAGACTTCTAAATCTTGAGTTCGCCCATAGCCTTCTCAACCAGGTGAATTTCTGCATGATAATTAACATAAATATCATCATGAATATAAATACTTTTAGCATGGATTAAACATTACTCTATACTTTCTTCTTTAGCAACCAGATATCCCTTTGATCCATTCTACAAATGTCCAGTCAGTTAATGCTGGAGGGGATCTGTGGAGAATTAAGAAGCAGTTACAAGATGAGATCCAAAGGAGGGAGCAGTTAGAGAAAGAAATTGAGATAATCCAGACTGAGATATATGTCCTAGAAGGACAGAAGCCTCAGGATACAATTGTTAAGAAGGAGCTCATCAAAAAAGTTCCCGATCCTCAGCTAGACGAGGAAGTGTACAAGGTACAACAGAAGCTTTCAGAGGAACGCCGGGTTACCCATGTTCTGGAGAATGACCTCGAGGTACTAAAATTGAAGCTGCGTGGTCTTGAGACCGAGGTCAAGGAAGGAGCGCAGCAATACATGGTGAAGGAGGTTCTCAGAATTGAAAGAGACCGTGGTCAGGAAGAGGAAATGCGCAAGCTTCGGGAAGAGTTGGACGAGCTCAGAAGGCAAAAGTTGCTTAAAGATAATGAGCTTATTCAGATACAAAAGCAGGTGACAATTCTGGCCGAGGAGAAGAATAAAGAGCAGGAAGTTATCAAAGAAGAGGAGGTGATAAAAGTACAAAATGACCCTCAACTCGAAACAGAATACAGAGTTCTCTTGAACAGGAGACAAAAAGAAACTGACGGAAGGAAGCAATTGGAGGATGAATTGAAATTTCTTCAAGAGAAACTCCGTAGACTGGAGAAGGAGAAATCAATGGCTGAGGAGAAGATTTCCATTAAGGAGGTGCTTAAAGTAGAGAAAGACATTGCCTTGGAAAGGGAGGTGGAAAACCTTAGGAGGCAATATGAAGATGAGAAGACCAAACGGAGATCATCCCAACGAGAAAAAACTGACCTCCAAAGAAAAATTGCTGGTCTAGAGGAGGAGAAGTCCAAGGTTGTGATCCAAGAGAAGATGCGGGAAATTGTCCGTCCTGACCCCAAAGCTGAGAACGAGGTAGCCAATCTCCGACTTGAACTTGTCGAACAGCAGAGGCGCTATAAAGATGCAGAAATCCAGTTTAGATCTTTGCAGGATGAGCTGAACATGCTCAAGAACAGGGGACCTCTAGTGGAGGTCAAGGAGATGATTAAAGAGGTCATCAAGTACAAGACCGATCCACAGACTGAAAGAGAACTTGAGAGACTTCGCAATGAAATTGTTGACAAAACTCACCAGACTGAGAAATCTGAGATGGAGATTCGCCAACTGAATGACGAAATTCAAAGATGGAAAGAAATGAAACCTCAAGTGCAGATTAAAGAGGTTGTCAATGAAGTGCTGCAGTACAGAGAGGATCCCAAAACTAAGGAGGAGGTTGAGATCCTTAAAAGAAAACTGGCTGATGAACAGTCGAAACGTCTCGAACTTGAGAGGGAAAGGTCATCCCAAGAAGAAAGGATCAGATTGAGGAAGATAGATCTGTCTCAGGTCCGCGAGAAATTTGTTCAGCAGGAAGTGGTCAAGATGGAAGAGGATGCTCTACTCCGATCAGAGTGTGAAACTTTCTTACAAAACATTAACAATGAGCAGAGACAGAAGGATTCTCTGAAAGCAGAGCTCTATCAACTGCAGAGACTGAAGGCCGACTTGGAAATGCAGTTGGAGGAACTTGAGCGTGAACGTAGGGCAAGACGTGAAGCTGAACTGGAAATCCAGAGGCTTCGGGTCAGACTTACTGAGCTGGAGATGCGAGACAAAGAAAATCGTGAGAAGGTGACCGTCAAACAAAAGGTAGTCCTGCAGCAGGATCCCCAACAAGAGAAGGAACATTCTATTCTAAAACTTCAGCTGGATGAAGAGAAGCATAAACGCATCTTGCTTGAGAAAGAACTGAATGCGCTGATCCAGCAGCAGGTCACCTTGGAGAAAATGGATGTGAAAGAAAGAATTGTTCGCACCGAGAAGGTCCAGGTTGAGAAGGATCCTGAGGCTGAGCTTGAGATTGAGAACCTCAAGAGGACACTGGAGGAGGAAAAAAGGAGAAAGAGAGAACTCGACCAAGAGATGATAACTGTCACTTCCAGGCTCTCTGAGATTGAATTTTCCAACACCAAGTCAAGTAAGGAGCTGGACTACATTCGAGATGAAAGTACTCGTTTGCAGCACGAGAACCAAAGACTGCAGAATGAAATCCGCAAGCTCCGTTCTGAGATTGAGATCACCAGCAAAGAGACCCAACTTATCACCGAGTCTGCACCAAGAGAGGATGGAAAGAACCTGGAGTTGAGGCTCGACTCTCTACAGAGAGAACTTACAGAGCTCAGAGGCATCACCATAAAAAAGGATGAGGAGATAGAGAGGCTACAAAAGAATCTGTCAGCTGTTAGAATGAAGAGAGAACAAAGAGAGAGCCATCTGCGAAGGTCTATTGTTGTTATTGACCCAGACACAGGGAAAGAAATGCGACCAGAGGAAGCCTTCAAACTGGGGCTGATCGACTGGAAGATGTTTGTCAACCTGCAAAGCCAGGAATGTGACTGGGAGGAGATCACAGTCAAGGGCCCCAAGGGAGAGTCATCTGTACTCCATGACAGGAAATCAGGGAAAAAATTCTCTATTGATGATGCTTTGAGTCTTGGGCACATCACAAATCTTCACCTTCAACAGTACATGAACAAGCAACTAACCATCCAGGAGTTTGGTGCAATGGTGTCGGGAAAAAGCAAGTAAATTCATCTACAAAAGCAGGTGTCATGCAACAAAATGTGATTTTATTGTTAGATTGTTTAAAGGATTTTTGCCTTTTACTAGCTCCTGACTTTGCTTTTGTGGTGCATCCCCCCCTTTATTACGAAATGCACTATTTGCTTATTCATATTCCATTTTATGGTATTAAAATGAAAATGCAGTTATAACCAAATTAAATTACCATTAAGTATGGTCTTGGAAGAATGCCTGTTGCTGAGCTTTATTTTACTACACTGGGTACAAGGGTACACAACTTTTTTTCTTTGATTTTCAAATACAATCCATTAGGACACAGGAATGTTTCCATCATTTGTGGGATTTTCCAGGAAAGAAAATGTATACTATGCCTATCCCTAAATAAAAGTCCAGTTAAACTGAGAAGTGTTTTTGTGTGTAATTAGAATTGATCAAAACTTGTTTTTATTTGTGATCAGAGTATTTATGTTATAGCACACAAGTGGTCGGCAACACTATCCAGCTATTCATTTTCTATTCTGTTGTCCCACAGGGGTGACGGCAATACTTTGTGGACATGACATTTACCTACGTATATATTTGTCTGGACTGAGGGAGCATCTAGAGCTAGCATAAGTAGGCAGAAAACCCCACATACAAGAGTGTCTCATAAACTCAAATTCATTTTTGTGCTATGCACTTACAGAAACCCGTTATGTGAAAAGAAAAATGTTATACTGGAAAAGAACCAAAAAGTGATGCCCAGCACATGCAGTGAAATATAATTAATTTGGTAGCTGCTTGTTTTAAGTAATGTTAGTGTGAATGGCGCATTACCCGTTGAGTTAATAATTGCTACAGTTATCCAAGCATCCGCAAAGCGATCAAAGGGGTCCATATTTGATTTAATGAACCATTCATAGTTTAACAGTGCCCGCGGATACCATTTGAGACACTCAACTCACCTTTGTTTATAAAGCACTTTGAAAAACAACCACAGCTGTAACAAAGTACTGTAGATTAAGGAGTCAGCAGGGAGAGGAAAAGGGAGATCCTCGACTTCTGCAGACTCCTGTTGTTGTGATGGTGAAATTAACTCAACGAATGTTAACTTTCCATCTCCTTTAAATCGCTAGATCACTGTCAAACATGTTGAAATAAAAAGATGAGTTAAACATAACCTAATTGAACATATTGGGTGGCTCACTGCAGTTTTGGCTGGAGGAGCCATCCTATTGTCTTTAAAAACCTATTACACAACCCTATATCATCACATACTTAAAGGGGAAGTCAACCCAAACATATTTTTTTCAAGAATATGTTCCCAGTAGGCCCACTAGTTGAAACACGGCATTCTGATTAATTTTGTGTTTCTGGAATATAAATTAAGTAGTAAAATGCGCTCGTTTTTAGCCATCTGTGGGGGCGGCCATTTTGTCTTGTGTCGACTGAAAATGACATCACTACTGCTTACGACGACCAATCACGGCTGACCTGTTTTCTGAATCCTTCCGCTTTAAAGGGGAAGTCAACCCCCAAAACGTTCTTTGCAACATGTTCCCTGCGCCTTCACTAGTCTAAACACGGAATTCTGATTAATATTATGCTTGTGGAATATGAGTTAAGCAGCAAAATCCTCCCATTTTTAGCCATCTCAGGGGCGGCCATTTTGCCACTTTCTGTCGACTGAAAATGACATCACAGTTGCTCAGGTGAAACATATGGCACACGGTAACTGGTACGCTGCCTAATCTGTAATCTAATACATTATGTTAAATATTATGATAATATGAGGCCAAATAACACAGCAATGACAGCAGAGACATGGAGGAACATGAACCAAGGAGCTGTAACAAGTAACAGCGATGATTCAACGGATTCGGAGAAACAAGATATACCCCATCCACAGCTTTATCTAAAGCCCGTATCTCACTGAACCACGACTGCTTGTGGATGTTTGTGCACGTAGCGAATGCTGATGTTTTGCTTGTCACAAATTTATTTTGAACATGTTTCATTTCTTTGTGAAAAACTGTTTGCCACAAGTAAAAACTGTTTGGGAACATCTTGGCAACCTTTATGAAGCCAGAGGGCAAACCAACATTCGCTATTTGCGCAAACACTAGATGAGAGTATTCGCAGTTCGGTGAGGTACATAAAGTTAGCAAAGGTGTGCAACACATTGGGTAGCATCGAGGCCTGAACCAACTCTAGCACAAAAAAACCCTCACCTTTTTTGTTGTGCTATGTTATCGTATTGTTCATAAATGCCAATAAAAATGCTTTTATACTTAAGAACATTTCAGAGCATTTTTGTTAATCCAATTACAGTCGAATCAGTAATCTACTTTAATTTTTTTCAAGTCTTTAAGAGTGTGAGTGCTTTAAACTCCCCTGGTTATGTTAAGGACATCATTTTGTCATTTATCATATTATTTAACGTGTTGCTTTTATTATATCAAATGCTACGAACATTGCACCGTATTTAGACAATTATATCTACTTTTTACTGCAAGTGTGCAAGCCAAGTTTCCCTATTTTCTATTTTGTGCACGTGACATGACACCGTCTACCGGAAAACGAGTGGAATTTTTTAAATTTATTTGTTATTGACATAATATTCAATTTAACAATTCCATAACATTTTCTTTGTCAATTTAACAATGAACAATTAATGGAAACAAAATTAACAAAAAAACAACAACAAAATATGTACAAACATTAGACATCCCAGTACAATTCCACTATAAACAAAATGTCAACAGACTTCAACTAAAAAAATTAGAATAAATTTGGAAAACGAGTGGAATGCGTCTCAGCCAATGGCGGGTGCTGCGTGGACAAGAAAGGCGGGGCTTGGCTTCGTGATTAGTGGGTGTGTGAAGTGTTGTCTTTTCCTCTCATTCGTTGCGACGTTTTATTAGAGTTGCAAGATGGCGACGGTGCATCTGAGAATCGGCGATCTAGTGTGGTGAGATATGCTTTAAATGTCAAAACATGGATGTTTGCTCGCAATGGTGTCTGCATTCATTAATTTACTTTTATTTAGTGTATCAAAATTGAACATGATTAAGCACTAACTACCTGTAAATGCTTCAAGTGTTAGCTAGTTGGTTATTTGATGGACAACCAAAACAAAATTGTTAGCCAAGCTGACTCAACATTCGTTGCTAGCTCCTTGCTAACGTTAGCGAAAAACTAGCAGATGTTCAGATAATGGAGTTGTTTCCCTATTAAATATAGCTTTGTGGATACTATTCTGAACACGCAAATCACTCTCTATCCATTCAAGTTTATATTGGAGTTGGCGTGTTGTGTAATTTCCTGCCCCGAAGACGAGCTTTAGTAGCGCATTTGCTTCAGCGGAAATCTAGGTTAGCACGGAGGTGTGAAAACGGGAAACTCTATTATCCGCCGACTTGCTCCATCCAGAACATTTAACATTTTGCTCGTGTTTCCCATAGTTTGTTGTGACCTATGGATGATTGTTGTGGATGTGTATATCCAGCTGCTCTCAACGCGGGCCTGGTGTCACTTGTTTGCGTTCCTCGTCGCGAATGATCCACCACTGTTGCGGGCTTGCACAGTAAAGCAGCGAACAAAAGGGACATAAAGAACCGAACATTTTACAACAAAGAGTCTTTATGTTGCTAAATGTTAACCCTTCATACAATTTCCAACACGGAGTGCTGGTTTTGAATATTTCTTGTGGAAAAAATGGTACACTGACGCAGAATAACATGGAGTTGACCCGAGAACTGTTCAGTAAAATATTGTTGGATTTTATTCCTCAAACATCTGACGTCGTATTTGTGAACAAACACAACTCTCACCAAATATAATTTAAATATCATGGGTTATTTATTAACTGACGAACGTTTAATTAAATGTGAGCAAACGCACTTTAAAAAGAATATTTTGAGTTCATTTTTACCTTGTTGATTCAGTAAGTTTTATACCATGTCTGAACTAGCCTTTGGTTCTAATAAAGTAATCAAGTTTATATTAATGTTTTTGCTCCGTCTAGCATCCTAAAACATATACATTTTATTACAATACTAGATTTCTCGGCAGTATTTTTTTATACTTTCTACTTGCCGTACATAAGTTATAAGCAGTGGCTAAATACTTGTTTAAATTTCAGGGGGAAACTTGGCCGCTATCCACCATGGCCGGGAAAGGTAAGTAATAAAGATGGCAAAAGCATGTATTTATGGCTTCACTGAAAACAAATGATAAATGTAACTTTTGGTCTTCAAGACATGTATATTTTATTTTTATTTTCAATAGATTGTAAGCCCGCCCAAGGATCTGAAAAAGCCAAGGGGCAAAAAATGCCATTTTGTGAAATTCTTTGGAACTGAAGACCAGTAAGTAAACATAGGTATATATTCTGACTGAGCTCTCTGTTCCATCTTCAACAAATGACAATGATTATCTGAATGATTTTCTCTTTCAGTGCTTGGATCAAAGTGGAGCAGCTGAAGCCCTATCATGCTCACAAAGAGGAGATGATCAAAATAAACAAAGGCAAGCGCTTCCAGCAGGCTGTTGATGCAGTGGAAGACTTCCTTAAAAAATTAAAGGGGAAAGAACAGGTGAGGGACTTTTATGATAAAACTTAAAAACTGAGTGAAGATCGCTGTTTAAGCTAAATTCTAAGCATCAACATTATAAAAGACTGTATTTGGTCCTATTAAACAGTGTAAAATTTGAGAGTAAACTGTTCAGAGTAAAATTCTCAAAGTAAATTTTACACTGAATATTTGAGAGTAAAATATTGATTTTCTCTATTCTCATAATTTACTTTGAGAATTTTACGCTGAATACTTTACTGTCTACTGGGACCTAGTATAGTCTTTTTTGAGTAAAATGTATTTTACGAAATTTACAGTGTAGGCTCATGATATGGCAAATCATTTTGTTGAAAAATATTTACAAAAATAAAGTGCATCAAATTAATTTGGATCTCAGGCATGCAAGATTCGGATTTGAAAACCAAGGAGTGATAACCAAATGATTACATTTCTCGGGATATTTATAAAGTACTTTTCAACCATTACTCCATATGGTATTAGATCCTTAACCGTTAATCAAGATGACGTGGTTCCAGATATTGGGACTTTCTTGTGTTATGCCATCTACAGATATACCGGTAAGTGTGAACCCTGATAAAAGTTTTTAAAAAAATTATAACTGAAGTACAAATTGTAATTATCAGATTTTTTTAATCCATAATGCCGCTGTTCCATTAGTCCCAAGCACCACTCCCCTTGGCCCGGCACCACACCACACTGCCTCTTTTGGTTTTCCATTACAACAGGCACGGGGGGCAGATGTTGGAACCTGAGCTGCACAGTGCACACTCTATTTCCCAAGTGGTGTGTCTCGGCCAATGAGTTTGCGGCGATTCAAATATGAATTGACGTTGCATGATATGGCGATGTCGCAAAGTACAGCCATCAAATGCACAGGAGCTTTCAGATATGTTGGCTTTACGGGTTTAAGACAGTGAGACAGAGCCTTTGAAACAAAAATACAATATCTACAGTACACATATTTTGTTTTTACATCAACATTGAGCCATATTTACAATTTCATATGTACCATGGATGAAATAGTACGATGGTGATTTCGTGAGCGGCACGCAAAGCTCGCAGCCAGCGCTCATTCATTCTGAATGGAGAGCTCAGTCTCATTCATTGAGCCGCCTCTCCGAGTCAACGGCTCGTCATCCCTCATTCTTCGGCATCCGAAACTCTCCAGCGACCACCCAAAGCCTCCATCTCTGAGGAGGTGGCCATGACCATCGCGCCAGGGGAACGGTGAGGCTCCTCTCTGTGGCTGGAAACCGCTCATTCAACTGAATTTCACCATGTAAGCGGTGCATGCGTCCCCACAGCGGTTCCATTGCACCCACTCGGCCCCGAATAAGTTTAATGGGAAGGCGACCACTTGGGGCCAAGCAAGGCCATCTTGATGTGGAACCAGGTTAATGGAAAAGCAGCACAAGAGTAGTCATGGTTGTTTTTAGGCATCTCCCAATGTGGTGCACACTGCTACATCTAACATATCATTTTTGTTGTTGCTGTTTACAATTTCTAATATGTAAAAATGTCTAATGTTGAGCTGCATGTCAGTAAATAAAATCTGAATTATCTTTCTTTTTTTTTAAAGAACTCTGAAGGTAAAGGAGACTCCAAGGGAAAGAAGGCTCCTAAAAAACCTCTAAAAATACTGGATGAGGATGATGAGGATCTCAGTGCCTTGAGGGACCCCTCTGAGAAGGTCAGTAAGACACAAACAAAATAGGACAAGAAAAATGTCTGTTCTGTCAATAATTCATTGAGGAGCCACACTGAGCTTTACACCACAAATACACTCACATAATGCAGACCTCTGCAATAGTCCATTCCTTTTAATATGAAATGTAAACGGCTCGCTACATCATCAATATGGCAGCTGCCTTGATAAAGTATAAGAAACAGAAATATACTGTACTGCACTATGGTAAGTAAAATGTGACTTTCTTTGATTTGTTTGGCGTCATCATAGATAGGCATCCTGTGTAGGGGCCTGATTTACTATCCCAAATAGCCAGATCTGAATTGCGTTTTCGCACTAACAACGCGTGCTGTTGCTGGGTATGATGTGTCTATTATAATTAAAGTGGTCCATGTGTAAAAACGACGGAAATTTGTTTGCACGCGCAAACAGACGCAGAAGCCAGGTGCTCCCAAGCATCTGCATAACGAAATTCCTGTGCATTGTGGAAGGAGTTATGCAAATAGATGAAATTAGCGCACAGATAGACGAGGAAGTGTACAATGAATTGCGTTAGCGCATTGTGCAAAAAATATGGCTGAAAGGGTTAAGGGTCAGTTTGATGCACACCTCTAAAATAAAACATTTGGTCAAATTACCTTTTATAATGTTATTAATACTGTAATTATGTTCATGGGGGCGGAACCAAATTACAAAAATAATAAGAAAAAATTGAAAATAAAATGCACAAGTCTGTGGGTGAGTATGCGGAGGGTCCACTGTAATTGTAAATTTTAATGTATGACGTGTGCTGCAAAAAACAAACGCTGGGGCGCAAACGGCCCCCTGAGACAAAGTTTTGACCCACTTGCTGGATTGTAAGGCCACTATATTATATTTATTTACAATATGTTGCATGCGCCCCCACTAGTCTTAACACGGCATTCTGATTAATATTGCGTTGGTGGAATAAAATTTAAGCAACAAAACCCACCCGTTTTTATGCATCTCAGGGAGCGGCCATTTTGCCACTTGCTTGAGGCTCAGATAATGCCCAATAATGTCTCAGCTTGCGATCTTCAAAGGACCAAAATCAAAAAACAGCTGAGCTGTGGTTGGTCATTACTTGAGCCAAAATGGCCGCCTTTTGAGATGGACGAAATCAGCTGGATTTTGGCTGTTTATTAATTCATGCTCCACAATCACAATATTAATCAAAATACCGTGTTTAGACTAGTGGGGGCGCATACGACATGTTATAAAGATGAATTTTGGTTGACTTCCATTTAAATAAAAAGAAAAACAGCTTGAAGTATAAGTGAAAGAGTTAAACATTTCTGAGTTACAGATAATAAATCAATCACACTGATAATTTAGGGGAAGCTGGTAATGTTAAAAGCTTTTATATACGTTGCCACCACTGTGCTGATTTGCCACTGCCTCAGATCTAGTATTTTAAAGATGCAAACAGTCAGCGCAGCTCATCTCAGATTTGATAAATCACATTACGCGTCCTCCATACACTGTAGATGTTTTGCTTTAATGTACATAGCAGATGCACCGAGAGGTACAGTGGATATAGTTTATATACCGGTACTTCCCTGTTCAACCGCCAATTTTCTGTGATAGAAAAAGAGACCAGGATAAATCATTTCAACCACCATTTATGTGACCTATAACATGTACATGCATACAATTTCATGACAGGACAAGAATCTCTTTTATACATATATATTCTTTATGTCTGGGCTATCTGGTTGGGTGGCAAGACGGAAGCATTATCTTAAAAAGAAAATCATCCAGCCCTGTTACGTTTTGCAAAATACACTGGAAATGTCCTGAACACATGGGGCTAATTTGTTGTGGTTCGTGGAAACCAAGGTTAAACTTTCTGGCCATAATTCCAAAAGGTATGCTTGATGCAAACACAACACTGTTTATTACCAAAAGGCCACAATGCCTACAGTGAAGTATGATGATGGCAGCATCCCCCTGGAAATCTCAGCAAATTCACCCTCTGTTTTTAAGGTGAATGTGTGTCTCTTTCCTCCTTAAAGGACTTAACTGACTCTGACCCTGAGCCGTCCACTATTGAGAGGCTGGGGGCTGCACCTGGATTCAAATGGGAAAGCAGTGTAGGTGAACCCATCCCACCCCTACTTCCCACCTAGCTTGCCTTGCCTTGCCCTTCTTCTACCTTTTACTTAACCCTTGGCTTTAATGAACAACTATGCAGACCTTTCCCTTCTGACCTTTTGGTGCTTGCACTTGACCACTGATTCTGTTTGGTTCCCCTTTTGGTTTGGACACATTTTAGTGTGTCGAGGCTTTAAAATGGCTGATTTGTTTCAGTTGTTTGAGAAAATATTTTACTTAACCACCAAGCATTTAATATCTTTAAAGCATGGGTTGTAGCTCTGCTCTAGGGCTGTGGTTCTCAACTGTTGTCACCCTGGGACACACATTTTCCTATTGTCACTAAGGTTCGACCCACTTTTATATAAGTTGAGAAGAATACAGAAAATATATTGTTTAAAAAAAAAAAAAAATTTGAAATGAGGTATAGTATATATTTTAAACACACACTAACACAATAGTAATCATCATTAAAATAAGTTCAGTATTTGTATGAAAAAGAAGAAAGAAAAGAAGTAGGAATATTCTACATCGTAAACCAAGAAACCCCTATATATTTTTTTCTAACTTTTGTGTGACCCACCCATAATGGATCCACAACCAGCTTTTAGGTTTCGACCCACCAGTTGAGAATCACTGCTCGAGGGTTTAGTTGAACCTAATATGTGGCTTCAGCAGTTTATGGCCATGGACAAAAATATAGTTTAAAAGATTCCTCTTCTTGTTCGACAGCATTTGTGACGTAACATTGACATAAAACCGTACCACGCTACGGGTAGCTGCATTTGAAAATATCAAATTCACTCCAGAGCCTGCACATAAAAAAAAGTTTTGTTTTTGAATCATTTCTTTTGGTCTCAATGGTATTTTCAACATTCAAAGCATGGACTGTTCAGTCTCTAATTTCTACAGTTGGGTGACCATTTTTTTCTCCCATCTGATGTTCTCATTTAGTAAGGACGGTAGTATTTTTATTAACTGCTGAACCCACAGATTAGCTTCAGCTAAAGTTAAGGGAGCCCTTTTTTCTGTAAAATGAGTGTATTGTCGTGGAATTGCCTCCAAAATCACTGTATTTGTGACTGTTAACGGGAAGCTTTCATTAGAACTATTCCCATACAGCTGCTTGTTGTTACTGTACATGAATGTGAAGTGTCCTTTTTAACGAGGAATGTCTGGAAATTTTGGTCAACAAAAATGGACAGAAGTGCATTTTCATTTTTTGTTTGAATGACTTGCGCCACTGAAACAACACAGCCAAAACTGGATGTTGTGGTGACGCAAGCATTTGCCAACGGCTGGCCAAATTGAGCTGAGGTGGTGCTATGACATGAGGAAATGAGCCCACAGCCAAAATTCGACCACTGCGGCAGCCAGACATTGGTCTGGGGTGAGTAGATTGGATGGCCGCCAAGGAGAGGCTCGGCTACGGTGACGCTGCAGGGCATTTTGTCCAATTACTTTTACTATGTTAAATCTGATCTTTTTATGTAGGTGTTCACCCTACAAATGCGACTTGTAATGTGAAAGGGAGGCAACTGTGAAGTGACACGTACACAAAACTACATCGAGTGACACATTTGCTCACTAAATACGATGTCATGTGGCAGTGTTTTACGGAAGTAAATCTGGTGGCGTGTATAGGTCTCAGTTTAATGCATTTGTGGCACAATTTCAAGGATTTTGTGCTTGAACTGACCACCCCCCACACACGCCCGTATATTAACTATATTTTTCGCCACTGACTTTTTTTCTGCTACTCCAACCGTCTTTGCATTTCGCATGACATTTCTTGCCTGTCCTCCGATAAACACCACCTGAGCTTTCAGACAGTAGTCACATCAGATACATAGCAGATACTTATCCACGTACAAAAGAGGCCTGGTGCGGTTTGTTTTTTTTGTTTTTTTAAACTCTTCACATTGGCAGGAAAAGAAATCCATAGAAAATTTTGGCAAAGTGCAGTTCCAACCGAGGAATTTTTATTTTATTCAATTTTTTGTGGCATTGGAATTTCTTAGGTGTTTTTGTTTTTTGACTTTGCTTTCCTGATTTTCAGATTTCAGCTCAGTTCTGGCCGGGAATTTTCATTTTGACGCATTCCTACTTTTAACCACACCAGAGTTAGCTTAGTTTGTCCGTAAAGAAGACACCACACTTGTTCTTCATAATCTCATTGGGGGTACTAAACCCTGCAAATTTCATGTGCATTCACCAAACTCCAACAGCAAACCCCCGTAGATCATGGATTCCAGGTTTGCGGTTCTTGCCATTTCGCAGATTTTTTTTGGTATAGTTATAACTAACGCTAGTCTATTTAGGGTATAATTATAGTATCAGCCACTAGATGCCGGCTACTTATTTTTGACACTGTATATTTTAAAGAAGACAAATTTAAATAGGAGCTACAGTATTTCAAGCTTAGCCTACAGTAACGTGAAAATGTTAATTATGAATCCTGAATATTTTGGACTGATATCGAAATTACAATTAATAAATTGATTTCAAAATTTTGCATTTATTCATCGACCAAACCTTAACTTTCATCATAACTTAAAAGAACTAAAATAACAACAATATATTTACATTACAAATATAAAACACAAACAAAATACATGCAAATTTTACTCTTGAGCTTCCACTTAAGTACACACACATAGTGACTTGCATTTTGAACTCAGTTGTTTTCTAGCTCTGACAACTTAAGCTTCTGTGCACCCCTGCTCACAATGTTAAACAAAAGTCTGTCTCTGTCTCCCCAAAATGTTAATAGAATTTCTTTTGAAACATTCGTAATCCTCTATATGCCATTTGTTGTTGGCTGACGTTCTTTTCCGTGTATTTCTCAGCAATATTCTGTGTGTTGTGGGATAGTTGTTAGCACTTTGAATCGTGCTTCAGG
Source organism: Filicampus tigris (assembly GCF_054856515.1). Lineage (NCBI taxonomy): Eukaryota > Metazoa > Chordata > Actinopteri > Syngnathiformes > Syngnathidae > Filicampus > Filicampus tigris. The sequence goes on along the minus strand of NC_141232.1, from coordinate 11,745,885 downwards.
CCCTCTTGTGTGCGGTTTTCATGTTCTCCTAAGGCTTTATGAGGTTTCTCCAGGTACTCATGCTTCATCCCGTATTCCCAAAACAAGCATGCTGACTGAATTAATTATAGACTCTAATGTTTACATAGACGTCACTTTAAATTGTTTTTGGTGTGAGCCAAATGAGGACACGCGATAACTCAAATGGATGGATATTCTGGTATTTACGTTGCATTCTGCTTTCTGCGGTCAACAAAAATGGCAATTCCTAATGAAATGTCACAGAAGAGCAACTATTGCCTAATTATGCTGCATTGTGCTGAGTATGTGCTCCAGTTACAGGTACATTTCAGAGAGCGCACATTCCAACTAAACCCTTGTTCTGTTGCAGCCTGTGAAGGATGACCCACATTTTCATCACTTCTTGCTTAGCCAGTCTGAGAAGGTAAGACTATACACATTGTTCACATTTTTGTCAATCGACCCGTCCAGCTCTTTAGAAACCCGGCATAGATTGTAGCCACACTATTTTACTGCTGTGTCAAATATGTGTAGCCCTTCATACATGACTGTATTGTCCTTTATTCTCTTAGCCTGCCTCGTCCATGGAACCGATAAGCAAGCGCCTAAAAATTATTGAAGAGGTATTGTTTAGAGACTTTGAAAGTGATACATCTATTATTGGTTTTGAAACCAATGTTCGGTCACTCTAAAAATGACTGCTTGTGTGGCTTTTGATTTTGCAGGACACAGCGTCAACATCCATTCAAGCGGCAGACAGCACAGCCATCAATGGCAGCGTCACACCAACAGATAAAAGGTATTAACAAACCTCACTGCAGTGTTACGTGATGTGCCAAATTTCATCAACCAAATGACTTGCAAATTTGATTTGTAATCTCACCAGGTTAAGCTCCGCTTGATAAGTGGTACAGGAAATGGATGGAGGGCTATATAAAACATGCAATGTAAAAATAGAAATTGCAATTACTCCATGATTATATGTGGCTGATGAGATTTTGTCCCGCTAAAATGCCAGCGAGGAATGTTTTGAGCACAGTTAAATTCATGAGATCATGATGTAACAAAATGATGCTTTGAATTCACAAATGGCACATCACAAATGGCAATAAATCCTCTCCAACACTTGAGTTTTCATCCCTTTGTGCGGTTTGGTATCTCCAATTAGTGCACAAAACCTGAGATCTTAAACTAGAAAATATAATTTGTGTCCTTGAAAGAATTTCACCCCTGTAAAGGGTCCTTGGACTTAAAGTTTTAACCAATGGCTTCTTTCAAACGTTTGACCAATTTTCTTCTTCTCTTTTACCTCCAGGATAGGGTTCCTTGGTCTGGGACTGATGGGTAGCGGCATAGTATCCAACCTGTTGAAAATGGGTCATGTGGTCACAGTCTGGAACCGCACAGCAGAAAAGGTACAATATTACAGAACAAATTGATTACTATTCATGCGTACAATTCCTGGTGTCACAAAATATATATTTCAAACCCAAACTACTAGCGATGAGATTTTCCTTTCAATGTGGGTCTGACCATTCACCAGCTCATCTACAAAGAGTTCTTGTGGCACATGCTCCTTCGTTCAGTGCGCGAGAAGAAGCAAATTAATTGAAATCATAAATGCTAAAATAATTCTCATAGTAACTAATTCATTTTCAATTTAAAAATGTGTTTGGTGAAGCAGCTTGGAACTGTAGCTTTGTTTTTTGTTTTTCTTATAAATTGTGTTGCAGTGTGACCTGTTCATCCAAGAAGGTGCCAGGTTGGGTCGGACTCCTGCAGAAGTGGCGTCAATGTGTGACATCACATTCTCTTGTGTCTCTGACCCAAAAGCTGCCCGAGATGTGAGTTTGACAACAAATGTCTTCCTGGAATGATGATGGTCTTGATTTCGCAAGTACAATTGTCTTCGTGTGTTTTGATCCAGTTGGTTTTGGGTCCCAGTGGAGTGCTGCAAGGAATCAGGCCGGGCAAGTGCTATGTTGAGATGAGTACAGTTGACCCAGAGACCATTACAGAACTCTCGCAGGTGTTTCAACTCTTGGTGTTTATATACAGAATATTGTACATTGGGTTTACAGTCACACTAACCCAAAAGGTGATATTACCTTTGAAATGGTCTAATTTAATTTGTTGCTTGCATTTTTTTTTTTTATCAGGTGATCACATCACGGGGTGGACGTTTCCTGGAGGCTCCAGTGGCCGGGAGCCAGCAGCTCTCTAATGACGGGATGTTGGTTATCTTGGCAGCCGGCGACCGAACGGTTTATGAGGACTGCAGCAGCTGCTTTCAGGCCATGGGCAAGACTTCCTTCTTCTTGGGTATGCAGGGTGGAATGATGCCAACCATCTTCAGGTTCATTTTGTGTCAATTTGACCGCTAGAGATATATATCATAAAATGCAGTCTGTGGCGTTAACTCGTATGTAAGATGCATCCACAAAATAATAGAAGCGTAAACAATTATTATAGTTAGGAGTAACCTATGCTAAAGGCGGGTTAGAGGTAGGGGTGGCCCGATACCAAAACTGCAACCTCGAGGATCGATCGATATTGATCTGAATTTTTTTTGTTTTTGTCAAAGTTAAATGCGTGGATGTAATTTTTTTGTACTAAAACCTAAATACGCCACATTCACTGTACAACTGCTCACGTGATGAGATGATTGTCACGATACAAAAATTTTGACTTTGATACTATACCTGCATAAAATATCTTAATACTGGAACTGAAGCTATACCTCGGCAGAAACTTAAAACCTCATTAAAAAACAATGATATGAAACAATGTTGAATTTGGTTTGTGTATTAATTCAAAAAAATACTATAAGGATACTAATTAGAATACCTTTTGATAAAATAGAAAATACATTTTTAAAAAGATTAAGAGCAAGGGGGGGAAGTTGCGGCTTACAGAATTTGGTGAAACAGTGGCTATTAAAAGTATACACGACCCTGGTCAAATGCCAGTAGGCCAGGTTTTTGTGATTTAAAAACAAAAAGAGACCAAGATTAAACTTTTCAAAAACTTTTTCCACCAGCACAATGCAATTGTGGGAGAAAATTAATTTTTAACAACAGCAAAGAGAATTTGAATCGGGTGTATTTTTTTTTCTCTCTAATATTTTGTTGTTTTAATGTTTACTTAAAAGGTGAAGCAGGGAACGCAGCAAGAATGATGCTCATCCTCAACATGGTTCAGGGCAGCTTCATGGCCACCATTGCAGAAGGACTCACTCTGGCCCAGGCTACTGGCCAATCACAACAGACCTTCCTGGACATCCTCTGCCAGGGCCAGATGGCGAGCACCTTTGTGGACCAGAAATGCCAAAGTATGTAAAGTACATGAGGGTTTAAAGACAACAGCATGTTTTTGCATATTCTTGAAACATGGCATATTTGTGCTGAAATGTGTCTGTACGTGACAATTGACATTTATTTAAACAATATTGGGTTGTGATTTTTCTTATTGGACTTATCTAGATATCCTACAAGGCAACTTTAAGCCAGACTACTATTTGAAGCACATTCAGAAGGATTTAAGGCTAGCCATCTCCATGGGTGATATGGCCAACCATCCGACCCCGATGGCTGCAGCTGCCAATGAGGTACTTTTTACTTCAGTTGTCTGTTGTTCTTTCTGTCCGTATTCTTGTTTACTCTTTTTTTTTTCTGCCTAAAAAGATAAAGAAATAAATTGCTGGGTTAGAGGTGTCCAAACTATTACATTTTGTAAATGTGCTAAATTGTCTACATTTCATTTTTTTTCTGTCAAGATGAGTGTACATTGAGGAATATAAAATGAACTTTTTGAATTTAGGCAAATGGCTGCAATGACACAGAAAGCGAAAAATTTCAAGGGCGCTGAATACTTTCCGTACCCAGTGTATATTATCAGGGTGGAAAATAACCTGTTGGGATATTAAATTGTGTCCATATCCCACAGTGCTTTCCCAAGGCTTATTCCAAAAAATATTGACACAGCCTGTTACCATTTTATTATTTACTTACAACAATTAATTGCAAGGCAAGAGAAGAGATGCATGAAATGAGTCTTAATGTGTGGGGTTTATTTTCATGGAGCTACTCTAGAATTGTTCCTCTTGTGTGTTCTGACCTTGTGCTTAAAAAAAAAAAAAAAAAAAAAACTCATCTTTGTTTTCCCTCCAGGTGTACAAGAGGGCCAAGGCACTGGACCAGTCAGACAATGATATTTCTGCAGTCTACAGAGCCTACATTCATTAGATTGAGGTGTGATTTACTGTCTGGACCACAGTCTTTAATCCCTCATAATTGATAATTGCCCCCCCCCCCCCCCCTCTACCCCCCCTTCCCTTTGATGTAACAAGTTTTATATTTTTAATTCTAGTTTTATTTCAGTTGCAGTTATTCCATTATTGCGCCGGCTTGGTTATATGCCCACCACTGATGGGATTGCAATTTCTTCATTATAGGAAACATTGAACATTGCACTGACTTAACTGAGGGGAAGATGTGTGATTACTGCTCTAACAAAGGTTGTACTACTGCAAGTGGAGGCATCTTATCAGACCTCTGACATCAGACTAGTGGTGAAAGTAAAGTAGATTGTTTGTGAGGGTGTGATGGAGGTGTCCCGAACCACTGAAGAGCAGGTTGTCCAGTTACAGCCATATGCCATTGCGGTCATTTTGTGAATGCGTAACCCCAAATATTTTTATGCGCGAAGTAGTTAATTTAAGTTTGTCGTCTACAACTTCAACTCTTTTCTTTATCTAAAATTCCAAGAGGGAAACAGAAAACATGCCACTGCATTGCCTTAAAGTAGTACTCCCTCAACTCTTTCATTGGATTTATTTATTTGCGAGGTCCTCTCTGTAGTTTGTAAAGGGCAAATTTCTGTATTTGACAAAGAGAATTGAAGCTTTTACATGGAGGGTTATTGCATTTCCTGACTACGATATGGGCGACAGCCTTAAAATGCAGTTAGAATTCGATGTTCTCATTAAGACTTGAGATTTCCACGTTTGATTCATTTTTTAGTTCGGAATTCTCATTTCTTTTTTCTTTTATTTTATTTTATACATATTAATTATCCTGGAGTGAGGGGAATCCACTTTTGAGTTGTATTTTAAATGAGATGGCCCCAATGTCAACCAGGAGAGTTTTTTTTGTGGTCGTTTGAGGGGGAATGATGGTCTACGTTCTATGTTCTGCAAAGCATCATTGGACCATTCGGGGGGGAAAAAATGAAAGGGAAAACTTGATGAAAAAGTTTTATATGACTGAGAATCGTTTCACTGACTGAAAGCTGTAGAATAAATGAAATATTCTTAGCAGCAAATTATTGTTTTAACGTCGTCATTGTTCAGTCACTGGTACCCTACCTAAAGCAGACACCTTGCCGAAGCTCGCTAGTTTGGTACATTTCGTTATTTTGTAGATCTGGGCCTGGAACCAGATGCTTAAGTCATTGATAAAAATCTATTGTTGTGGTTACTGCTAATGATGGAAAGACAGAAAAAAAGATGTGCTAATAATCCCGCACAAATCAGAGATGGCAGAAGGACTTCATTCGAATATCTTATCGCTTTTTGCAGAACAACACACATCATGTTTAGTTCCATAACGCCCTGTTTTGTTTTGTTTTTTCCCACAAAAGTATCAGGTTTAAGCCTGTATTTCACTGAGTGGTGAATGCTTGCTAACATAATGAATTTGGGGTTCTTGTCAGGGTTTGTAAAAGGTTGAAAATAAGTTGGCTTGTCACTAAAATATTTTGTTCAAAATGTTATCAAGCATTCGCCACTCAGTGAATGTCAGAATTGAGGAACATGCTTAAAGGGGAAGTCAACTCAAATGTTTTTACAATAAGGTCTATGCGACCACACTAGTCTAAACACAGTATTTTGATTAATAATGCGTTTGTGGAATATGAATTGAGCAGCAAAAGACACTTGTTTTTTATGCATCTCACGGGCTCAGCTTGCAAATGTCACATGACCAAACTCAAAGAACAGGTGAGCCGTGATTGGTTGTTACCCGAGCCTTGAGCACCGGATGTCATTTTCAGTCGGCAGCAAGTGGCAAAATGGGTATGATGGATTAAAAACAGATGGATTTTTGTACTTACCGGGAATTCATATTCCACAAACGTAGTATTAATCAGAATATTGTGTTTAGACTAAAGGGGTCGCATAGACCATATTATTGTAAAGATTTTTTTGTTGTTGTTGACTTCCTTATCAAGTTCAGTAAGTTTTCAACATGGAGGGTTTTATGTTCACGTTCCACACGCACAGTTTGAGGAAATTTTAGAAGCAAAGTGTAAATAGAACCATGGGTTTGAGTACAAAACGTTTTATATCTTCAAATACTGGCATAAACTATTTTGACTCTTCAAAGCTACTAACAATGTTTTGTCCTAATACTGCAGATGTGTAAATTGATATTTAATCTGGTTTATCAAGTCACATGCCAATAATTTGGAAACAGTTTTAAGAATGACGGCGACCTATGATGATTTTGGAGATATTTATGATTTGTACATGTGAAATTATCAAGGCTTTTGTGCTGTTTAATAAATCCTCTCCTCATTACTGACAGAAGTATTGTTTTCTTTGGTGTTACTTTTATTTCCTCAAATAGTGGTCTTTTACACCATTTGGATACAGAGCTCTTATTCATTGGTCGGTCTAGTGCTCTTGAACTGGACTTCACTTTTATCACCTCTAAAAAAAAAAAAAAAAAAAAATCTTAATGTAACTAGAGCTGCGAGCAGCTATAAAGGGACCTCGCAACCCTGGCCACGTTAGGATACTTGCACATTGGGGCACTGGCACGTAGGACAATAACCCCCACCCCCCCAAAAAATAATGATCAGATCACCGCAAAGCTACGTAGGAGTCTTATAACTATCCTGATCGTTTGAATCAGCGGGATAGCAGACCTTGAGGACCGCGGTTTGACACATATGCTCTAAAAAGGTTTCTCTCAGGTTTAAACGGCGTCATTTTTCTTTGCAAACAACACATCGCCACGGCAACAGTGTGACGAAATAATACACTTTCACTAACTTTTCATGTGAAACATTTTTAGATGAAACACCCAGTCATCATCCTCTTCATCGTCTTCCTCTTCTTTTTCCTCTTATTATTTCGGTTTATTCTTTCTTTTGGCGGTTGGCAAATACTTTTGCTGCAGTACCGCATGCGGCATTCCCATGCTTCTTCTTGAATGGGAGGGTGGCGGTAATAGACCAAAAGTAGTTTCCAACAACAAAAAGAGAAGAAATGGAGGAAGTAATAGTAATGGCAACCAAGTGTGACATATCGCTAGTTCAGCATACGGCTTCTGGAACGGCATGGAATTTAATTTAATATTTATACGACGAAAAGGCACAATGACTGACCAGGAATACGATGTGGGATCTATTTAAGGTAAGCCCTTTGAAACTAAAAAAAAAATCTTTTACATAGTTGGATTTGATGCAGAAATTTAGAAGCCATGTTCGTTGTCAAAGCGATTAGGGAACAGGGTATATTTGGTTTCAGTCCGAGGTCTACTGTTTTTGGGCTCTGTTTTTGTTACACCCCCTAAGAAAATATATGCAGCTTGTGCTCTAGAATTACATGTGGTTTTTTTTTCTTCCTCCGGATGCAATTTTTAACTGGTGCGACTTGTACTCCAGAGCAACTTATAGTCTGAAAAATACGGTAATCATTCCTTTTTGGTGTTTAATTCCCATCGTTCATGTGGTGGGTGTGTCAGATGGAAGAACACTCATGTATGAAAACTGCACAAAGTTCAGGTTGTTAAAAATGTAACAATCTTTCTGGCAAATGGGAGAATATAGCCTGAAATGAGGAAGCAGCACTATACAGGTATTGCTGTGCGCATTCTTTGCAAGTCAGTTACCATTTAATGATTCAGCATGAATATGTAACTCAAGAATTCTACAGACAGGATTTATTGTACAGAGTCCTTTTATGAGATGCACTTAGAACTGAAAATAACTACAGATGACTAAAAACCCAATAGTGGTTGCCTTGGGATCCAAAAGTGGATCGCAGATTTATTATGGGTGGGTCGCGGACAGGTGGTAAAAAGAGAATGCAGGGATGGGTCACTACATTAACACGAACAGTAATAAAACTTGTTTGATTGAAAACAAAGAATGCTTGTGGTATGTGTATTAGTTTTTGACATAAGATACAAGTAAACATTCATACAAAAAGCCAAAACCAAAAAGTGCTGCCTCCTTGTGCACTAAACACACACGTAGTAAGTTTATGCCTCGGGCTGCCTCTGGTCTGACATCGTGATTGATTTCTCCATCAGGACCCTTCGAATTGCAGCACAGGCATAATGTTCACTGGTGGACTGCGGAAGTCTTCCTAATAAGGATCAATGGGCGGGGCCACTTAATTCTGAACGTGTGACCGTGATATGTTGCATTCAGGGTTCTCCGCAATTTCCAGAATAACTTGTTTTTCGTCTTGTCGGATTCATCGAATTGTCTCTCCGATGTGATGTATATTTATTGTGAATCGTAAGTTTTCAAACGGCAACCTTTGTCCAGAGATTGTCTGATTATAATAAGTTGGGGAAACCGTGTTATCTAGTTCAAATTCAAATGTAGATATAAACTGAAAATAAAACTATTTTACTGAAAGTAAGTCACGTTGTGATGTTTACACTTACACGTGCATTACTGGGGCTCACGTGTAATTTGTTGTCATTGTGTGTAGAGGCGTCAGTTTTCCAGTGACGGTGCCCCCCTCCCAGACCATTTCGAATTCTCACTGCCCGTAAAGGCAGCACCTCATCTGCTAAAGCTAGGAAGAAATCGTATACAGTACACGTTAGGGGGACAGTTAAGATCGTACTAAGGTGTTCATCGGAGTGGTATTTTTTCCCCCTGCTCATCATGCTCAACCCTCAGAGATCTCTGTCGGAACTACCCAAGATGACGGCTGCCAGCCAAGTGGAGAGAGCTGTTCTGGTAAAATGATGTGTCTTGTCAGTCTGCAAGGCAGCGAATGCATGAAGCTAGCTATTTCACTCATTACAATTCATTGGATTTGTTAAATGCAAAAAACTCGCAATCGTTTGACCAAATGAGTGATGCAATGTTAAATTTGCTGCAATTGTGCACGGTCATGTTTAGAATGTAGTCGGGTCTGTCCTAAAGCGCAATAGAATGCAGGTGCTGTTTAGGCTTTTTGCACTAGTTTGCACTGTCACTTGTGTGTTGTGGTTGTGCTGGCGGCGGGCCCGACCGAACCTAACATCCGTGGGATTAAGCGTGGAACTAGTGTGAAAAGTGACATGTCACACTTCCTAGTGGCCAGTAACTCGAGTCAGGGCTTTTACAGACACAATATTTTTATCTTACTTCTGTCACTTTCACGGGCGCCTCCAGTAATTACATCAGAAATAAATGATAACATCACTCTGTAATGGAAGTGTTAGAACGGCACACCATAATGTAACATGCAGTCAGAAGAGATAAGCAGCAAAAAAGCTACTCAATAGTTCTGTTAATAATATGACTCAAGTAAATGTAAGAAATACTCCTCCAAATAATCACTTGAGTATAAGTAATATTTTTAAAAAAAACACTTTAAAAATGTGATTATTGTATAATGGCGAGTAACTTTTGTCAAATATTACTGAACAATATCACTAACACTTTTTTTTTTTTTTAGCAAAATGACAAACTAAGGAGAATTTACATTGCGCTTTCTCTCTGTTCCTTTTGAATGCGCACGACCCTTTATTCTGCAGCGCAAAGAACTGCAATGGCTCTGATTAGTTGAGACGAACTGCAATATGTATTCAATTACATTTCGTGACGTGCTGTTTTTATTCCCCCCGAGCGTGAACGTTGCATTTAGCAAATGCAGACAGAGACAGACTCATTTGTAGGGACTTGGACATTTTTTCCAAAATGATTAAATCACATTTAAAATGTTTTCATCAAAATGCACCACAATTTAACAGAAAAATATATATACCTCATCTGTCAAATTTGATTAAGCCACTCCAGAGAGATCCAAATTTGAAGTTCATAAAATCGCCCCCTTTTTTATAATGCAATTGCCTAATTCAAAGGAAAAATTAAGTTTTTTTCAAACAAGTGTGTGATCAAGTTATGTGGTGTATTAACTTCAGAATGCAGTATCTCTGTAACATCTAAAGAGTTTTGCTTCAAATATTCAGAATACAAAGGCAGACCCATAAGGCCTAATGTGCAAATGGTGCTTGAAAGTTTGTCCCTCACTGACCTTGACAAAAATAGGTCAAGGGTTCATGATGACACAAAATCCTGTTACAGGAAAACCGAAGCAGATTAAAAAAAAAGATCCATCCCTAACAATGTTCTATGATATTGTTAATGATGACAAATATTGACGGTATCATGTTTTTTTGTTGAATCACATTAGTGTGACTGCCTCACTGTCCAAATAAAATATACTGTCACTTTCCATTGTAACGTCTCATTTGCTGTTCGTCTTATTCAATTTATACCAGGAGGAGGAGTTCAACTGGCTTCTTAAAGAAGAAGTACATGCTGTACTTAAACAGCTGCAGGATGTCCTCAAGGTAAGAGTTGATAAGCTAACAATGTTTGTTCAAATTGCAATTTTAAGGGACCGTGCTGGCACCGGCCACAATTTAAAGTTCCTCTGATTACCCAAAATAATTTTCAGACATTCTAGTAGGCTAGTTGACTCACACTCACGGAGGTTTTGTGCCTAACACTGACCGATATTTGGAACTAGTCATAATTGACTAACGCCCAAGTTCAAGCTGAAGAAAAAAATCATGATGCTGCTACCACCATGTTTCACTGTAGTTATGGTGTTTTTTGTGGGTAATGAAAAGTGTTATGTTTTGAAATAACAATATGCCCCCAAAAAATTGAGCGTTGGTTTCATCACACTGAAACACATTTTCACCACGTTTTTTTTTTTTTTTTTTCAAAATTTTGAAGCCAAAGTTGAACCATTGGCCACAAAAAGTTTTGAAATAGTTTTTCTTGGTCTACTTTTTTTACATGACAAAATCCTGTCATTTGAACAGGGCTGTGTAAGACTTACACCCACTGTGTGGGGTGACTGTACTTGTGTATCTCACGTCTACCCAATCAGGCAAAGGTGTGCACACCTGATAGGGAGGAGTGCTACTTTTTGAATTGAAGTCAAGCAAAGTTTCCATCAAGCTTTCGCGTACATCACAAAATGACGTCCAGGGCCGGATCTGGCACACCAGCTAGAGGTAGACACCGGTGATTTAGACTCTTTAAATTACTTTAACATGCTTGTTTTTGGAATGTGGGAGGCATCTGAGGAAAAATCATACAAGCACAGGGACCGCATGCAAACTTCACACATAAATCCATGTGCCGGATTCAAACAGGACCTCTCGACTATGAGGCAGAAAAACAAGTTGTGAAACAGGCACTCAACACAGGAACTTAGTCATTAGTCATCAAGTTACTACCAATGAGGAATTATATATTTTTTTCCTTTCTTTGCTACTCTGCTTATTTGTCAGCTTACGGCATCCATTAGTCGTCAGGCGCAGTTTCACATGATCATGATGTATATTTGAGAAATTCCTCCAGCATAGAGAAACGTCTTATTAGCATGTGAGCTTCATGCATAGATCGTGTTGTTGTTTTCAGAACATAATTCTAAAAGACCTTTGTGAGTGATGGCCAGTTGACTCAGGCTTTGCAGGCAAGTCCAATCACATGGCACACATTAGTCTAGACGCAAGACTCTTGCCATAGAGGGCAATTGTCCTTGTCCATCTTTTTTTGTTTACTACAGTGTTGCCCATATAAGGGTGCATGTGCCAGTTTTTTATGCACGAATGTCAGAATGTGACAGTGTACATCTTGTGCTTCCAGCAATGTTGACTGCTTGAATTAGGAAAATTGAGGTGCAACGATTGATCGACAACTATTCAATTGTCAAATTAACGCATTCACTGCCATTGACGAATTTACTTGTCTTTTCACAGTCCAGCCATTCAATCCCAGGAATTTATGTAACGTATATGTTTTTGTATTTTTTTCAAATGTTAGGGTAATATAGGGTCCGAAAATGTCTGGCAGTTAATGACTTAATTGATTATTTTTGATAATTGATGAATTGTTTAAAGACCCACCTGAAAATGTAAGAAATTCCCAATAATGTAATAAGGTATTGCATTAGCGGTAAAAATGTTTTTACAATAACGGTCAGGATTACAAGTCAAACGTCAACCATCACTTTATTGACACTTTAGGATGGATGTGCATTGCACAGGTCAAAAGTCATCAGCAATCAATATTGATCCCCTGACTCTCTCCTGATGTCTGCATTTTGTTTCGCTCCTTTACAGGAGGCTTCACGACGTTTCACCATGCCGACACCTGGCCTGGAGAGTCAGCTCAAACAGGAAAACTTCATCCTGGGCAGCTCAACGTAAGGCCAGCTAACATTTATTGTAATGACTCAGTGCTGTCTATTTAGGTCATGACTTCCACGTGAACCAATTTATCACTTTGGTTTTGAACTAAAAAAAAAGTGTTGTTTTACAGCATGGATCAGGTGAAAGGAGTGCTGACACTACAGGGAGAGGCTCTGACTCAGGCGGTGAGTTTGAGCTGCTCTGTGTTATCTGTCTGTAAAAATGAAAGAACCATTTGTTTCGCCTGAACGTTTCCCGTGTTTGTTTTTACTTTAAACAGGATATCAATCTGAAGGTTGCAAAGAGTAGTCAATTGCTACACTTCCAGTTCAGGGAGGACAAGCAGTGGAAATTACAGCAGGTATATCTGGCTTGATTAAACTGCATTGTTCAAGTGACTTTATTTCAATGTTTTTCCTCCCAAGCAAGTTGCACAATTTAGGTATTTGTTTAAAAAAAAAAAAAAAAAAAAAATCACATTTCCTCAAATCGCAATTAATATTAAGTCATATTTTGTTGATCAAATATGAGTCTTTTCAAAAGAGAATCTACAGTTTAATGAACCTGTTAATTGACTGACGAGAATAATGTGACAGTGAAGAAAAATATTTGTGTGTGTCATAGGGTGCAATTTTTTAATTGTTAATAGTATTATTACTACTCTATTTGTTTTTTCTTAAAAAAAATATTTTTTTTTTTAAGTCACGTTGCTGGAGGGAGAAAATTTTGGGTTTTGGTTAGCTGCAAGTTACAGTTATCAAAATTGTAAAATCATGAAATATTTTAATCTGTGTGAAATTGATTTATTGGGCTTCACTTTTCTGCATTGAACTACATGAAAAAAAAGGTTTTCCACAATAGTTTGAGATGTACCTTTACATGTGATTTGGCCGTTCAATCAATTAGGATTTGCAGTATATCATAAAAAAATGTTTGCTTACTTACAAGTGGTTAATCTCTTTATATTTGAATGATTTCGCTAATCATTTGAAAGTGTAACAGCTCTGATAACATTGTCCTTCATATCTCTTGAATAAACAGGTTGAAAAACATGGTCAAGCAACCAGACAAATGGTAATCAATTGCAGCCTCGTTTGTGGAAAAATACTAAGATTGTATGTTAGATGTTTTAATTATCATTAATAAGTCATCGTAGAGCACTGCTCATGGCTATGGTTTCTTTACTTGCTGCAAGTATCCAGTTTCATACTGTAGTTCGTCTCCTGAGGCACTATCTAAAGTCAGCATTATCGTCAAAGTACATACAAAGTGTTGTAGACTCGCGTAAGGACGTTTGCATACATCCGGAACAAACCCAACATAGTTTGAAGGTTGTATAACACAGCATCGACAGTTGGCGGGCTGCATAGCACCTAACCGGGTCCCCAACGTTTTTTGGCCTCTCCCCGACTAAGATGGAACAACACTTTTTGGGTTTCAAAATACTTGATAGCAGGCATAGACAATGTCAAGCCAAATAATTCATCCACAGCTTGCTTCCACAGGATGATTACTACAGTGATTAATGGGGTTTTCAAAACAAACCAAATATGTTGGAAAACACTAACAATTAAATGACAAAACTGCCAACCTCTGGTTGAGTTAAAACCCAATGACGGTAAAGCATAAGTAGCCAGATATTTTTTTGCCCAAAGGCAAATATGAACAAAAAGTAGGTTAAAACATTCTGCCAGACGGTGGCAAGAGTTATGTTAGCTCTGGCCTGCCTCTGTGGAGTTTGCATGCTCCCCCCGTCTTTGCGAGGATTTTCTCGGCGTAATACGGCTCCTCCACCTCTCGTCCCAAGTCAGCTCGGGATTGACTGCAATTGGCTCCTGGGACAGAAGGGAAAGATTCTCCCTAAATTTACAGCCACCTTATCCCTCTCCCATCTTTGCATGTGTCTTTCCCTGCATCAGATCCAGGATGCACGAAACCATGTCACTCAGGCTCTTCAGTTGTTAAGCAGCCATGATGAGAACTATGACTTCAAAACAGGGGCAGAAGTAAACAAGGTTTGCCCTTAATAACAATGCATCGCCATGAATTAGAATATTGTGTTGTGATGCTAATTTCACCTTTCTGTTGTTGTTGTTGTAGCTAATGGATGCTGTGATGCTCCAGCTGACGCGTGCACGAAACCGCCTCACCACCCCAGCGTCCATGACACTGCCTGAATTGGCTACCAGTGGACTGATGGTGCAAACCGTTTCCACTTCCAACCAAAACATTTTTTTTCAAGGATATGATTGTGATATAAGAGTTAATCCACCCGTTTTTTTAGCCATCGCGGGTGGCGGCCATTTTGTCACCGCTGTCGACTGGAAATGACATCATAGTTGCTCAGGGCTCAGGTAATGACCAATCATGGTTTAGCTTCAGAAAACAGGTGAGCTGTGATTGGTCGTTACCTGAGCCCTGAGCAACTGTCATGTCATTTTCAGTCAACAGAAGTGACAAAATGGCCGCACCCTGAGATGACTAAAAACGGGGGGATTAACTCTTATTCCACAAACGCAATATTCATCAGAATGCCCATTTCAACTAATGGGCCTACATAGAACATATTCTTGAAAAAAATAATTTTGGGTAAACTTCCTAGTTAATACCTCATTGTGGCCAGACAGAAATGCAATTAGCAAATTGAGGCTGCTATAATATAGAGAGGAATATTATAAGTGTGTTAACTATTATGTTTGACTCTGCAACGTACAATTCTTTGCAAAGGAGCACAAGATAAACACCCCCTAACAAGATATATCCGTCCATCAGAAAATGTTCACTCCTCCCATGCCTGGTGACGTGATGGTGAATTTTTACATCAACCTAAGCAAATTGTGTCTCACCGTCTACCAGCTTCACGTGCTGCCGCCCAACACCACCAAGGTTTGAGCACACGATGCATTTAAATACTCTACCGCATGAAGTTGCGTCAGCTGTAACGTTATTGTCATTTTTTTTTTTCTTGCTTCTTGATAGAATTTCAAGCCATCTGGAAGCTCTGTGTTGCACAATCCCGGGGCCATGTTGTAAGATGAAACGTATCCGTTTGTCTGTTGTCTTCTAACAAGTAATTCCATCAATCAATTTTGCCGTTGTCGTTGTACATGCGACAGTCTTTCGTGCAGGTTTGAATCCAAGTCGATTCCTCACTAAACCCGGATTTAAAAATAGTTAATTTTGTCAGGAAGGGTATCCATCTTAAGAACTATGCCAAATAAATCATTAAAGGGACTCGCTGTGGCGACCCCAATGAGACAATCTGAAAGTCAAATTGTCGCATACAGTTGAACTAACTTTAATTTTGTGGAGAGCAAGATGTTCAAAATTACTTAGACAATAGACAACACCAATCCAAAAATAGCTTCATTTGGTTTTAGATGCTGTACATTTTTTTAAGGGAGTTTAATCAGGAGGATTTGGTATGTACTCTCTGTTTGGCTGTCACTTAGCTTGCTCTTGATCAAATCTGGCAACTCCTGCTCTGTAGTTTTCAGAATATATGATTTGTTGTCCCCCAGGAAGGCTTCAGGCATACTTAAAGGGATGGCATAGAAAGCTTGCCCTGGCTGTCTGCTTTGGCCAGTTTGATCCTTTCGGCTAGTCTACGGTGAGCCAGGCTAGAAGATGGTATATCTGCTTCCGCAGATTCTCCTCCTCCTTGGCATTTCTCCAAGATCACCTCTCTCCTTTGCAATGCAAGCTTAAGAAAATATGGAGATCCTGTACTCCGAAATGTACACAAAGTACCAATAAGGAATACGTTGCAATACAGTAAACTTTCATTTTTGGAGAAGGATGGAATTGGATCATCAACAGAAATTGAGGACCAAACAACGCAATATGCAAATGTCTTTAAACTGTAGCGTACAATAGGCAGTTGGGCGGGAAAAAATTACAATTACAGCTACATCATGTGTCTGATCAACTATTTTAAAGGGGGAAGTCAACCCAAACATATTTTTCAAGAATATGTTCTATGCAAAGCCACTACTTGAAAAAAGGCATTCTGATAAATATTGCTTTTGTGGAATAAGAGGTAATCCACCCCTTTTTAGTCATCTCAGGGGGGCGGCCATTTTGTCACTTCTGTCGACTGAAAATGACATCACAACTACTCAGGGCTCAGGTAACGACCAATCACGACTGACCTGTTTTCTGAAGCTGAGCCGTGATTGGTCCTTACCTGAGCCCTGAGTAGTTGTGATGTCATTTTCAGTCGACAGAAGTGACAAAATGGCTGCCCTCTGAGATGGCTAAAAAGGGGTGGATTTTACTGCTTAACTCATATTCCACAAGCGCAATATTAATCTAAAATGCTGTGTTTCAACTAGTTTGCTTGCATAGATCATATTCTTGAAAAAAATATGTTTGGGTTGACTTTCCGCTTTAAGCATTGTTCAAAGTTTATGAGCACTGCTCTGTATTGTGTAATGTAATTGTGAATGGATTTTATGGTGTTGCTTCTCGCCTCCTCAGTGAGCTCAACAACAACCGGTTTGAGGTGAGCCATGTGCACAAGGTGGAGTGTGTCGTCCCCTGGCTAAATGATACGCTGGTGTTTTTCACCATTTCGCTACAGCTTTGTCAGCAGCTCAAAGACAAGGTGCGTGTCTCTTGCTGAGAGCGTTTGCTAGTTATTTTTACAGCTAAAAAAAACATGTCTTCAATTTTTCATGTTCTGCTGTACCTCACATACGCTCTGTCTGTCTCACCACAGTACATATAAGAAGTCTACACACCAAATCCCATAATTATTTATCGTGGTCTCATTGTTTACATCACAGAATCCTGGCACTTGAACAGGGGTGTGTCGACTTTATATCCACTCCATCTGTCTGTCCGCAGTGGATATAAAAAGTCTCCAGTGTTCAAATGCCTTTTTCTGTGATGTAAAAAAATAATAATAATGAGACCAAAATAAATCACTTCAAAACTTTTCATGGGGCATAAGAGAGGTTTAACTAACAGATTGTGCTGGTGTACTTGCAGATTTCTGTCTTCTCCAGTTTCTGGAACTACAGACCTTTCTAATCACCTCACAGTCAACATCTGATCCAAACAAACCACACAAGTGTGAAGGATACACTCTTATTTATTGGTAGATATTTATAAGCCAGCCATTCTGTTTCAAGTGTTGCATGGTCGTCGGGAGCCAGTTAAACGCGACAGACGTGTTTGCCTTTTCCCTTTTGTGCTTTCCAGCGGACCGACATTCCTCTCGTGTGTTTTGCATTTCAGAGGAATGACTGAAACCTCTCCATGAATGTATGGTCACTTTTTTTGTTTGTTTGTTTTAGTTATTTTTTTTTTATGTTCAAGCAGTGTTGTGACGATTTATCATCTGGTTCTTTCCGGTCTTTTGTGGTGAGCGCTGATCTCTGCACTCAGGCGAAAATAGTGCAAAGGGAAATATGTTATGGAATGTTAATTTTCCATTCACAGATATGGGTTCATGTATTCCATCACTTGCAAAATTCTGGGAATTTTCAAAGCAGCAAACTTTCCTTGAGAATTAAGGGAATTTTACAGTAATTCATGGGTGTCATAAATAAACAAATTAAGCAGGTTAGTCTATTACAGGGAACCCATACAAATATTTTGCAGCATTATCTTGGCCCACAAAGGACAAATATCATGTTGATTTGGTTGACTTTTTGTCCTGCAGTCCGCATCCCTCAATCCCTTTGACAAAACACACGACTGTTCATGGAAAGGCCATACGCGCTGCATGCACTACACACAGCAAGTGTACTGAAGTCCCAACTACTGTCATGTTGCGTTTTTTTTTTTGTTTTGTTTTTTTTCAAGACACTACTTATTTTCATTTTCTACAAAAACATTCTGTCACTTTTGCACCAATTACCCCCAAATTCCGGTCAGTTCTCCTGAATTCCCATGAGACTGACCTGACCAACAGAATGTTTCCAAAATTTCTCAGCCACGCAGGATGGTTGTAAATCTTGTTTTATTTTCATTTGTACGGGTCTGTGTGTAAACTGGGACTCTGGCAACATTCGTTGACATGTTCTACCAGGCAAAGGGGAAGCTGAAGTCGCCCTCTGTCCGTGTTTTCACTGCATTCATGAAACCACATGCAGTTTTGCCGTGGTGTATTGTTCTTTGGCAGCAGTCGCAGTCCGGCTTTACATTTACACCAAAGTGTGCAGTAAAACTGGAATGACTCACGAGATGTGTGCAACCGTTAACTGTTACAACATGCACCACCAATGCATGATTTTGTGTGAAACGCACACTTTGTGATCTTGTACAAAGAATCTTTCGAACCTTCACAACACTAGAGGGCATATCTGTGCTGAGTGACTGGTGTGTCAGTTTTAATCTTAAAACGTGATTAGTGGTGAAGGTCATGTATGTGAATATAATTACAAAAACAGCATTAAGATCAATGTGTCTTTTTTTTGTTGTTATTAATCGCCTGATTGGATGTAATTCATCACATTCCTGTTGTTCAAATAAGCTAATCAACCATGCATATATTTATTTATTTAAATGTTTTGCACGTATGTTGTTGATTCCCTGCGAATCAAACACTCATTCAATAGGCCTTTGTCCCAGCGGCCCTTTGGACATTGGAGTTCATAGGTTTCATTGATAAAATATTTGAAAGGGTTCAAAAGCTACAACCATGCCGTCAAAGAAATCAACAGGAGAACTTTATTTTCACCTTTGTCTAACCTGCAGTGTCAAAACGCCCTCTGAGATAATGGCCTTTTGTGAACAAAATCATTCCAGTAAGTGTTATTTACTTTGAGAGCAATGATTATATGAGAAAATGTCTGTGCAATAAAAAAAAATTAAAAAAATACGTAAATTGTCCATGTCTCATTACCTAACCAAATGTGAGTGTTGTTTTGATCACAGCTACTGTTTTGGGGTAGAGCCCTAACAGCTAAGATTGTTAAAATTTACAAATGTCCATACCTTTTTGTTTTAAAAAGAGACTGTATTTTGAAATATGGAATTTTAATGCTTGCAATGTGTCAATGTAATGGAATTGTAATTGTAAACAAAGTTAAACATGCGCCACTACTGTTGCTTACACCTGTTCCTAAAAAAAAAAAAAGAAATAAACTATGCAAAGGAGTACACTAAAGAAGAATGGACTCAGGTTTAGTACCTTTATATTTTATTAAACATAATTTAAGAGAACGTGAATCAACTATGTTATTCAACACAATAAAGTGCAATCAAAGCTAACTGAAAAAAAATGAAAAGCTAACTGGACAAAACCACAGCAGGTACAATAATTGGTTGGAAAATCACTAGAACAAAATAAGCAAAAGTCAAGACTTCATTGGGTGTTAAATATAAAGCATATTTTGAAATGTTAAGCACAAGAGTTGATCCAAACTCAAGGTTGTGTTGTTCGTTCAGCTGTCATGGTTCCAAACACATGTTCTCTACTCCAACTTTGTGACGTTTAGGCTGTTGGAATAGAAAAGAAAAAGCAACAACACATTTTATCACACTTTCTTTTTTTATAACCCATACCTTCACACATAATGTGTACCGGTAATTCAGTGTGAAGACATACTAATTTCAGAACTAGAAAGTGAACATTTCATTGCATTTCTATTGGTCGAACTTGTATTTCTTCCACCATCTGTTAGACAGACCCAAAACGTGCGCTTTCAGTGTGTTTTCACCTTCTCATCACAGCAACAGCAGCGTATGAGGACCAGAAGGACCAGCAACACAACCAAACCTGCCACCACACACAACACATCAGGATTTCAAACTTTGCAGTGCAGCCAGAGAGGTAGAATTTTTTTGGGGGGGAATGGCTTCCACCACACTTGAATGTAGTCCTATAAGATATAATTATTATTTTTGAAGCATTTTTTTTTTTACGGATTGTTACAACTAAGACATGTCTATCATCTCATGGTGAATGGAGATATTACAAGGTAACTATACAGTGAAACCCTGCTATTCACCAGGCTGGCCCGCGAATACGAAAAAATAGTTAAAACCGTCACTCACCAATGAAGACTAAGAAGACAATAACAAATCCAATGTCCCATTCAGACTGGAACAATTGTTTGGACTCCAGTCTGGAAATCACATCATTGAACTGACTCTCAAAGTCTTCTTGGGTGTTGCTCTGTCCCATGGTACTGCTTTGCTACAAACAAACAAAAATAGGCATATGTATGAAAATCATTGTCAGTTTTCATGGTTTCACTTCATTCACCCTCCTCTGTGGAGCACACAGTGCAGTCTGCCTAATGGCATTTGTGCTTGTCACTCACTGAAAATGTCTTCTTACACATTGCGACATGCAACACAATGCAATGCAATTATGGTTTAGTAGTCATTTTTAAGATATAATGCAGTGTACAGGTATGCAATTTGCACAAAAGGTATTGGAACAGTGAGGCCAATTCCTATAATTCGGCTGTAAACTGAAAACATTTGGGTTTGACATCCAAAGATGATTAGAAGACAAGAGCAGCAGTTCATCCTTTGCAGGTATTTATTTACATCTGCATCATGGGACACAAGCATTCAATTAATCAATGGAATAATCGATTCTAAAATTATTCGATAGTGGCAACCTTATCACCTTCAGTCCTATCACCTGGGACATGGGGTCAATTGTAACATTTCACTTGTATTTGTGATCAAGTCATGCATTTTCTGTTTGTGTTCCACAAGTATTTTCCATGCCATTTATCCGTGGACACTTGAAACTAGTTTTCATAGCAGTTTGAACACCATTACTTTTTTTAAAGAATTTGTTTTAAATTAAAATCTCCTCGTTTTCTTCCCATTCTGTGACAAAGCTTGCTAGCAAAAATGACGTTTTACTGAATTTGTGTTTGATGATGCCTTGAGACAACTCCTACAACAACTATGCTTGAAAATGTGACCCTCGCACCCACTTCTGAAATGATGGCTGCGCCCCTGTCTTTAGAATTTGATTTGTTCTGTAATAAATCCAAAGTGGACAGTGGACCAGGAAACGCCAGCAAAGCCTGTATGAAATGGTGATCCTTTGTCTCAATCACCTTTTATGTCAAACCCAAATGTTTTCAGTCTACAAAAACTAAAGGACCTGACCTCGCGGTTGCAAGACTTTTGGAGGGAGATTGCATCCACATATTTAAAACAAACTCAATTTATGATCACGGGCTTTGGGACTATTCTAGACTAGAGAAAGCGTCTCTACATCGTATATGCGGTATTTGATAGATATGTAACAGTAGTAACTACTATAGTCGCGGTTCATTTGTGGATCGCTACTTGCTCAACGGAACCACTCAACCACGGTCATGAAATAATTGAACTCATCGTAATATACTTGAAGTTTCAATATATACAAATAAAGGAATCATTATTAATAGAAGATCTGCTTACCGGTAGCTGTGGTTTGTTTTGTTTTATTTCCTTCCGTGTTTAAAGTTACCTGATTCACCTGTTTGACACAATAAGCTCCACCTCTGCTGCCTTAAAGAAATTAGAGCAGTAAATCTTTAACCAGCAGTTAGTTTGGAGGATGCTATTGCAGAGCAGGCGTGGGAGAAAAGCCAGGCAATTCTTTCAATAATTTTATATAGGTGCGACGTTGGGCGCAAAAAAATTACGTTAGGTCAATATTCCCTCCTTTATATAACATGTTTAAACAGTGCATCTACTGCTCTAAGCAATTAATTGTACTTAATAGCAACAGTGATAAATAAATTAAAAATGGAATCCGAGCAAGAAATAACCGTAGGCGACGCCTCAATTCAACGAGCTGGTTGGCCCATAGACGTATACTAAATACGGTACTCGTCAACTGGCCGTATCAGGTCAACGTGTTCGCCATTTTGCGGGAGTCACTTGCCAAGACCTCAGCACTGATGCCGCATAAGTGGCGTCAACAGAGGGCGCTACAGCGCCGCATATAAAAAATATTCTGAAATACAGGTGTCTATTATTTGATGAACAGGCGAAATAGGATACAGTGGTGCCTGAGGTCCGAACTGAATTTGTTCCATGACCACACTAGTAACTCCTGTAAATCCTTTCTAATTGAAATGAAAGGAAATGCCAATAATCCGTTCCAGTTTCACCCTCAAAAACAACAGAAAATGTTGTAATGTATACTTAATGAAGAAAAATAGCACTCCATAATATTGTACAAAGACATACAGTCCCTGCTTCATTCTCAAAGTGTCCGAAGCGAATGTAAACTATATGACTGAATCCGTATTTTGACCTAGCAAACTTTTTTTCATAATTTATTTGATTTATATAAATAAAGACATGTCTTATCTTCAAAGCATTTCACCAAATAAGTTATTTAGAATAACTATTTTAATGTAAAAACATAGAGATAAATATATGTTTACAATCTTGTAAATTATGTTAGCCTGTGTTTTTTTCAGGTTCAGCTCTACAAAAAGAACACTTGTTATCAATATCAACAAAACGTGAGATATACGTAATAGTTGGATATATATTTTTAAATGTTATTCTCAAGTCCGTGTTGTGTACGTGTTCACAACTTCACATCTCAAAGACTCTGACGTATTTCCGTGATACAGGCACGGAATGCATCTTGGGATATTTTCCGAGCCAAGCCTTCACAAGTATCTAACCCGTGCGTCCTTGGTTTAAGCTAGCACTAGCAGCCAAAACAACATCCGGGCATTCAGTGCATTCTTGTTTTTTTCGTACTTTCAATAAGAACAGTACTCGGGCTGGGACTGATGACGTTCTACTAGATCACAAGGACTTAAAAATTATGAATGGCTACAACCTTGCTGACGTAGGGAGCGGACGTGTGCGTTTTTCATTTTCCGGGTTAGATTTCCCCGTAGCTGTGTGAAGTTGTTTTGGAGGAGCCATGACTGATGAACCGGCGTCGTCTCTTCGGATATCGGAGATCAAAGACCCGGTGGTCCTGTTCGAGCGCTACAGCACCGAGGATATCCGCGGCATAGAGCGGAAAGTCCGCGGCGAGATCGAGCAGAAGAAGGAGGAACTGAGGCAAATGGTGGGGGAGCGCTACCGGGACCTGATTGACGCCGCAGACACCATCGGAGAGATGAGGCAGAGCTCAGCCAGTGTTGTCCAATCCATCCAGGACATGTATCAGTATTGCCACCGACTAAAACAAGGCAAAGCCTGCGTCAACAGCCGCACTCCAGAGGTGAACCGGACCTAGTGTTCCCCTGTTTTTTATTTGCTGCACACAAACATTGAGTAACTTCATTTAGAAACGAACACATTCTGACAGAATTGAAACTGACACAAAAAGAGTATGCCATAAAACATCTCTATCAACCTAGTCGTCATTCTCAGCTCCTGTAACCTTGTCATGGCAAACTGAGCATCATACTTATGCAAGTACTAGTGCGCTGTTTTTTTTTTGTAGTGAGACTATTCAGCACTAGTAGAACGACTCATTTATTAACCTGTATTTATTTAGGTATAGGACATTGAGAACCGATTATAATTTGCAATGCCAACCTGGCTGCAGAAAGCACAGTAAAACAAAGCGAAAAATAAAAGCATTCAAGTCATTGTCATTGTTTTTAAAGTATTTCCCAAGTACGTTAAAACAGAGCAACACATTTTTCCTTTCACCTTCTCAATATTTCCAGTTCCAATTCATTGCTCTGTTAAAAAAATCTACTTGGGGAAATCTTGAAGAAACTTCCATTTTCATAGGGGGGCTAATAATTTTGTCCTCAACCGTGTACAACAAAGTGTACATAAAAAATCAAACTAATGTTAAAAATGTAATCATAAACAACCAAACAAAATCTTCGCCAGTCGATATATCTCCCTTTGGCACTTCGCATGCAGCGTTTTATCCCATCATTAGTGGAGCAACTACATGTTTTACTTGCTTGGGAGGTTTTCTGCTAGCTAAGCATTTAATATGCAATTGAACATCCGTTATTGTGCAGTGAAGTTTGGACAAATAACAAGACTTGAGAAAAATGAAAAAGGTTGAAACCACTCTAACTATGCTTTCAAATCCATCCATACATATATGTGTCTTTGTCTAATAGAGGCAGTGGCAGGACAATTTCTACACCATGGCCTCTCAGATCAAGCTCCTCTTGGAGATTCCCGAGCGCATCTGGAGTGCCATGGAAGCCTCCCAATACCTTCAGGCGACTCGTCTCTACCTGCTGTGTTGCCGTCTGCACAGTCTTCTTCAGTTGGAATCTGCCACAGGGGGTCATTATAGTCCTGCCCTAGCCCGCTTCCCTATCCTTGTCCGCCAAGTAGCCACAACTGGTCACTTCAGGTGCTTGATCATTTACCTTTATTCTGACACAAAGGCTAATTTGCACTAGAGTTGCCCAATGTAATAATAACCACTAAAAAGGTTTATAATTGCCTCTAGTTCTAGTTTATACTGTAAAAATACACAAACTATGATCTACCAAAAATGTTCAGTATCATTTCAAACTTATCTTAAGTCATTACCTTTAAAAATGGCTTCCAGATAATTTGAAATGCAGAGGGGACACTCTTGTAATGTCGTCTTTCTAAATCTAGCTCCACCCTGATGTCCAGAGTTTGTCTCTCAGTCTAGATGTGTCGCTTTGACATACCTGTACTTCCTTGGCAACCAAGATGCCGTAGCCCTGCCTCACAGAGAAAAATAGGAATGCTTTTGTCAAAACAGGCCAACATTTACACCGATAAATAGTTTGCTTTGTTGGTCAAATATCCACAAATGAATACACGTATCTAACCAAGGTGAATTCATGAGACTGCAAATATTTTTTTGCCATATAACTATTATGAATAAGCCAAGTTGTGATTTTTTTTTTCTTCTTCTTCCAGGTCCACCATTCTTTTAGACAGCAAGTCTCTGCTGCGGGGTCGGGCAGTGTCTGACCAGGCCATTGCCGAGGCCCTCCTGTCCACCATGCTGCTGGAGGATAGCTCCCCACGCCAGGCACTCGCTGATTTCTTGTTGGCGCGGAAGGCCTCCATCCATCAGTTGCTCGATCAGCCTCAACATGGTAGTATAACATACTGTATGTAAACAGCATGTTTCCCTCTTACTATGGCTAAAACCTAGGCATGCAACAATATCGATCTCATGGTACGAAATCTTCACGGTATAAAGGGTTAGCTTAGCTGGTTAAAGGGTTAGTGGAAAAAAACGTTGGGAGAATGCCATGGTGTGAAAAATTAAGTGCCATGAATGTTAAGGACAAACACAGTACTATAATTGAACACAAAATACTGTACATGACGCTCAAATGTTCAAATCATATTTTAAAATTAAATTGTGATTTCAGGTTTGGATTCTCACGATCACAAAAATATCAGACTGTAATTGAGGAAAAACGATTAATATGCCACATGGCGCAGTGTGTATGGAAATTCAGGTTCCTAAAAGCACCATGAATGTACCTTCGTTCCTTGCAGTTGAAAGCCTGAGACGTCTGCACTCCCTGAATGTGCTTTAAGCTATTTATTCACACTCAGTTGAAGTTTACTGTCAAACTAAAAACACAACAAAAATAATTACATACTTTGTATGTTTAAATACAACACGTTTGTTTTAGCTTCATTCCTGAAAATCGCTAACTTATTGCTAAATAACAATATATAAAACCCTTTTGACGGGCTGGCAAAAATTAGCAGAATTAGAATTAGCTAGGAATGTTGCAATTTAAAGACTTGTGATCCATCCTATGTATATGCTTCAAAATATGTCTATTTACTTAATCTTTATTTTGTCAGGTGCCGGTATTAAGGCTCAAGTGTGCAGCCTAGTGGAACTGTTGGTGACCACTTTGTTCCAAGCGTATGCTGTTTTCTACATGCACCCTGAGGGGGGGCCCATGCCTGGGGAAACAAACCTAAGCTGTGGTCTGCTCTTTTCCATCCTGGAAAATGTTACCTCCTCTGCATCCGCAGGTACTAAATATCAATCATGGCCTTGAAGTCTAGATGATCACTTAAGTTTCTATATTGTGAATATCCAACATTTTGGCTTTTATTTCCAGGCACAGTATTTATCTTATTTAGATGTCTATTCTTTTTGTCTGTCTATATTCAATTTTTTTAACACCAAAAATCAAATTGGGAAACTTGTCATTTTTTAATTTTTTAAATTTATTTATTTATTTATTTATTTTTTTTTAAGAAAAAAAATTCAGAAGTGGGACATCACATCGTCATTTAAAAAAGCAATTGCTCAGGTGGGCACGATTTTATTAACTTTGGTAGGCAGGGCATCCTGCAAAAAAAGAAACCCGCAGCCATTTAATTGGGAAAGCCATCACGCTAAGTTTCTGATGTCACCTGCCTTCAAATACAAATGCTGAATGATGAATCCCTGAATTGGTACACGGCTACCGCAAGTCTGTCTCCCTCCTCAGCTAAAGGTAAAAACGTGCTTCAGGAAGACACAAGTACAGGAAGCTGTTTCAAGTACCTGCCCCTCTCTGTCACGGAGTTCCAGCCGACACTTCGCACCCTGGCGCAGCCAATCCAGAGAGAGCAGCTGCGGGACACCTTACAGCAGTGGATTGATACGTAAGCATCAGTCGGTCAAATTTGTCACAACAAAACATAAGCAATAAAAAGGGGGAATATGCATCTCGACATAAAGCACTACATTTTCTTTCAGATGTAAGGAGGACATCTGCCATGGTGTTGGTAGCCTTCTGGTCTATGTGAAGAGCCTGAAGGGACTGGCAGCCATTCGAGACGCTGTCTGGGACCTCCTCTCCGCCGACTCCATCAATCAGCACTGGAACACGGTGTGCCAGCGGCTGCTGGAGCGCCGCTTGGCCATTTGGGATGACTTCCTTCAGCGGCTCTTCCTTCAACGCTTGCAGGTTGGCATTCATAATAATAAAAGTGTGGACCAAAATGGATGTGGAATTTCATTGTATGGATTGATGATCCGCAAGGCTATCACCAAAGAAGAAACGGAAGACATCTCAATGAGCTCAGTGAAGCTCCTCACCTCCGCTGTGAAGGATCTCGAGGGACAGACCACCAATAGCCGGGAGGCCCAGTATGAAATAGACGTGTCTTCCTATTTGTGGTCGGAGTCGCCAGGGGACCTGCCGAGTGATGCGGGTTGGGTCAGTGTCGCACAGAGAGGAGAGCAACAGCAAAGAAGTGGTCTGGCCATGAAGACCAAGGCCCTGACGCCCTGCGTTCAAAATTTTTGCGCTTTCATGGACGCCAAGCTGAAAGCACGGCTTGATGACTTGCAGCACTACCTTCCGTCCAGGGATGCAGGTGTGTGGCTGAAAATCAGTCCTTCTATTTTTTTTTAAAGCGGAAATCAACGCAAACACATTTTTCTTGATGCTGCAAACTTTTAAATATCTTTTTTTTTTTTCTTTCTACAGGCTCTGACTCCACATCAGTTCCAAGCCCATCATCAGGAACGACTGAGGGCTCGTCAGCATCCTCCTTCAACCGCTTCACAGACACGCCAGCGGTGCAGGAGGCTCTACGAGATGGCTGCCTGGCCTGCGTTCGCCACATTCTCTCTGCCGTCCGTTCGGAATTGGCTACAGTTCCGCCAGATCCCAGCCCAGCCAGCCTCAATTCAGTCCTTTTCATGGCGAGGCTGTGTCAGTCCATGGGGGAACTGTGTCCCAATCTGAAACACTGCATTTTGGGACAACAGAGCGGGTGCGAGGCCACGGCCAAATTGACTCCGAGGCAGAGCAAGAAATTGGGCAGAGGAAAGGTGGCCCCCCAAGTCAGCGCTGCTCAGGCCAAGTGGGCACAACTGAAGGAGGAGCTTCTCAATTGCAGCATGGAAGCCTACCGCATCTGGAGCTCTACTCTCTCAAAAGTCAGCACATGCCAAAAATGATCTTTTATAGATGTGTTTAGTTCTTTAATGCTTACATTAGAGGTATGATGAATGAACCAATACTGTAGATTAGTTATTGATTTGTTGTTTGTCATTTGACTGATTTTGTGAACAGCCTACCCAAAATTAAATTGTCTAGCGGGGCTGGAGTTTAGAAGGAAACAGAATGGTGCATTAGGGCTAAAAAAATAAATATTTTTTTAAAAGTGTGACGATAGGCAGCATTGAACGAAAGTTTAATGGCACAAATGTGCCGTAGGAGCTCAAATTTACTTCACTGCAGTAATGTGTACTTCTGCATCCTCATGAAGACAGTAACGGACCAGACACAACGTGGTTGTTGTGGTGTCAAACTGGACTACATCATAGCAGATGTTACCACTAGCTAAATGACAAGACTTAAATATTAACTCATTAACTGACAGACATTTTCAGACCCTCTTTTACCCTAACGTTTGAAAAAAAAAAAAAAAGGTTCCTGGGATTGAATGGCTGGACTGTGAAAAGACATCTAAAAACGTTTTTGGCAGTGAATGAGTTTTAAAAACACTTGTTGGTGTAATATAGCACAGTTGAATTAAAGTTTTCATAGCTTTTCCTAGCCGATTGTTTTAAATTGTGGAATTGGGATTTGACTGCCATCCTGTGACTTTTCAGAGGTTGCTGGAGAAGTTTCGAACAGCTCTTCATGCAGATTCCGCTGGCGCCATCTTGATAAATGCAACAAACTGGGAAGATCTCGAGATCCAAGAGGAGGCAGAGTCAGGGAGCAGTGTTACATCCAAAATCCGTCTTCCTGTCCAGGTCGGCCGTTCAGCTTCGCCTTCAGTTTCATTTGAGGCCATTGAAGAGATTTTAAGTAAGTTAAGATTCTGACGTTTACACCTTCCGCAGCCGTCTTTGTTCGTCCAGTCGCTGCTCTTCGACCTGTGTGTTGAGGTGAACAGGGTGGGTGGTCATGCACTGCCGCAACCCACCCTGCAGGAGCTTCTGCAAGCCTGTCTGGATCAAGCCTTGCAGCACTACAAAAGCCTCACTCAGAGAGAACCCAGGGTGACTCACTCCCACAAAGTTCTCAAAATGATGACGCTGGAATTAGAAGCTGAATTAAGTCATTCATGACGAAGTGGGTGTTTCCTTTCAGGAAGGGGCATTTCCAATGACTCAAAACAGAGCGTTGCAGATGATGTTTGACCTCCGTTATCTTAACACCACTTTGTCTACCAATATGGAAGAAGGCAAGACCTCCAAGTCCCACCAAGACCACAGGTAACATACTAGAGTAGATGTCAAAGGCAACATCGACGTCAATATCATCCGCTGGGGTTTCTGTCCATTTTAACCCTGACTTTTCAAAAATGCACATTGTCAAAGCCCTTTTCATATTTCATAATCACAATAATTTATTCTTCACTATCCAGTGGCACTAGTAGAATTTCATCAATCCAAAAAGGATCTCAAATCTGTGTTGTCTTTCAGGATGGAAGAAGTCTGTGATTGGCTAGAGAGCCACATTGACCCTTTTGACCTGGATGTGTTCACACCGCCATTGAATGCAAACCTCAGTCGTCTGTCCCAGAGAACATCGGTACTGTACTTTCATCAATAAACATAGCAAAAGGTCGACTTAAAGGTGATTGGCTGTTACCTGAGCCCTGAGCAGTGGTGATGTCATTTTCATTCAGCAGAAGTGACAAAATGGCCGCCCCCTGAGATGGCTAAAAACGGGAGGATTAACTCTTATTCCACAAACGCAATATTTATCAGAATGCCTTGTTTCAACTAGTGGGCTTGCATAGAACATATTCGTGAAAAAAAAATGCTCGTGTTGACTTCACCTTTACTGGCATTTGTTTCCTCATGTCCTGTACATGGAATGTTTGTTTTCAGGTGCTGTTTGGGCTGGTGACTGGCTCGGAGAAGCAATTTGCCCCGCGGAGCAGCAGCGTCACCACTCAGGAGCCTTACAACATCCTTCCACTGGCCAACACTCAAATCAGGTCTGAGTCATATGAACATAGACCTGCAATGAGTATCAATTTCAAAAACAGAGTCCCTAAAGAGTGCTGACAAGAAACTTCCGCTGACACTGTGAAATTAAAATATTCAAATTTATTGATCATTGTATGTATGTAAACTTGTAAGCACAACTTTAGAGGGAAATATTTCAAGCTTGTATTTCTTGTCATTTTGATGACCATGGCTTACAGATAATGAAAGTCTAAAATCCGTTATCTCAGAAAAAAAAATCTCATAAGACCGATTCCTTAAAAAGGATGTTTTTTTTTAACACAATTTAGGCATCTTAAAAGTATGTCTGTACTCAATACTTGGTTGGGCCTCCTTTTGAATCAATTGATGCAATAATGTTGCTGTTGTATGGAGATGATCAGCCTGTGGCACTGTACCCAATTTCCCATCGGTTTGCCCTCCACAGGTTCGGGTTGTTGCCTCTCAGCATGTCTGATACGCGTAAATCAAAGTCGGTCATCAAATGCTCCAGTGAACCACACCAGTTGGTGAGTAACAGCTCTGCTCTGTCAGTTGAACTGAGCACACTGTGGAACATTGTCACTTATGGTTTGGCTTCATTTTTGGCCATTGTTTCATTGTTGTGTTTAATCCCGCTTAAATGTGGTCTGTTCAACTTTCCCAGACATTTTGAGCGCGAGACAGCCAGGCAAGTTCATCAGTGTGGCTTCAAGTCTGCGTGCTTGTTTGGCTGTAGTGTTAGTCAAGGGGCTGTTTTCCTTTGGTGCATTTGCAGCGTTTCATCATGCAATTAATTCAAAATTAATTGTGATTAGATGAATGGAAACTAAGGAATGCTGTTATGCTTTGTTATTATTAATCGTTCCGTGCTCGTCAATTAGCTCCATGTGTTGGCAAACTCGAGGCTATCATGATCTGCAGCCACACATAATCAACCACTGGTTTACAAAAAACATTGTATCAAAATCAAATGTTTTCATCCAATCCAAAACACATCGTGGGTCTTGTACAGTTAATTGGTGTTGCCATGTTCACAGTTGACTCTCATAGATTTTTGTTGTTGTGCTTGTGTAGCTATACGGTACATTTGGAATTCTTCAAGTCCAGTGCATTTATGATGCATTTTGCAACAGCAAAGCTGCTCACTTTGCTGCAGTTAGAATGGGAAGGCAGCAATCGGGATTAGATTTGATTTTCATTTCAATGAGATGTTTTTTGCTCCCTCTCGCAGCCTATTCCATCCTCGTCAGCAGACAGTCAGGAAAGCTTCCGGCCAGGCAGCCTCTTCCGACAGATGGCAGAAGAAGAAGACACAACCTCTCAATCTCTATTTAAACTCAGTTGGTTGTCTGGCATGACAAAATAATATTTTACAAAACCTCTATTCTCAGAATCAGAATCATCTTTATTGGCCAATTAGGGGTGCGTTTGGAAATTCACCCTAACACCACTTTGAGAGTGTTTGTTTGATTTTGCATTTTGATTTCATTTTGCATCCCTAAAACACAAATGCAAAGTGTGTATTACTAAGGCTAATGAATTAAATTATCGTTTTGTAGCGTAGTTTTTTTAATTTAAATTTTTTTTAAGTATTTGACCCCACGGTCTTTACTTCCATAAAAGCCTAGCAGCCAACGCTACACCTACAACTAATACTACAAGTCTAAGAATGCACCCTTGTCGCTACTGCCTTTTTATACAGCTAAAAATGTATATTTTTAATGAAATGTAATTAAGTAGATTCATCATTTGAAGTTAACTGCTGGAAAATTCTGGCCATTCCAACAACTGAGTTCTTGCCATAGGTTTTATGAACTAAAGCTTCACCCTAAAACATGTTATGTTTAACACACAAAAATTGTGCAGAAGGCCATTTCCTACCAAATTTCTGCAGTAAAATTATTTTTGTTTCTTATGTAATATAAAATCTCTTGAGATGAGGAATTTGGGGATTTAATAGCTGAATTATCAAAGTGATATTAAAAATAAAATAAAATCATGAAATATTTCCTTTTTGTGTCGTTTGAATTTTTCAACTGAACTTAGATAGTTTTCTACAAGATTCAAAATTATTGCGTTTATATCGACTACAATCCCGGGTTTTTGTTTAAAAAAAAAAAACAGAGAGAGACAATGCTTTTAGCTGTTGGATTGGAAACATGCTCCTCCCTTTTTAATGTTGGCGAGCTGCAACAAGCCTCTTGAGTCTTAAGACTCCAACTTGTACTTACTGCTTGCATACACTAAGTGCTTTGCTCAGCTCAGTGTCAATTCACTGATGGGGGAAGCTGTCTAAGGAGCTCAACATTCAACTAAGCAGATCATCACATATGTCCACAGCAAAATGAGGCAGGACTGTATACTAAATAAAATTGACACCAAATGGAATGACAATGTGTTATATTTAATGTTGGCGTTTCTAATACATTCATACAAATATAAACAGGACGGTGGTCTTTTTCCTCTACTTCACCGATAGAGATCAAGTTTTATACAATTTTTACAATTTTGGAGCTTCAATGCACCACAAAACTGAACATATATTGCAATTTGACTGTATTGCACTGTAAAGAATATATATATTGTATCTTTAAGCATCAAGACGGACAATTGATAACATTTTGATGGCAATTTCACAGTGTTCCAACGTAGGATACTGTCTACCATCACAAGATAAGCACAGAACTATTCATACCGGACACAATTTTGATTAGTGTTTTAAATAAGGAATCCAGATCTTAAATACAAATATTTGCCATTTTCATTGTTTTTTTTTTTTAATTACTCATTTTTGCGACGGGGGTTCAATATGTTAAACCTGATAAGTAGGTTTTTTTTTTTAAATGAATATCTCTTAATGCAGTATTTTGCCACTTTTCCCATTGTAGATATTCACCAAACAAAGTAGTTTGTTGACTCAAATTTAGCCAGGATATGAATAATAATTTTGGGACTACCTGTATATTTTGTAGTGTAATTAATCTCAACAACACCAAATGGATTTGTTGCTGCTGAACCTGCAGGTTCCACTAAATAGGCAACTAGTGCAATTACAAAAAATGTCACAATTACTTAAAAGAAATTATTTATGTACTCAGTGTGCTAGTACACCATTTGCCAACACAAAAGTATTTTTTTTTGTTTATTTCTTTCTGTCGATTTTACTCATCATGGCCTTGACGTCGACGGGGGCAGAGGCAGCAGCAGCTTTTGCCTTTTCCTCCTCTTCTTGCTTCCAAAGGATGATGGGATGGATACCTGGGCTTCGGTTCTGAGCATTTTGATCTAACTGGGCTGGACTACATTGAAATAGAAACAGGATTATTGTAACCAAATGTAACTGACTTTATTATTCTATTATATTATTATTAATGCTACACAATGTGGTTACTCCATTCACTAACCTGAAGTTATGAAGCTCCGGGTTCAATGCCTTCTTCTGGATGTCCTTGTACACTGGTGACTTGAGATAACGGAAAAAAGTGTCCTATATGAAAGATAGCGCATGAGATAAGTGGCCCGTGACAAAGAAAACCAAAAAACTAATGACATCCAAGACAAAAAATATATATTGGAGTTTATTGTGTCGGTTGGTAGAAGTGGTACAACTGCATTGCATTACGTAGAGATGTGTTTAATGTGTCAAATTTTTGGACTTGCATGTTGCAAAAATTGGCTACACGTCTGAAGAGTGGTAAGCAGTGAGCATGCAACAAACAGTAACATCATTTGTGATATTTTTTCTATTCATTTGCAATAGACTTTAATGCATTCAGGTTCACAAGTGCAATGCTGCTCTGACATGTGCATAGGTATGGTTACGTGCAATCGAAAATTTGTTTTGAAAAATTTTAAAAAACATTACAAGTCAAATATCTCAATGCATGATGAACGCTTAACAAAAGTGCATTGTATTTGGAACACTACATGCAGCCATAAGGACACAAACGATGTGGTCACCTTTTTCATGAGCAAGAAGACGTGTGTCTGCGCAGCCTCCAGCACATAGCGGTGAGGATGGTCCAGGCCTTTCACAGTCAGACCCATAGTCCTGCCATCAATGTTGATCCAGCGGGGAGCGCCGGGGGCCAGAAAGGTCCTGAAATATAATAATCCAGATGAAAATGCCACTTCAGTGATGAATCTGTGGGTTATTAGGTCTTTCCATTCCCAATTGGCAATCAATGAAAAAGCGACTGATCATTTTTCTTTGGTGTAAATCTGCGCAGGGGAGGGCGAGACTTAAGTTTTGGTATTTTCTCAGATCCGAGCAAGCCGGGGCAGCGTGGCACATTTTAAAAAGGGCGTTTCCCAAATAAATGCACTGAGAACTGCATGAGCACAAAAATCCCTGCGATGACATGTTGGGATATAGTCCAGCCACCGAGGCTTTCAGATATATTTTTATGGCTCTGACATGTTGCGATGGGTAGACATGAGAAAGGTGCTAGACGTGACTGTATTTGATTGACAGTTGAGGATTACGGTTTCAGCACATGCATGCCCACAGTGTTTGAGAGCAGAGAAAAAGGCTTGATTTTTCACAATTTTTAAGCCTAATTTGATATACCGGTAGTTGGAGATTTTTTTTTAATCACTCAAATTTAGAAGACATTTATTTTCACTTTAGAGTAATCTACGTTTCTCACATTTGTTTTTAAACAATTTAATTGCTGGAGTATTAATTTGAAACTCATTAGGAAGTTTTACAGTCCTATCAGAACAAACTTTTTCCATTTTTCTTAAACTTGCTTGGCATGTGACTTCAATATATTCTCATGTCTTCCAAAATGTGTGGTTTTTTTTTTTTGGCTTACTTGAAGATGGTCTCAGCTTTACTTGACATGGAAGCTGCAGTTCCCCACTTCAGCTCCTCGGCTGCTTCCCAGAAGGCTAAATTCTCTCCTAGAATAAGCAGAATTAATATAATCCACTATTACAATATACAATTTAATAAAGTATTAAAATGCTAGCAAAAGTGCTCCATAGAAACCACTGCGAATGAGGAGTCATCAAGTAACTGGAAAACACTCACATAAACCAATATTAACCCTTTCATGCAAAGTGGTCACTACAGTGGACACTGGACAGCTATTTAAAAGTTGCTTTCGCCTATATTAATTAAACTAAAAAATATAATTATATTTTTAATAATAACATTAAATCATAATGAATGCATGAAAGGGTTAAACATATTTTTAAAAATGTAGATTAATTACCGGTAATATAGGCGAAAGCAACTTTTAAATAGCTGTCCACTTAGTGACCACTATGCATGAAAGGGTTAAGGAAATGGTCCGTAATAACATACCGCTAAACTCTTTCTTGAGGAAGATCTTGAAGTCGTCCCTGCCTCGCAGATCAGTCAGTAACTCAAACAAGCTGAAGGACCAACGCTCCACTCGCATTTTTGTCGGTACATCAACCCTGTTTGCAAAAACGTGCCTTATACCCTTTTTTTTTTTTTTTTTTTTTTTTTTTTTTTTTTTTACATAATGTAGCATGTATCACATAAGATATGCTGTGATGCTCTCACCTTCTCATATTGAGATTCCAATATGAGTCATTGTCAGTCTGCCAGGGGTTGCTGGGTAAGCAGGGTGCCAGAAAGGGATCATGGTTTTTGTAGGTTGTAATGTACTTGACCAATCTGTTAAGACAAATTATTAGGAGATGAGTAAAATGTACATTTACAAAAGTATATTTTGTATAGATGTTTCTAAACTGATCCAATTTAAAATATTATGGTACCCGTTCTATTGTGAGGATAAACTAATCTGTCCCCTGATGATGTTAATGGTGGTAGGTAATTAAAACTTGAAATATCCAAGTATAATTAATTCTTCAAGAACTTACGCTCCAAGCGACACACTAGATTTGACTTTTGACCTCATGATGGCTTGTTGGTAGAACATATTCTAGAATAAAAGACAAAATTGAATTTAGCGTTTGTACAATTATAATGTAGACACAAAACTTCAGGATATGAAGTGATCTGTTATCCGCAGACAAGTGATACTGGAATACTCTTCAAGAGACACTCAAACTCAACACAACTGTCACCATGTACCATTTCAATACAGTAAAATGACTGAGAAATATTTAGCTTTTGAATCTGTTTATAATAACATTTGCTCTATTGTTTGTTTTTTTATGTCCTAATTCCTTTTGACATCACTGAAAATGAGGGTTTGTCTTCAATGATCTCTTGGGACAGAATATAACGGCATTTTTCTTATTTTTTTTTTTGTAAATACCCACAGCTTAATACTTACCATGCGTCTGTATTGGTCAAATGTGATTTTCTGAAAGACAAATTCATTTGTTATATGACAAAGGGAAAACGTGACTTGAATTGGTACACAGACAACTAACTGATGCAGGGTGTTGAGCAATAACACATTTTGTGATCACTAAACTACTGTAAGAACATTTAAGAAGAATGATTTGGAATTCCATACTTCTCAAGTTGTACACTTTCGGCGTCATTTGTACAGGTGGAAACACCTTTTCAAACATGTACTCTGCACATCGCAGATTTCCATTCACGTGACAGCAGCCATTAAAAAATCATATATAATGTGTAAGATTATATACAGATATGTAAGGGCAAATTACAACTCCCGTAAGATTCAGAACACCCCGGGGTTGACAGGCATGGAATTCTATTGACTGCATTTCCCTATGTGATCTGGTATTTACATAGATGGGAATTCACACAACTGTATAGTTAACACAGAAAACTCTCACACCCGTCATCATTATGAAAGGAAACCTGGAAGAAAAGAGAGGGACAAAACAAAGTGAATGAATTAGTGTGAGCAGAAAAGGGTCACTTGTGTGAAAATGCGTTAGCAACAGTAATGGAGGAAAACACACAAGTCTTTTTTTTCCGCATTTTTGCAATTAACTGTAAACTCGAAAGTGAGTGAGTGAGTGAGTGAGTGAGTGAGTGAGTGAGTGAGTGAGTGAGTGAAAACTGACCTGTTACCTCATCTGTGTTGGGATCAATAAGGCGGTCCGGCCCAACATCCAAAGCACTATGAGTACGACGCTGGACACATCGATTGGAAAACATTTGTCAAAAAAAAAAAAAAAAAAAGCTTTCTGTAAAATGATCTGTCACTCATGCTGTTTTTTTTTAATTTTTTTTATACAAAACACACATATAGACACTGACCGGTGGCCTGTTCACGATCCAGTAAGCTCTTTCCTGGCAATCAAACACAACCCGATCTGGCTTCTTTCTCTCTCTACCAGCCCTAACATATATAAAACAAACAGGTGGCAGTGTTACAGTGGCCACACAGGCCGTCAATAGTTGATAACACTGGTCAACGGCAAATATTAATCAGAGATGTTTTAAGTGTTTCTAAATGTATTTTGGACACTGATATGAAAAATGTAATAACTTTTTTTCGAGCACATCAGGTTTTTCAGATCTTTTCATTTTGGGGTTTTGAGTTTGACCATTAAAAGCTTGCACAATATGAATTTTTACCATGCGTTGTAATTTACAGCTATGACGTTTCAGAAAAAACATTCCGCCTGTTGAAGACCCTAATAACCCTTAATTCATAAATATTACTGAATACACCATTATATTACATTCATGTTTTTTAATTAAAACCTGATGTGCTCGAGAAACAAAGAGCAGATTAGGAATTAGAGAAAAAAAAATCTAGAAAAGCTGACGTGCGTCTCTGATTTAAAAATATCATGAAAATAGGGTTCATATTTGTCTTTGAACAAATTGAACCAAACAGTGAAAATAAGTTGGAAGATGGAATCACATACTTGTATTGCTCAGTGGCCTGCATCACGATAAAGTCCCACTTGTGGTATAGCCATTGATGCAAGCGGTTATAATGTGCCTGTTTTGAAAATGGATGCAGGAGTTAAAAAAGTCACCTCTGTGTAGTGACCCATTACAATAATAACAAAGTCAAGAACAACAGACCAGAAGCTGAGTTGTGTCACTTGGTTACAGTTTGTCCTTAAATCCAAGTGGCCACTTTGTAATTATTGGAATCAGTGCACTTATATAATAAAGTTGCTTTCGGTACCTGTTCATAGGGTTCCAACATGCCTTTCTTGCGGATGTTTCTCTTTGCCAGGTAAATGGCTAAAAGCCGAGAAATAATGAGAACATATTTTCAACAACTGCTTGTATTGATCTGGATTAGAACATATAGGTAACATCAGGTAGTTGTATTTCGGTTACTTAAGTCAAGCCACTCAATGAGCTACTGAATATTTTCAATGTAAAGTACAGAGTTCACCCACCGTAGTCAGTGTCATCTGCAACCCATTTCTGCGTAGGCCAAAAGTATGGAGTCTAGAATGGTAAGCATTGAGAATCAAATGAGATGGCTGTCAGTCAGTATGTTGACATGCTCGGTTGCATACATTAGAAGTCGCTTGTATACATGTAATGGGTGTAATTATTTTAACTTTAGCCAACTTTGGCTCTTATTTCCGTTCATCTTATTTAGCTATGCTCAAACTGGTTCAAGCCGACTGGCGACGGGTTAAAGACATTTGGAGCAAATGTACTCTTGCGCTGTACTTACATAGCGGTACAGATGCCTGTCTGGTAAAAGTAGGAGGACTGATTCAACTCATGTACTTATTTAAAAGATAAATGTACTGAAGTACAAAAGTAAAAAGTAAAAAAATTTATTTTTGACTGTTGTTGTTGCCGCTTTGATAACATGGCACAATGGCTGGTATTGAGAAGAAGAAGAAAATGATTTGACGCAGCTTTGCAGAATGGGGGTCATCCTAACAGAACAGATAGAGCTGAACCGGCAACAGGTGGACGCATTTTAACAGCTTTATGTCTGTTAAATTAGCGAACGATAACTGAAAAATACACACTACCTGTATGTATTTTTTTTAGACAACATACAAATACTCCACGAACCATAACACATTTCCAAATATCATAAATGGAGCAGCGAATGTTAGGCTGGCAGAGGCTCATTGGGCACCTCTAAATTGGAATTGTCCTCGCTATGAATCAATTTTAGCCTGCGGGGCAATACTCTCAGCACTGACACCAATGCTGAACAAAGCCGGGTAATAAAACGCTCCTCTTCAATTCGACCGGTTTCATTCATTAAAGTATTTCCTAATGGCCTATTTCGGCATGCTTGCTTATTCCTTCATGTTGGAAAACAATAAACCCAGTCTACATTTCCACCCACATACTGTTTTACAAGCACACCAACCTCAGTGCACTCCAATCTCTTTTTGTGTCCATTTGTCAACTGACAAGGATTTTGAACATGAGCAACTTGGTCGAGTATCTTGAGCCGCATGTTTACCTGGAACCGGTAAAGACTGCTGTCATTGCACATGACCAGCTTCTTGTGGTTCTGCAGAGCATAGATGTAACCATAGGCCACTAACATGGTGCCAAAGGCCTGGGCTTCTACAAGACAAACAGCGGGGTGACAAATATCGATGTGAGGTGGATATGGCAACCCTTTTTTTTTAAAAACCCTTTGCAATTCCACCTGGCAGTTTTACCTGAACTAAAGGTGTACCAAAGTAAATTTGATGCTGTATTTGAACCATTTGGAGTATCGGCATATCCTCAACTGTCAGAATCTTTTTAAGTGCAACTGGCACTGAATTGTGGAAGTTTGAATGCATAAAAGAAGGCCGACCCACGGACGACCCACGGCCTTCTATGTATTCAAACGTCCATAATTCGGTGCCAGTAGCACTTAAAAAGATTCTGACAGATGAGAAGAAAAATTCAAAGTGTTATCTTCAAAAAGAGACCAAAACTATGCTGATACTCCAAATGGTTCAAGTGCAGCATCAAATTTACTTTGGTGCACCTTTCCTTCAGGTAAAACTGCCAGGTGGAATTGCAAAGGGCTACCGACAGTCTTTTCATTACAAGCACCTTCTACGGTGATCTTCATCTTGTTTGCAATCCAGGCAATGATGTCTGTACCTGTGTGGAGACAGTTAATAGCCAAAATACGAAACAAACAGCAAATAGACTGAACTCAGAGAAACACAGTCTTTGTCGGAAAAAAGTTGAGTCATAAAATGCAGCTGAATTGGCGAAGAAGAAAATAATACTGAAAATAATGCCAAACAAGAACTGAAGATAAATGAATAATTAAATGAATAATAATAATAAATGAAAATTGCTTATTGTGTGGTCTGGCTTATCTTGAACATTAATGAAATCTCAAATCGATTGATACAAAATTCCCAAGAAAGGCGGAACTGAAAATGCAGTTTGGAGAAGGTACACTTAAAACCTAAGAACTGGCTCACGAGCAGTGGGGAAGGTGTACTGTATAGCTAGAATGCAGCAATAATGCAAAAATACAGAAAGCGAACGTTTTTACTTTGTTGCGTGTTAAAATTGTTTTATCGATAGGAGGGACTAAATCCATTCTTTTTGGATAACAATGTGTGGCTGTGACGTGTGACGAGGTTGACCTTTTCCCCCCTGATCTTTGGCCAGATTAAAATCCCAGTTTGGCTTCTAAAGAAGTGTCTAGATCTCATCCAATTGAGGCCTTCCTTATATAGCCTGTGCTAGGAGCTTGGACAGTCGTGACAGCTTGTGCTCACTCTCATCTTAGAATACATGAAAGGTAGATCACATATTTTATTCCCCCATAATTGCAGTTATTAAAAGATTTTTCCACTTCTTCGACAGATGTGAACGCAAATGTTGATGATGATCAAACAGGCCCTGCAGCTGTCTATTAATTCATAGATATGTCACTCTATAGGTTATGCTGCCCAATAATAGTTCTTTCATTTCGTTGTATTTTGTATTCAATTCTATGTAACACCTTTTCATTTTGTCAATATAATTTTATGAGACGAAAATTATACTGACAAGAAAAGACTACAACAATAACACGAGGGTTTTTATGCCACATTTAGACGTGTTTTCAAAGGTTTTTTATTAAGATTGGACTTTTGGTGTCTTACCAGCAATGACATGTGGAATGGTGGTGACGTTGAGTTTCTGTTCGGAGCCTTTAAGACCACTTTTCGGGTCCTGCATCTCAACCACAATGGCATCCAACTGTAAATGACACCATTTCATATAAAGGTAATATTTCAGAGCACAACCACAAATATATTTCGACAAAAAAAAGGGATCTCTTATTTTGAGGCACGACTGGAAAATATTTCACATCTGAGTTCTGGATTAATACAGTGAAGGCTATTTAATATTTTATTGGTTCATTCACTATGAAGTTAATTTGTTGTTTTGTAGATTCATAGTAATTTTGTTAAATTATTGAAAATAATGAAATAAAAACATTAAAAATAATGAAATAAAAACAATGACTTTGGAGAAAAAAAAGCACATTTTATACGCTAAATAAGCACCAACGCACCATACAATTGATTAAATTAATTATGCCAAACACTTACCTTTTTGAGACAATGCAGACGTCGAAAATGCTGTACTCGGTCTGGACGGGCTGTTCTGATTGTCATATTTGTCGTTGAAGAAAAACACGTTCCTTGAAAACAATGAGGAACAATAATGAACAACAATAATTAGGAAAGTTGCCTTTAAGTGTATGCATGTAGTAGACGTTAACACACTGGTCCTGCGTGGCGATTGTTAGGCAGAAGGGAAGGGAGGATTTAGCCACCAATTAACCGCAGAAAGCCTCTTCATCCCTCCAGCCTGTCGCAACAGGTCTTCTATGAAATGTGTAGACACCAAGAGAAACCTGATGTGAGTCTTTTTTTGGTGGCTATGTATAGAGATGTATGCCACAAAACACTCATTAACGAACGTTATCGTTAAAATTAGAACCAAAAATGGTGGTGCAATCTAAAAAGACCAGGGGTGCTTTTCATGTCTCTTAAATCTTCCATGTCAGACGTAATGCATGAAGCCAATTACAGTAACACAATATTTTGTCCTTGATATTACATGACAGATGAATTATTTGGTGGATTGTGGTCATGGTCCGGCTGATTGTTACTTACTTTACCAAATTCATGGTTCACCCCACATCTTCCCATTGTTGCGACCCATTATATAGAAGTTAAGAACAATAAATAATTTTTTATGTAAAAAAAATACCCGTTGAAAATACATGCACAGTATGTTACATTTTAAACGCAGTTTCAAATTAGTTTGACATAACGCCAAAAGCATATTGCTATGACGTCCGCCAGACAAAGGCTGTATTTATTATATTATTATATCTATTACACTGTATTTTTTTTTACAGTCACTAGTGCTAGATAGAGCACAAGTTTCTTGATGCTGTTGATACATCTCAAGTCTGTTCTGAAATAAAATCTGAATACATGTTTTTTTTTCTTTTACTAAGTATTCGTGACCCACCAGTTGAGAATCCCTGAATTAAGAGTACGGTAACTCAGTTTTTGTCATATGATTTTATTTTTGTGGATTTTATATGGAAGTAAAACAGACAAAAAAATCCAAAGCATAAGTGGCATTAAAAAATCCTAGTTACATTGAAGGTTTGTGGGTGAGTATGGGGATTCCGATGGCGCTGAATGCAGCAGTGGCAGTCGCTTTGGCTGCGCTCAGTCTTCCTCGTTGTGTGCATCGATGAAGTTGTTTCAAAGATGGCGGACTTTCTGCCGTCCCGCTCTGTTTTATCTGTCTGTTTCCCAAACTGTCTCCTCACCAGCGGCGAGGCAGAGCAGCTGCGGAAATCTAAAGAGATCGATAAGTGTCTTATTCGAGATAAGACATACGTTAAAAGGCTAGTTAAAATCCTCTTACTTGGAGCAGGCGAGAGCGGCAAGTCTACTTTCCTTAAGCAGATGCGCATTATTCATGGGCAGGACTTCGATCAGAGGGCCAAAGAAGAATTCAGAGCCACTATTTATAGCAATGTTATTAAAGGTAAGACTACGCCAATACATTTGACCTCTCCCGAGTTGTTGTTGGTCTGTTTGCCACACGTTGTAGTCGATTTCGCGTGTAAACACAGATGGTGAAGTTGGAAGCTATGCTAACTGCACGTTGAGATGACCGGGGCCACTCTCTGTTCTCGGCTTTGCTGGACGAGCTAGCAAGAAACGCCCATGTTATTTGTGTTCGTCTCCTCGGTGGGTTCGGGGTGGGGGGAACCTGTCGTGACCTGAGCCCGTGCAATTGAAGATCTCCACAATAAAACGGTGTCCTCTATCTCTGTTAT
Organism: Filicampus tigris; assembly: GCF_054856515.1. NCBI lineage: Eukaryota > Metazoa > Chordata > Actinopteri > Syngnathiformes > Syngnathidae > Filicampus > Filicampus tigris. The sequence continues at coordinate 11,702,428 of NC_141232.1, read as the reverse complement.
GTTATACGTGATTTGTACGTGACGATGGGTGTCGTAAAACCTATCCATGCGGACAGATAACATGACATCATCATTAACACAATGACGTATGTTTACTGAAACTATCACCACACGTCAACATGGACATTAATCTACAACTGGACTACTGACTTTGAGTGGTGTAGCTCATCATTAGGGGTGGGATAAATAATCGATTCTTAGATAAAGATGGAACCGTTGTAAATCAGTTATTGCATTCATATCATCAGTTAAAAAAACGTATTGCATGCAGAACAAACAAAAAAGGAAGGGGGCGTTACGTTTTGAAAAATAATCTAATCGCCGATTAACCCCCCACTCCAAAACCTCAATATTATTGCAAAGATGAAATTCTTTTTTCAAGGTGCTTTTCTAATATATTTGTCAACAATCAAAAGCAATTCATATTTATTACAATAAACAACAAAGATCTATGATACACTATATGATTCTAAGATAAATATGCACACATGTTACAGTGTAGGTGACATCCGCCCATTTCAAAAATGAAAAAACGCCACCTGCCACTACACGTGGCAGTGGCACCTCATCGTCATCAACATCATTTTGTCTGTCTTCAGTTTCTTTCATGAAATCGGACGAGGTAACATCTGGCCACTTGCCGTTGATCTGCCATTTTCAAATCATTTGACCAGAGGATGCGTTTTGATTCATCAGTGCGCACATTGTCCGTTGGTTAGTCCACGGTTATTTATTTATGTTTTAATGTTAAATACTCGGTAATATACAGTATAATAAAATATACTACGGTAACGGGTCCCGCTATAATGTTCTTGACAAAAGGTTAAAATTAAGGAAATTCTGCAAAATTGTTCTAGAAGTGAATTTCAATAGGTTGGAAGCTCAAGGCACATAATTGACAGTTACATTTCTTCCCATTTACACAGTCAGTTGTTTGGTAAAAGTAACTTACTTAACTGTGAAAAAGAGCAAATAGAGAAGTGTTATTTGAGAGGGTGGAAAGGCCCGCTCAGCGTGAAGGGGAAATGACACAGTTGATGATGTTTACACCAAATAATAGGAAACTTAATGTCAGTCTCCATCATGAATTTGGTAGTATCTCTTTTTGCACTAAGTTGTCTGATTCACTGCTGACACACAGATACCACATTTAAAGGAGACATTTGAATAATAATAAATAAATATATCAACCTCGCACAGTTTTTAGTTTGTTGTGCCTTGTTGGAGCCTTGTGAACTTTTTGTTGCCGATAACCATTGAACACTAGAAAAATTATTTTCAAAACTACTCTTAGGGTGAAACTAATTCAGTATACGCTACTTTTATTGCTAAGGATTTACATCCATATGCTGTTGTTAACAAACAGGACTTTCGTACTCTGAAACGCAACTATTTTCTTCTATCTTCTTTTAGGCTGCATGTCAGTCATTTGTGATAGGCTGATTGCGGATGTGGAGGCAGAACTTCCACATACTTAATGCAGCTTCCCTAGCCACAGAAGGATACAAATAGTTTTCAGTTTGCAGCATTGTGTTATGCACGGAGCAAATGATGGTTATGCAGTGCGAGAACAAGTTACACTGTACGTTTTTTTTTTTCCCAGTGCATTTTTAATGGGCATCAGTTATACGCTGATTTTTGCTACAGTACTTGTCATTGGACGCGATGCTAAATTTCATCTTAAGAATTAGTCAAGTGTTTTCTCATTCCAGGTATTCGAGTCTTAGTGGATGCTCGAGAGAAGCTTCACATCCCATGGGGCAACTTGTCCAATCAGCGTCATGGGGATATGTTGATGGCGTTTGACACCCGGTCTATGATGGCCCACGGCCATGGTATGGTGCAACCCAAAGTTTTTCAGCATTACCTGCCATCGATTCGGGCCCTCTGGACTGACCAGGGAATCCAGAATGCCTATGACCGTCGCAGAGAATTCCAATTGGTAACTTGCCCAAATTTACGTTTTATTCATATGGCATATCATTATTTATTTATTTATTTATTTATTTATTTTTAAAAAAGGTCCGCTCAGCATGTTGTGCCCTGTTGGAGCCTTGTGAACTTTGTTGCTGCTAACATTATGAGCACCACCAGCTAACTCCTTAGCTGTTCCTAGTTGGGACTCATCGCTGCAAATCCCCCTCTTCCCTCCACCGTGCAGGACATAATAATGTTGCTAACATGAAAACCACAATTGGTATTGCCGCTAATTGCTTTTTTTTTCATGTATGATTAATTGGATCATGTTCAAATTCACAGTATTTGAGCCCTCAGCACAGGCTAAAATTGGAAATATAAAATCATTGGGAAATTGTGAAGATGTTCAGGAAAGACAATTGCTTATTCACGCCCACTCTTTTTCCCTCCGTCCCAGGGGGAGTCGGTCAGGTATTTCCTGGACAATTTGGAAAAGCTCGGCCAGTCGGTAAGTCTCGAAAGTCTCTCAAATGAATGCCACTTGCTAGTGCAGTCCTAAGTATACACTGACACACGTCCTTAAAAATAGAATGATAATGTTAGAAGAAAAACGCACTTGTGATCTGTATCAACCAAATGGAAGTGCATAACAAATGCTTTTAGCTTTTAAGTCAAGTACACAAAGTGTGGTTGTGGTCATGTGACAAATAACCTCAAGTAAAGAAGATTAAGCTTTCTTGATTACTCTTTGTCGATAATTTCTGAGGTTGTTATAGGTCAATTGTCTGTTAAATTACATTAATTTTACCATAATCATTAGTGATTGCATGAGTCATTGCACATATTGTTCTGTAGTGACATTTCAACATAACAAGAAAACTGTAAAAAGTGGTACTATATTCAATTAAAAAACACTGAGCAGCAAGTCACATATAAGGAAAATTGCTGCCTCGCCTGGTATCACAAAATAGATAAGCATAATGTTGCCCTACTGTGCGATTCTGACTAATTCTGTCACCATCTAGTTGTACTTCACCTTCTTGGAAACTATTATGTGGTGGTGCTAAAAATAATACTGTAAATAGGATGTCACATGCAATGAAATCCAGAAAAGCTGCATTGTGTCAAAGCAAGACCACATGATGGAAATGTACAAAGACAATTAGTCAGAAAGAACAGCAATTCAAGATGCTGACTTGGAAATGTTGCTTCATCTTTGATTAATAATCACTCCCTCCCATCACTGGCTCATCAAATAATTTAGGTTTCTTGTTGGTAACTGTTTCTGATTTATGACCAGTTGAACATGAACTTAAATGATAACTTCAGCAAGCACTCACTTGTTTCAGTGATCTGAAACGATACCATGGCAAAAATGTAAACATCAGTAAGAAGCAGTGGAAAAGGGGTGGCTAACCACACAATGTTCCTTCTAAGCTATGCGAATGCACAATCGTGCACTATTCTCACCCCCCTGCATGGAAAATGTATACAGAGCATCCAAAATAAATAAATAAAACCTGAGCTGTATTGGCATTTTGCATTTTCATATTTGCCTCACACATAGATATTGAAAAGTTGACTTGGCAAGTGGTTGATGGATCGGGAAAAAAAAATGAGTCAAAAAAGACAAAGTGATGAATGTGTGGGAACATTTCAGACTGATACGCGCACCGGTGTCATGTAGTCATTGCCACATGGGCCTTACTCGAAGACGCCCACTTGGTTATTTTGACCTGTATGTGGCTTCTTCACAATAATATTCATGTTGATGTACCTTACTAATATAACAAACTAGTAGTATTGTTAAAATCATATCATTATCCATCCCTATGCACTGGGTTATAAGGTGCATTCTCTTTGTAAAGCATGTGTTTAATAGTTTATTATAATTGTACCGTATGTTCATTTGTTAGATTTAGCACTTTTATGCTAGGTTCCGACCGGACATGAAATAGTGGGCAGCGCCCCGTGTCACACTTGCTTTTGTTCACCGCGCAACTACACGTAGGTTGCGTCAGTATAATAGAACTACATTTCCCATGATTCTTAGTCACGGAAGCAGGAAGTAGTTATAGTGCAGTGTGACGAAAACGTAGACGCCTGCTAGCAAATCGCGTAAAGTAAAATCGAGGATTATGATATAGTTTGGGTTTATAGATTGGATCGGACTAGCTCTAAAACGATCTGATACCAATCCAGTCATTTTGGCCTGGATCAGACTCGATTTCGATCCAGTGGATCAGAGCAGACAATCCCTTACCGGTATGTGGTGCATCACAACCATGGGCTCCATCCAAAATATCCCATTGTCGCAGGTTACTGGTGGAGGTGGAGAGAGGGCTCATCAGAAGCTCCAACCACGGTTTCCATAATAGAATGGCGACTTATTTTGACCAGCGGATGTTGAGATGCACTGAAAGTGGGTTTTGAAAGCAAAATTGAATGTTTAATTGGATTGTGGCTCACATAAATACACTGCACATCAGTATGATCTGTGCCAATGATGTCTGGAATGCAATGATACTCACACGCACTCTCCTAAGGCCCGTCATTTGTTTATGCTCTGTGGTATTTTAGGAATGCTGAGTTTTAAATGGGGACATCAACAAAGTAATATAAGAAGTGAAGGCACCACTTTTATCCAGACTGCACAGCTCTCCAATCATTTCCCTTGGAATATTCTTGCCCATCACCGATGAAACTTGACGGACACGGAAATGTAAATGTCATTTTCTCCTTTCAGGACTACCTCCCCAGCCAGCAGGACATCCTCTTGGCCCGAAAGCCCACCAAGGGCATCCACGAGTACGACTTTGAGATTAAAAATGTGCCTTTCAAAATGGTGGATGTAGGTGGTCAGCGTTCAGAGCGGCGGCGCTGGTTTGAATGCTTCGACTCAGTCACTTCCATCCTTTTCCTTGTCTCCTCCTCTGAATATGATCAGGTGAGTGATCTTCGCAGTTCTTTTGTTGACTATGGGATGCTGGTCAAACTTCAATTTGTGTGTATTTTGAAACCAATTTAAAAAATTTGAAATATGTTCCAGAGTCAAGCTCAGCATCAAAATCTTTAACCTTGGTCATTATCAACTGTCGGGTTTAAAAAGGAGTTAACTATTGTTAAGAGACAAAAACAAATGACTGCGGTGCATTGAGACATAAGTTCAATTGACCACGCTCGTAACTCAAACCACTTGTATCTCAAATCATCTTTCCCATTTGAAATGAATGCAAATGCCACATTTATCCATTCCTGCCTGTTTCTCGTCAGCTGGGCTAGGCTCCAACTCCCCGCAGCCCTGAACGGGAGAGTTGGTATCCAGATAGAAAATAGACGGTCTGATGAACTGCAGTTGAACTCACGTTCAACAACCCAATTCAGAGGTTCCAATATATCTTAACTCAAATGAACCAGAAATATCCCACGAGGCATTAAAATTCAAGGGTGCATTCTCACAGCTTTGCCCAGTTTCAGAGAACAAGTCACATAAAAAGTCGACACAAAAGGCTACGGCAAAGGATGCATGCTAATTTACAGGATGCATGCTAATTTACAGCCCGTTCCTGGTTTACTGTTAAGTTAAATCTAAGCAAAAACATTCAGTCCTTTTCCTGATGTCTAACTGGATGGAATCAACCCGCCATTTTCTAAAAATAAGCACTAAATATGTGTACTGAGATAATGGATTGACACTTGGCTCCAGTCTGGGTCACATGTTGCATCAAACTGTACAGTATATGTTGGCTTTTGACGCCATATGTGTATATATGTATCAAGAGTCTATCTGTGTGTCTTCATTTCTGCTTATTTTACTCCTAACAGTAACCTAAAATAAATCAATCTTAATTAGCCATTGGCCAACATTTCACACTTTGGTCACATTTTGAATCAATACCAAATTACCGAATGAAGCTGAGCATGAAATGTGCTGTTGCTCATGTAAAGTCAGCATCTATCATTTCTTGCAAAATGAGATTAGCAAACCATGATCACTCACTACTTGTCTCTAAATTACTCGATTGCTGTTGTTGGCTATTTTTTCCCGCGGGATGTATGCAAATATTTCGAGTAGAGATGTCATAAAACATGAGAATGTTAATCAGCGTTATTTCAAAAAGTGTTGAGGTTGTCTCAGATAGAGACACTGAAAACAATGCAATGTTTAATTTTGAAAAAAAAAAAAAAAATCCCCCAAAATCTCTAATCAGCATGCCAATTGCACTTTTTGACATCAGAAATTGTAAAACAGTCACAGTTGTTGTTTTGTAGAATCATAAACATGTTTATACATGATGGTGCAACTGAAATTGCAGGCAATACTGGCTACGTTTACATGGACACATTTATTCAGATTAAAAACCTGATCGGAATAAAAATGCTTCATGTACACACCCCATTCGGAATATTCTAACCCGATCGAGCCCATTCCGATCAAGATTTTATCCTCAACGAGAGGGGTGGTTCATGTCGATTGATAATCCGATCAGCGCGCATGAAAACGCGTATTTTCCGAAATTTCGCAACAAACCGTCTTTACCGCGCATGTCTGTGACGTTATTATATGCTTTTCTGTTATTCCCGGAAGCTAGCAGAAGCAGAGCTAGCAAAAGTCATGGCGGGCACAAGGCTGAACTGGTACATTTGAAACTCCATCACGAAGTGTTAACTCCACATAACAGCGCAAACGGGAAAAATACGCAAAACAAAGCTAACGTTTAAAGGAGAAATGAACAGAGTGATGTTTTGTTGACACAGAAGTCACTCCGGCTTCTTCTTCTACTACTATTTCTGGCACATTTGGTCAATCCGCACATGTCAAAAGAGTTTGTTCCAATCAAAAGTGTGATGCATGAACACGCAAGTCCTAATCGATATTTTTACTGTTCATGAAAACATTGAAAGATTCATTGCCAACGGGGTGGCAAAACATTTGCTGAAGGAAAAGGTGGCAGCTGCCACCCCGTAAAACCGCCAATGGATAGGGCTGTGGACTGCGCGCAAAATGAAATGCCCGCCCCTGTGACGCAGCAAGATCATCGCAATAACCGTCGGCCTCAATAACCATATACGCAATTACGCACGCTTGCATCTCCAGGTTTTGATGGAAGACAGGCAAACCAATCGACTGAGCGAATCCCTCAACATCTTTGAGACCATCGTCAACAACCGAGTGTTCAACAACGTCTCCATCATCTTGTTCTTGAACAAGACGGACCTGCTGGAGGAAAAGGTGAAGCAGGTCTCCATCAAAGACTACTTTGGCGAGTTCTCGGGCGACCCCAAAAGCCTGGCGGATGTCCAGGCCTTCTTGGTGGAGTGTTTTCGCAAAAAGCGGCGAGAGCAGCAGCAGAAGCCTTTATACCACCATTTCACCACCGCTATCAACACTGAGAACATCCGCCTGGTCTTCCGCGACGTTAAGGACACCATCCTGCATGACAACCTCAAGCAGCTGATGCTGCAGTGAGGGGAGGTGGAGGAGGAGATGCGGGTGTGCCACACTTAACATGGACCAGAGGAAGACAGACAAATGTGGGGCTTTTAAGGTGCCGTCTTCCTTACCGCGCCCTTCAGCCTGTAAGGAGAACAGACATTGTTGTCCTTCGCCCATCCAGCCTCCTTTCATGACATTGCCCCCCCGCCCCTTTCTTATAGACTGAATCGAAGCCACCACTACTACCAACATTCCCCCTTTTTGCTTCCTCTTTGCCTTGTTCAGCATATTCACTGTGACTTCTAACAGCTGCCATTTTGCCTCTATGTACTCTTCAAACCACTGTAAATGACCTCTAGCCCCCCACCCAATCGCCGCTCTCCGATGGATCGCCTTACTTTCCTCCTGAGTGGCGCCAATTCTCACTCTGTGCTTTTTGTTCCTATGCTGCTTTGAGCACTGTTGAAAGGGCGCGCAACGGGGCGGCCGCGTTTCCGCTCGGCGTTGCTATTCGGGCCGCCGAAGGGCCTCCGTCCCCCAGGTCTCGCTTGCCTTTTCAAAGCCACATTTTTTCCATGATGCGTTTTTATCTGCTTTCAGACGGCACTTGATTGCATCACAGGGGCTGGCCTGAAGATTTTTAGTGTACAGGAACGAAGAGGGCCTACATACATACCACACACTGTCATTGTCATCTGTAGCGTAGTTTTTAATTCATTTAGTTCCTTGCCCTAACACCAAACACATATATGTACCTATGCATTTTTCGTTAACTTATATTTTATAGGGTTTACACTTTTGGTTTTCTAACTGCTGTTGGGCTGTGGAAGTGGGATGGGTTCGGGGGACTGTTGAAACAGCACAGACACAACCACTTTGTCAAACTGTCCAGTGCAGATTTTTTTTTTTTTCCTGATTTGCTGTTTCTCAGGGCACTTTGTGAACCACTTAATTCTGATTTGAAGCCAACCGTACTTATGCCTCCTTTTCACATGCAGTCACCCGTTATTAAGATCTGGATTACCGGCCACTTAATATGCACATCAGACTTGGAAGCTAGCATGTCTCATGTCATGCATTGAGATACCGGTTACTTTTTTTTAGGGACCAATGACATGACGTTGGAGGACCAAGGCCCGCTTTTCTGGGCTGTCTATAATACAAAGGTAAACATAGCTTGAGTTGCATCTCTGGCTCTTGTTCCTTAATAGATGATGAGCTCAATTTTAGCTTTTCAAACTCTGACCTTTTCAAAAATGTTTTTTTTTTTTTTTTTCCATCTACTTTGGCCTTAAACTTGTGAAGAGGAAAGGGAGCTAGACGCGAGATTAAAGCGAGCCCTGTGTGTTCTTCAACTGGATGAATGTGAAGTTTCCACATCAGATGTGAACACTCAAACCTAAAGTCTGCAGCTTGGGTCAGTTTGAAAAAAAGTCAAATGTCAAAAATCCAGCCCAAGTGAAACTTGCACCATGATAAAAGCTTGATTAACCGATCAAGTTTTAATGTGCAACTTTTAATGCATTTTGGTTGATTTCGAAATTTGGAGGTTCCACTGTGACTTAAGGTTGTGATCAAAACTATTAATGTGATCAAGATAATGTGCATTATTTTAAATTTAGGGTTAACAGGTCAATAATGTCAGTTTGTACTCCCCAACTAAACTTGGGCGAAACGTAAATCCAATCCCTGCGTGAATGTTGAAGATTCCAAGATGCATCTTGGAACATTGTGTTGTATTGGTACTGAGAAGTGGTCAAGTAGTCTTGTGTGAAGAAATAATTATTTAAAAATTCAGTCATATTGCAGAGGGGCTGGCATTGATTTTATATTTTTTCTGATCATTTTAAATTTGAGCTCTAAAGTCTTTATTCCCTTCCATGCATCCGAAGTTGCAAACATAAGGCTTAAAGCCAGGATGTATATTACAAATGAGCATCTTATGTCTGATCATTTTTTTTTTTCTTCTCTCGCTGCCTACTTTTCTATAAGCCCAAACAGCCATCCACATTGTAAATATGTCTGTTTTGTCATTTCTTAACAAATGTTGGCACCTGAAGTTTAGTTTTTAGGTGCCACTTGATGATTATGATGATGAGTCATTAACAGTAATGTTAGGATTTGAAGTGACATGTCTTACTATATATTTCATTGTGTGCCAAGGTTCCGCTGTTTTACCGTTAAAAATTCATCATACTGCGTCAGTGTCTGTGTTGTCATCATTCTCTCATCCAAATAATCGTATTTAGTGACAAGGGCTAATTAACATGCATGACAGCACAAAGTCACAATGAGATAAGTAACACCTTTTTAACACTTAGAATTTGCATCTACGCATCACAAAATGTGGCTGCACACTGTCAAGTAACTCCAAATCGTCTATGCGTTACATGTGAAAGAATTTCTTGCAAATGATTTAGAATTCAGGGATCCGCTTTCGTCCATTCCATTTGTTCACTTGAGTAGTTGTTGTTGAGTGCTATGCATGTTAGGTGAAGTACAAAATTGTTTTCAACCAGTGAGGTTCCATGAGGAAATAAAAATAGCTGGGAAAATAATGCGCTCGACTGTACAACGTGGCCAAGAAGACATGATTAAAAGATTGAAGTGGTCAAAATGGTTGGAAGCAAGATTTTAAATTGGAATTTTATGAGAAACTGCTCACATGTCTTAAAAAGCCACATGTACTGTTTGTAACGCTTGCTTGGACTGTCACTTTTTATTGGAATGTCATCTTTGGTAAAAATTTTGCAGGATTTGAACATTTAAACACATTCATACATGTTTACATTTCTTATATAGGACAATGAAGGAACTACTGTGCTATAAAACTGGTCTAATAAAAACTAGGAAAGGGTATTTGATTAGTTTTCCTTGATTAATTTGGGGGAAAATTAAGCATAAATGTACAGGGGGGAAAAAAAAAAAAAAAAGTACTGTTCATATTAATGTGCATGCCATCATAAACGCTTTGTACTTAGTACCTCAGTTAAGACATTTTTTTTGTCTCCACTGCTTCAAGGTGTAAATCAGTTCCTTATAATCAACATAATTCTTAACTATTATGCCCATCCCTAGTCCAATACAGTCCATCACAAACAGTAATCAAAACACGTTTTCCAAATCTGTTTAGGGATTTTGTTATTCTGGCTTAAAGTGAAGATGCTCTGTTTTGTTTTTCAGCCATTGAGAGCAAGTGTAAGATCTGATTAGTCTTTTCATGTCAGTGACAGTGTCATCATAGAAATGTAACCTGCTCATGTTTAGTGCCTCTTTTTTGCAGATTCTGATTATCATAAATCTTTTGTACTTTTTCTAAAATGTCATACCGGCAGTTTGATGTCCTCATATATCAAATAATTGTAATACATTTCTCCTCCTGGCTGATTTTTTTTCAAATAGACAACCTTTCATTGTACAGTCTAACTTATGCTGTTTCACCATTTTGCTCCTTATTAAAACCCAATTGTTGTTTTTTGTGTGTGTGTGTGTAAACTCTTTACTTGCCACTCGTTGCTGCTATTGCTACAGACTGTTAATAGTGCGATTGCACAGATCACTCTCGAATGAAACCAATTACCACAAGCTACTACCAGTTACATCTACTGAAAAAAAAAAAAAAAGTAAAATCAAGCATCTTCCGGGCTTGCTAAAAATCCATCAAAATTTCAAATTGTCATTTGTAATAAATATTAATGTTGAGATATTGCAAGCATTTTCTTGTTACGTTCTTACAGTAGCTTGAACAATAGTTGAACAATTGTATGTTGTCTACTGGAAATCTACTGTATATACTAACAATGTGGCCCGTGACAAAAATGAGTTGGACACTCCTGCTCTGCGCGTTTATTGTAGTTTAGATTTACAGCGCGTTTTTTTTTTCCTTCACAAAATTACTTCAGTTTGGTTTCAAGTCTTTTTATTAAATCTGTGAGTCAGATGCACACGAAAAAGCAACATGATAAAAAATAAATGCCTTTACATTATTAAAAAGACTTTAAATTGTGAGTGAGTCAGGCGATTATGTTGCATTTGACTCAGTCTCACTTGCCGGTGTTTTTTTGTCCTCGTCGACGTAACCAAAACTCAACAGCTTTGACATGTTGACGGGAGAGGTTTTCTTGATAGATACACTGTGGGAACAAATATATTACGAAGTTAGAACCATCATATTATGTGAATTTTTGAGCACTGGGGCACACTGTCTTTGTCACCGCTCTGTTCTTGGAACAATGAATTCACTGTTACGGTGCAACAGCGCCCTCTTGTGAGCAAAAAAAAAATACTTACGTCCTCCTGAATTTGCTTCCTGTATTTTCTGGACTGGACGTCTGCCATTGCACCAACTGTTTGTCAGGAACTTTTTTCTGCAAAACATGAAGTCACAATGTCTTAATAGCTCATTGTAAGGACTGTTTATTGTATTGGGTCATGGTCGTCTCCATCCTTTGTTTTTTTCCCTAGTCTCTACATGGGTGCAGGGATTGTTAGTCAATGTAAAATGCATGACAATATTATAGAGGGAGAAAGACACTTAATACAGCCCGGTTGAAACACGAGCTTTTGTGGTGCAAACAATATCAATACAGAGTGAGAAAATGTTACTTGTTTTTAGGAGGACAAAGGGATGGTGTGATTCATTAAAAATGCACACATTTAAAATTATTTGTGGAACCTGCTTATGTTCAAATAATTTGTCTTTTGACTTCAGGTGTCTTATCAGCATGGCACGACCACTTATTTATAAAAAAAAAAATTCAAAAATATGCTTGATATCTGATGGAGATTTGACTTTGTCAATATGGACAATTGCAAATGTATTAGTTTGATCAGGCCATCTTTTGTCATCCAACTGCCTCAAAAATGACATCATGTGAAATGTCAGCATACCTCAAGACATTTGGGACTAGTATATTTACTTCATTGATATTCTATATTAGTAACTTAATGGTGTGTGCAATGATATTTACCTTCTCCTTGCGAGGGCTGCCATCATCCCGCTCCCATGCAGACATATTGTCTGTCCAAAAAGGAGGTAGTGGCCTTTGTGAGGAAGCTCTCGGGCTTTTCCTCTCTTTTGTGCAAATGACACTATTGGTAAAAACACAGTAAGATATTGATATTAAAAGATCATACCCAAAATGAACAGGGTCATTAATGGTGCTTGAAAGTATTTTTAAGTGTCAACATGCACCTTTGGTTACCAAGAGCTTCTATTGGACCGTCCAAGAGTGTATCTGCAGAGTCGAATGAGTCGGGCTTGTTGTTGGCACATGCTTCATCAAAGTACAGAAGTCCTGCAAAGACAGGAGGATGTAAGCATATGTGTAAAAAGCCAAATTCATCTCAGCCTAAAAAACATCGATATCTATCTATCTATCTATTAGGGCTGTCAAAGTTAAAGCGTTAACTATGGAGATTAATTTGAATTTTATAACGCATTAAAAAAATAACTTGAGTTATAGCTTCCCTCTATTCTATTGTCTTTGTAGCCAAACTTAGAGAGTTGCTGTCGCTAAAACAGACTTTTACGTAGTTTCACTTTAAAACGGTGCTCGATGGCTCATTGGAGAAATTCAAAATAATTTGCGCACTTTGCAAAGCCAAATTCAAATACCATATTAGTTGTACGTCTTTGGTGTATTGTTCAGCAATTGTATTTTACAGGAAAAGAATCATATTCAAGGTTCAAAGAAATCTATTAGAACAGTCTTTGAACCAAAATATACTTTCAAATGTTTTCCATATTCCAAGATTTTACTCAAGTAAATATCAGTTCCAAGCTTTGTAAATAATTGGTAGTTGAAAAACAAGATTAATCGCGATTAATTATGGAAAATTTTGCGGTTAGTTTTTTGAAAATTAGCGTTTTGACAGCACTATTATGTATTAATACAGTGACACATTTGTCGTGTCTTGTTTGTCCTTGTCGTGTTGCTAGTAGGTCAAAAGTGCAGTATTAGTTGAAACAACTTTAATAGTCCAACAAAGGCAATATAGTGCACACAGACTAGTATATGATCCTAAAGTGTGTAATTCAGCAAGATGTCAGTACCCTTGTGGCCCCCTTGTTTTGCAAGCTTGACGTATTCCGAATCAGTGTCAAGAACTCCAACCCTTTTCCCAATCTTCGCCACCTGACTGACTGTGCTGATAACTGGGGACAGTCCAGGGATTTGGGATATCTGGCCTTTTATTCCATGGTATCCTTTTTTCCCACCTGCGACATTAAAACACACACATACACATATGCAAATTTATGACAAACAGTTGATTGAAAATATTGCTACCTATCAAGTAATTTAAGGTGGAAACTGCATTTTTCCACTGGATGAAGGGTGTCCTTGAAGGTAACACACGCACGGGATGTTCTGGCCTGACGTGCACTAAACTCGTATCAACTGATGTACTTGCCAGATTTCGCCGGTTGAACGTCGGTACTCTTAAGATCTTTGGGATTTCTAGTAGAGATGGAAACAAAACCCAGCACATCAACTTTTCCGACGTTCGCTAGGTCGAGCTCATTTAGCATCAATTGGAATAATGACGCTATACGTCTCTTTTTAATCCCAACAGAAGTGCAAAAAAAAACCTAAACCAAAACAAAACATGCAATTGCTCCTCAAATCACCACAGGAGAGTCCACGCCAAGTTGTTGGTCTAGTTTTCTTACTTAGAATTCATTTTGAAAGGCCCTCGCACTGATGCGCTGAATCGTTTGGCGTCTCGTTGCCGTGGAAACGTGGACTTCTTGCGCCTGCTAGCTTGTCTCAGTAGAAACTCAAGCATATGTTTGTACCGAATAACGCAGCGTTTCCACTAATAGTTATTAAGGGCATCCTTCTGACGGGGCCGATGCTGCATGTGACTGCTGCGCGATCGTTTACTTTAATTGTTCTCACTCAAGGACGCATGCAGCACACAAATGACAGCGAAGAGGCAACATAAAAGACGCGTCCTCAGGTTTAGTGCCTTGATTTCCGCTTCGTATCCTGACGTCGGCCCACGTGCACGCGCACTCACGGCCGAGGTCAGTTACGTGGCTTCACGGCCGAAATCGCTGACATAGCTGGATTGATGGAAAACTATCGCAATAACGCTAAACATTTACATTAACGAAATAAAATAGAAACAAAATATCTTGAAACTACATCTTACGTTTAATTGTGAAGCAAGTCCTTCCAAGACGAGAGATGGTGAAAGAGGCATTCACTGAAGCAGCTGACTCATTTCCGAGACTGTAAAAACAAACCAAAAATATTTTCAATTAAAGCCCTCTCTGCTATCAGGAACTACAGTTACACACATGGGCAAAATGTTTCGTACCTCTTTTAATGAAATAAAAACTTACAGTGGTCACAGAAATAACTTGAATGTGACAAAAGTAATAATAAATGAAAATGTACAATTAACACATGAAAATCAGACTGCTTTTAAATTGTCATTCAACAGAATTATTAAACAACAACAAACTCATGAATTAGTACTAGACAAAAAGTACGGAACTACTGGAAAAGATCATTAAAAAAAATAATTATACCTGAAAGAAATGGTCTACCAATGTGTGTTCTCTAATTAGCATCACAGGTGTCTTCATACTTGTAATCAGTCAGTCTCCCTTCTTAAACGGGAGTCGCTGCTGTTTGGTGACATGGTGTGTACCACACTAAACATGGACCAGAGGAAGTGAAGGAGATAGTTGTCTCAGGAAATTAGGAAGAAAATTCTATACACCACATAATGGTGAAGGCTTAAAAAAAATGACTAATGGTAAAGACTACAGTTGCACATGCAGTATTATTCAGAAATTTAAGATCCACGGGTCTGTAGCCAACCTTCTTGGACATTGCCGCAAGAGGAAAATTGATGACAAATTGGAGAAATGGACAATATGAACTCCAAGAAAAAAATGCCAGAACAACCTCCAAAGAAATTAAAGGTGAACTCTTAGGTTAAGGTACATCAGTGTCAGAACTCACCATCCGTTGTTAGAGCCAAAGTGGACTTCGTGGGAAACAACCAAGCAGGACACCATTGGTGAGAAAAAGAAAAAAAAAGATTAAAATAATTTCCACACTTGATGTTGCAAAACATTTCACTATTCTGAAGTGGCCTTCCATGAGCCCTGATCTAAATCCTCATGAACATCTGTGAAAGGATTTGAAACATTCCGTCTGGAGAAAGCATCCTTCAAATCTGAGACAACTGGAGCAGTTTGCTCATGAAGAGTGGGTCAAAATACCTGCTGAGAGTTGCAAAAATATCATGGAAAGTTACAAATATTACTTGATTGTAGTGATTGCCTCCAAATGTTGTACAATATAATATTAAGATAAAGGGCCCATCTTTTTTGAAGTTATTTGAAGTCGAAATACCGTTCCACCATGAATGATGATCATTTGGGTTTGTAAACAAACCTTTGAGATGGTATCATTTGTGCAATAATTCGTGTTTGGAGCTTGTGGTGGATGTGAGGGATGCAACATCGTCCAATGCTGTTCCAAAAATAATTGATTTTAATCACTATTCCATTTAGTCTAATAATTATAAATGTAGGATTTATTGAGAAATCAACCGCTGCCCTAAATTAGGAATCCATGTAGACCAGCAAACAAAAAGGCTACTGTATATGTGATACCGTGTCATGACTTTACAACGTCGTCCTCTTGTCGCTTGTTGTTTGTTACGAGTCCACATCTTGAACTCAGTTTTGAATCAGTGGAGCTAAAATGGATTAAGATCAAATTACTTTGATGTTGAATACAGTTGTGCCTTAAGATCGCCACTCAAAACTCTTGTATCTCAAATCATTTTTTACCATTGAAATCAATTTAAGTGCCGTTAATCCTTTCCAGCCTTCCCCCCTAAAACAATTTCTTTAATGTGTACTTTAATCAGGAAAAAATAGTAATAATGTATGTACCTAAAGCAGAAGTGAACACAAACTTTTTTTTCAACAATATGTTCTATGCAAGCCCACTAGTTGAAACAGGGCATCCTGATAAATATTGCATTTGTGGAATAAGTGTCAATTCATTCGGTTTTAGCCATCTCTGGGGGCAGCCATTTTGTCTTCTGTCGACTGAAAATGACATCACAACTGCTCGCAACAACCAAACACGGCTGACCTCTTTTCTGAATCTGAGTCATGATTGGTCGTTGCTTTGATAAATTTAATAAAAACACAGAATATGATGTAATTCATTAGAATTAAAAAGAAAGTTGAGGAAGCTTGTACGGATTTGAGTGTGCAAGCTGTTTAAGGGGCCTTGCCCCCTTTTGTCCCTGCGTTTAGGCAGCCCTGGATCAAAAAATAAAAACAGAAAAAAACCCACCATCCATGAAATTCTCAACTTTTGCCTTGTTTTTATTTAAAAAAAAAAAAAAAACTAAAATACAATGAAATCAATACATAACAGGCAGCTGGCTGTCAAGTGTTTAAAAAGGACTGGCGCTAAAAATGAACAAATGATCACTTGAAACAGTATAAATAAAAGGTAAACAGCGACTAAAGAAGGGTTTGTGGACTAAACTTCAAGTGAGGGTGTGAACTTCATATGAGACTGCCATGAGAAAGGAGGGGCATCGTCTTTATCCTGGCAGACACTTCCTTCACACTTTTGCATAAGACAACATGCGTGCCCACCTCGTTCCGCATGTACCAGAGCATTTCGATCTACATTGCAGTGGACCCCCGCTATTTGTGGGGGATAGAGACCGGGTCAGTCCATGAATAGTGAAAATCGGAGTCTAATTGACAGCCTTTGAAACGCATTAAAAATATCCCAATTCTACAAAAAACGGAGTTGCCCAAACAATGTTTTTTTTTTTGTTTGTTTTTTTAATACTGCGGGAAAAAAAAGTGGATCCGCTGGTCCCGAACTACGAGTATTTGCAGGGGTCCACTGTCTTCATCATCGCTTTTCCAACACACATGCTGTTGTGTAACAAGGTCATTCTCATGGCAATAAATAGTCAGAACAACAAGATAAAAATCAATGACTTTTAGCAAAAACAACAAGAACTAAGGTGATGACGTTTGTAAGGCTCGTGCGAAATCTTGAAGTGAACACGCTGCCTTCAGGATCACCTAAAACGAGTTCAAAGACGAGCAGGAGCTCCCTGATTCAGTCAACAATTAAGTGATGCAATATTGCTGTGATTGAAGAAGTGTAACACATTTAACACAGAGAAGTCAGTCAGGCTGTGTGTATAGATGACATTTCATCTGACCTTCTTTTTTTTTCTTCTCATTGCATCATGTGCACTCAGGTAGCTAAAATAGTACAAGACCTGATGCGCGGTTTTATTCTTCAGTCTTTTCTGCGCCGACAACTGAGTCTCGCTGATCACACATGCAGACAGGTTGCATGCCTTAACAATTGAAGTCTTGCTTCGTGCTCGCTCGTGCGGGGTTGAGGTGGTCTCTTGATGTGTGAGGAGTGTGGCTTTTGACCCGCCCCCTGAGACAACTTCGGCGGTGATTTCGCGCTGTATAAATAAAATGGAATTGTTCTGGTGGGAGCTACAGAAGCTTGTGAAAATTGTATATGAGCAGTCATGGAGATGTGTTAAGAGTCCACCAAGATTTTAAACCACGTGCTCGGCATGGTTGTCTTTGGTCTGTGAGCTTCAAGCTTGTCGGAGTCAACGACACCTGAGTTTGGAAACGAGCAGCAGCTGTGGATAGGTGATGGAAATGTGGCGGCCTCCGGCTGCGTGTCGGATTTGTTGTTGTTTTTTTAATCTGCCCAGGCTCTTCTGGGCTCATATTATACAAGCGTTGTCTCCAGATTTAGGCTTCTTGATGGGGCTGTCCTCCACCGCCAAGTCCACCTCCAAAAATTCTGGCGGGTCGTTGTCCTGCAAACTTTTCTCCCCCTCCTCCACAAGTACGCCTTTCTGTTTCTGGCACAGGCCAGACTTGACTGGACCAACCAGAGCGAGACAGATGGCGCTGAGCCCCATCCCGACAGCACAGGAGTAGAAAGCCGCACCGTAATCATCTGTGATATCCACCAACGCACCTGGAGGGAAAGGAACATTTTAGGATGGAAATACAGCCAAGCGATGAAGGTCAATTGCGATCTGACAAAAAAAAACAAAGGTTATACCTCCTAGAGGTGGCCCGGCGAGTCCAGCGAAGCTCTGAATAAAGACGTACACTCCCACAGATGTCGCCATTTTGTCAATGCCCACCACGTCCTCCTCGGCCAGCATGGGGATGTGCGTGGAGCCCACCGTGCCCAGGAAGTAGCCGTAGATGGCACAGCAGACCACCAGGCCCCAGAAGTCCCATACGACGGTGAAGGCCACCAGCACCAGGCACAAAAAAACGACGCACCACAGCAACACCAGAGTCTTTCTGCAAGTGACTTTGTTCAGCACCACCCCGATGGACAGACGGCCAAAGATCTCAGCCACCGCCATCACGGAAAGCATATAGGACGCCGTGTTGGGCTCCACGCCGTGGCTTTTACTCAGTTCAATGATGTAGAGCTGAGGAGCGAAAAAGCCCAGAGTGGCGAAGAGGCCGAAGAGCGAGTAGCAAATGAAGGCACCGTCTTTCAGGACGGAGAAGTCCAGCAGTTTGGATCGGGGTGGTACGGGAGGGCCTGACACTTTTGGCTCAGAATACAACTTCGATGGGGAGGGAGGCGGGGACAATGGCACTTCCTGGCCTTCTCGGTCCTGCAGCTCCCACTCTACCTTCATTTCCGCTCCTGCGACCCCTAAATCCACATTCGAGGCAGAAAGGGAAATGACCCCTGAGTCTTCGGAGCGCTGGGAAACTCCCGAACTGATGGAGGTTCTGGTTTGTTCATTTTCTAGATCATAAACCTCCTGCAGTTGTTCCACGGGGAGTTGCTTGACCACTTCATTGTCCTCATTTTCAAGCTCTGGCTGGATGATGATTGGACGAAGAAGAAGGCCACAACCGATAATACAAGACTGAAAAATCCCGAGGACAACGAGACAGTGCCGCCACCCAATGTGCTGCTTCAGCTTCATGAAGGCTGTGAGGACACAATCCAAGTTCGAGTTTAGTACGTGACTATCGAGTCAAGCATTCATATTCAAAAATGGACATTTTCAAAGATGGGAAATAAAGTCCAGGTGCAGAAAGTAAAAACCCTGCCACAGTTTGGCTTTCGCCACAGGTGCTTCTACTCAACTGGCAGGTAAATGAGCTAAGTTGATTAGAAGCACCTGCGGCTCAAGACAAACTGTGGCAGGGTTTTTACTTTCTGGACCTGAATTTCCCATCTATGGACATTTTCTCTTTCGTTTTGGGATGGGTGTTGTCTAGCTGGTCACTCTCCATCCTTTTGTCTATGAAAGCAATGGCATGCTAGAAATTCATGATTCAGAGTAGCTGGAGTGTTTCCTGCTGGCTGTGAGGCAGATATGCTATCA
This sequence comes from Filicampus tigris, assembly GCF_054856515.1. NCBI lineage: Eukaryota > Metazoa > Chordata > Actinopteri > Syngnathiformes > Syngnathidae > Filicampus > Filicampus tigris. The sequence goes on along the minus strand of NC_141232.1, from coordinate 11,682,657 downwards.
ACTATTGCACCGTGCAGATTATAATGCGTAAGAAAACACCCTCACTCCAAACTTTTCCACTGGTAGCACAGGTGCTACCAAATTTCTCACCATACAACAAATTCTAAACACAAGCCTACTATTAGTGATTCTGTGATATTTTTTCATTAGCATTAGCATTATATACAGAAACACGCGCTACCTTATGCATGCGTGTTCAACCTCAATGTGGCCAAACAGTATATTGGACGGTCTTTCATTCACAAGAGTGTGGACAGAGACAATCTCACAGTCATTTTGTGGGGACGTCAGTGTCATAAATTATACGTAGAGGGCGGAGGTTGATTGAGGCGATTTTCTCACCAATCTTTAACATTGTTATAATAGTTTTTATTTCTGTTAATTTGTTTTTATTTTGTTTTTCAAATCATATTGTGTAATGAACGACAGTTCGGCTTTAAAGTAATACAGAAATAAATACATGTAAAATCAACGCTAAAAGCTCATGTACGAAATTATCAAAGGCAAAAAACAAAGGATATTTTGCTAGAATTATAGCTAGTTTTATATTTTATTTTGTATTCCTGTTTTAGCCTTAGTCATTTCATTCATTTTTGTAAACTAGAATAACCTTGGTCTTCAGTCGTGTGGACTCAACGTATATAAGATAAATGCCACGACCACACGTGGACCAGCAAAACACAGCGGTTTTGAGGAGTGCTTGTAAGGGAAGATATGTTGCTATTCCAGTCCAACGTTACCAAAAACACAGGATCTCTGTTTATTTTCACTTTCACGAGGTGTCCCCATTTGGATTCTACTGTAAATGTGCTTGCATGCAGCGTGTTCATCACCGGGGATGCGCGAAACAGTGCGGATGTGTGCACATATGCCGACATTAACCACCAAATTGTTGCATGAATGGATCTGGTCGGCGTAGGCACAATGTGGAAACTTTATGATACTATAAAAGAGGGTGGATTTTAATCACAATACAGTGCAGGAAGGAAGCATTAAAATATATGTACTTGCACGAACGCGACCAGATAACAAGGTCGCGTATGCCACCATGATGGTCGCAGTCTCAATTAGAATTATTTCAGAAAGAACAGACATACAAATGTCAATATTATTGACAAAATCGTTTCTGTCTTAGCATCTGAAAGCAATGATTCACTGAATGCTCACCTGGGGCAAATGCAAAGATGGCGAAAGATTCTCCGGAAGAAGCAGCAGCGGTGACGAGGGCTCGCCGCCTGGAGAAGTACTGGGCAAGAATTGTGACAGTTGGGAGGAAGGTAAGGCAGTAGCCAAAGCCTGTAAACAAACAGGAGACAAGAAAAAGGGGACATGACAGCCTCTGGCCCGCATGGTAGGAACACAGCATGGCTAGAGGGTTGGGTCAAAGGTCAGGGGGTCAGGTCACTCCTGTGTCGGAGCTGGTGGGTTGCTTGTGAGGGTTCAGCTTTAGTACAGCAGCTGAAAAATAAAGGCATGTAAAGACAAAAAAAAAAAAAAGAGACGGGGAGAGAAGAGAAAAGGGATGGTCGAGTTAGTTGTGGTCAGTTAAAAGGTAGACACGGCAGTCAGGGTGGGAGAGCTAGCAGTGCTTTCTGTCAAAAAAAAAAAAAAAAAAAGTTCACATCCACATCTCATTTCACCAATTATCTCATCATCTACAAAGGAATTTTGAATCTATTACTTTCATGCAGTCCATGTATTACATCTGAAAATGTTTCGTGTCATAATTTTCAGCAGAAGTTGCGTCCGCCTTTCATAGACACTTAAGTACACCTTCACAGGACAGTTCTGGAAGAAACGCATTTGGCTGTTGACCCTGCTAAAAGTCCCTTTTGGTTCAAAATAAACAAGGTTTATTTTGTGCAGCCACTTGACAAGACATGTCTGCAACAGTACAGCCTTCATTCTGCAAATGTCACATGGCGGGACGGACAAACAGAAGACACAGCTGGATGCAGGGATGGCTGCAAAGGAAAGAGGCTCAGATGAATTACCTGAGACCACGCCAATGGTGATGTACATCTCGTTGATGGATTTGGTGAAAGCGGAGGTGATGGTACCCAAGCTGACGAGGAAGCCCCCCATCATTACGATGGTGCGATGGCCAAAGCGGTTGCTCAACATGGTGGACAGGGGGGCTGCGGGTAAGAAACAGCACGGTGACTGAATTGACAATTACCTTCATAGTGCTTGAGATCAAAAGAACGATTTTGTTTCAAGGGTTGTCAAGTAACAAACTACAAATAATTCGTTGTTTTACTGAAGTATCTGTACTTTACTGGATTGTTTATTTTTTCAGCCTACTTTTTGAAATATGTTTTTATCCTCACACTTTAAAAAACTCTTGTTCTGTTTCGTTTTGATTGCAGTTATGAAAAGTACGCTGAAAAAAGTTTGTTGAATTTACTGAATTTGATTTGTTCTAGTGGTTGCATGAAATATAATCTACCAAGCAGATGTATAGTCTACTTAAAAATGTCTCTGGTCACAGGACTTTATTTTGTGCAGCCGCTTGACAAAATAAAATTAAGTAAATTCAACCATAATTTTTTTCAGTGTATAAACATTCCGGCACCGCATCTTTTCAAGATCCTCTTCCCATGCAATAACAAACACAAGCAATAAATTAATCCGTATTACAGTAAACAAGATCATATTTATTATACATGCATCAAATGTTTTGGTTTTATAAATTAGGCTTACAATAAAATAAATGCAAATTAACCATGAACTCTGTCTTTTCAAATGCACATTAAGAATATTACTAGAACTGCATTTTTCCATCGCCGTAATATTGCTAAAATTCATCCAATTCTGTCGAATAGTGATGCAGAAATTTTAATCCACGCGTTTGTTACGTCTCGCCTTGATTATTGTAACGTTTTGCTCTCTGGTCTTCCCATGTTTAGTATTAAAAGTCTGCATTTAGTCCAAAATGCCGCAGCAAGACTCTTGACAAGGACGGGAAAGGTCGATAATATTACTCCGATATTAGCCAATTTGCATTGGCTCCCAGTCCAGTTGAGATGCGATTTCAAGGTTTTGCTGGTTACCTACAAAATACCGCACGGCTTAGCACCTTCCTATCTCGTCCGAAACCTTCGGTCACAAAATTCCCAAGCTTGCGAATTAGATGACGATGACCGAATTGGAGGTTGCTGTTTCGTTCCAACAGCAACTGACTGCTACAAGATCGGAGGCTGACGGCATCCTCAGAGGCGCTGCTATGGAGATTTCTACATTTAATACTTTGACTAGCATATGTTGCGTTCACTACGACAACTTGACAAAATTCTACCAAATGTATGAGTCACTACAACGATAATGACGATAACTATAACAACGAAACTAATCAGCATTTATGTACTAAGTTACTAATGATTTGTAAACAGACATTTTGATACATTTTATAAACATCCAGTTGCTGTTTCATCATGATAGACCTAAACAGACTTTGGATTTTTGATGAATTCCATTTAAATGCCAGAAGAGAGCAACAAAGCATTCCACCCACAAATAACTCACCGGTAAAAGTGAAGATGAAGACGCAGATGGAGATGACCCATGACACCCGACTGTTACTCTCCTGAAACTCCTCCATCAAATCCTGGAGAAAGATCCCCAGGCTCTTGAGGGTCCCGTAGGTGCAGATCTCCACCATGAAGAAGGCGAAAGCTACAGCCCAGCCCCAGCCACCTTCAGGCACCTCTGGGTACACATTTGCCCCCAGGCAACCACGGGAATTCGAACCCTCCATGACTGCAACGAGAAAAGAAACAATTTTTCAAATAAAAACACAACTTAGCTATTTTCTCTGGACCATCATGGGACAAGACTAAAGTGAGCCTTGGCTAACCAATGTAACATCTGATCAACACCAATTGATGGTATCAGCTTTGAATATTGACGTATTAATTAATACTGATTAAATCGAGCAATTTGTTTCCTTGCCCCACAAGACAATCATGGGGCACTAAAGCATATTTGCAATACACAGGACAACATTGTGGAAATGTGTGTGGAAAAACTGGCTGAAAATGTCACATTAAAGCCAAATGTCTTCCGTGCTCAGCAGTGCTTCATTAAGCTATTCTACAAAGATGTCCCCAGATAGCATCATAGTATCCAAAACAGGGTAGCGTTCAACTTTAACTATTGTGTGCCAAAGTACGGAACGTTTTGATTGTTAATGACTGAAGGTTTACCTTGGGAAGCTAAACTGAGAGCATGACTGAGAGGCAGTAGCTAGCACAAATTACTCTACAAGGCACCTATATCTAAATACAACATTTTATCAAGTGTAGGCTGGTGATGCATTAAAGTTTGGTCAAATCAATTTGACTTAAGGGAATTTAACTCCATGTGGCTAATAATACACCTCTGTTACAGTCATTTCAAATCTTCACCCGTTCCTCTCCTTCTTTGTTCCTTGCCTGAATTAGCTCACAAAAGATACACTGCTCATTTGAAGAGAAGCTAAAGTTTATTTTTGGGTTGGGGACAAATCAGTTTACAATTGATCGATAAACCGCAATAACATTTTACCCATTAAAAGATGTTCCCAGGAAACTTAAAATGTACGTCTTAAAAATCTTGTGGAAAAGACCTATGCTCATTTGAGCCATCCATTGCTTTTTTGGGAACCTCAAAGTATCACATTATGATACCCATTTATCTGGTACGGTAATTGATGTGTTTAGAGTTTTTCCGTTCATTCATTTTCCAACTGTTGTGAATGGAACAGGGAGTTAACTGGAAACTAATCTGCCCATCACTGCCAAGATCTGAAGAATGTCATCGACGTGGTGAATGGAATCTACTACCATGACGATGTTTTATTTTTACATCAACTGTGACCAACACTAGGGGGCCAAAATCCAAGCAGCTATCTTAAAGTGGAAGTCAAGCAAAAACATTCATTTACAATATGTTCTATGTGCCCCCACCAGTCCAGACCCAATATTCTGATTAATATTGAGTTTGTGGAATATGACTCAAGCAGAAAAATCCACCCATCTCATGGGGCGGCCATTTTGCTTTGTACTGCCGCTTGCTGTCGACTGAAAATGACATCACACGGCCTAAAGACTCAGCTTGCGAAAATCACATGACCAAACCCAGAATACAGTTGAGCCGTATCACAGGCTGCCTTTGGCACTGTGTGATCATTTTCAGTCAACAGAAATGGGTAAACACAGATGGATTTATTTATTTTTTGCTTAATTCATATTCCATAAATGGAATATTAATCAGAATACTGAGGTGGATTTATTTCTTTATTTATTCATTGCTTAATTCATATTCCATAAATGGAATATTAATCAGAATACTGTGTTTTGACTAGCAGGGGCGCATAGAAAATACATTGAAAATGTTTTTACTTGACTTTCTCTTTAAAGCTACATTGAAGGCAGAAGATAGATGGGCAGGAAAAATAGTTTACTAGGTTGTGGTAAATTTCCCTATCTGTCTTGTCTATCTATCTCTGTCTGCTAAAGCAAGCCATTTTTTGGTCATGGATGTACTGTGATGCATACCACATAGTGGGTGTCGTGGCAGGATTTGTACGCAGAATATGCTTCCACAAGATCATTAGTCTTTTTTTTAATTTCGTGTATTTATATATTTTTTAAATTTATTTGATATTTCATGTAGTTATGTTTTGCCAATGCGGCCATTAAAGCAATGTGTGCCATGTGGTCAGGACATCCGCAGTGCAGGGGGGAATGGTGATGCAAGTGTGCGGCATCCCAGGGGTTTCTGACCATGAATGCAGGCTATACAGGATGACTCGAACCAGCCTTCGGCACTTACTGTCCTCTGCTGTTATTGAATGACAGATATTCGGATATGTACCTTCATTTTGCACCCACAAATCATAAACCTCGACGCGGGCGCCGGTGTGTACCGTGCTCTCTGCTCTTATACGTTGTATCTATGTAATAGACAAAATACATCCACACGAACACTAGTAACAAAGCGGTCCGCGGTGAGATAGCAGCCGGCTGAGACCAGAAGCATCTAACAACTGCAGTCGCGAAGATAACTTATTACTTACCGGAAAGTGAGGTGACCGGAGGAGAATAGCGCTTGAACAGAGCCTGCTGGTGGGACTAACACAGATTCTTCCTCATTGCTTTGCGGCTCTACTCAGTAATGATGAGGAGTCGCACTCGAGCATGCCTATAAAACATCTCATTCCGAACGAGGTTACTTGTCGCTCCAGGTGAGACATGAACCGATATTCAACGATTTGGCGTAAATGACAAATGCGGAGACTTTAGCATCTTCTCGTCCGCACCTCTAGTCGCCGGTCTGGCAGGCAGTGAATGTACTCCTGCCTGTTTTGGCAGCTCTTTACCGGCTCGAGCTGGTATTCAAACGCGGACGCGCAAACATCTCCGTCATGAACGCGCAGAGCTCAGAAAGCGGTTGCGTGCAGCTCAGAGAAGCACGCAAGACCTTACTCATGCGACGTGCAATTTTGAAGGATTACGGCTTTTCCCATTATCTCAATATGTGATATGGTTATAAACCCCCTGCAATTCTGTATTGGTCTCATTAGTTGCTATATTTCCTTTGAATATGGTATAGTGTTTTTTTTTTTAAGTCCTCGGTTTCTTTTCCGGAAATAATAATATTCTATGTATGTGCAGATGGTTAAATACATATATAGAGTAGAATCTACAGGGCAAAAGAAAAGCTTATTCACGCGACTAGCCTTTACGAGTGCACTAATTCGCATTTGTAGAAGACGCGCGCTGTCATTTAGTGCTGGTGAATGTTTATGTACACTCAGGTATGCTGGTACAAATGGTTATGCAAATTTTTGAGAAAATTGTCATTTTCAATGAAGTCTACATTTCAGGATCTGGGTATTAGAGACACAGAATAAATATTCATATTAACAACACCAAAAAGAACGTTTTATGTTGTATTTACAGCGACCAAAGTATTCAACGAATACTGAAATATATGAGTATACTTTTTGAGATTGAAAGTTAGACATATTTTTTGGTGTCTTTCCCATATATGGCAGTGTGCATCTGAGTTGGTGAATGAGAGGCATTAACTTTGTACACTTTGTCGCTTTATAAAGTTCATTGTTCAGTCCACTGACTTGCAATTTACGGGCAGAGTTGCCACATTGAATATGGCGGATGCCTTTACGTAACTCTGCAAAGGGGCCATTCCACTTAAGGCGGGTCTAGGAAATAAACAGGTTTGCTCCAGTTAAGAAGCAATAAACCGGCTCACGCCGGCTTTAGACGTGCGCTGGAGGAAGGAAGCCGGATCCGAGAAATGACGTGTGAAGTCGAGTAGTTGGAACAAAACGTTACCTTCTTTGAAGTTCATTTCCCCCAAACGTGACTCAGTCTGACACGGTGACGCATAGTTAGTTACAACTGTGAGCTGATGTGTGGGAATATAACAGCACCAGATGTTGCTCAACGCAAAGCATCCGTGGCCCTTCATTGAAAGGAAGTGATCAAACCAACAACATTGCGCAGACACAAGTACACCCGGTGTCTGGCTGGCGAGTGTTTGTCACGACAAAATATTTCAAGTCCTGGTACAAGTTTAAGGAGAATTATAATAAACTGCAATATGTATTTTTACTCAGTTTGACAGTTGGTTAATAAATTTACAGCGCTAGAATAGAATTTTTCCCACAACAACACATTGTTAAAATATACAATTATTACTCATTAAAATATACAATTATTACTCATTCATACACCAAGCCCACAACTATCTAAACTTTTGTGTGTGTGTGTGCGTGTGAAGTAAAAATTCAGATTTTTCAAATGATGAGGAATTTTTCAAATTTACTCAAGTACGTATTTACATATTGTATTATGCATTTATTATTTACACAGTATGAATCGCTCACCTGCTTTTGGCTGAGGCTGATGTTTCTGGTATGTTACACACAAAAGTGCCCTCAACTTCACTGCTGCTTCAGCTTTAGTCAGAGGAGAGAGATGAGATGGAGGCATGTGTTGAAATCCCGGCCAGCCCTCAAATCTGATTGGACCTCCAAATGCCTATTCAAAACCACTGATAAATGGCCAAATTAGGTTGGGGATGGGGAGGGGGTGCCGGGTGTGGGAGTTGTCGGGGTGTGGGGCGGTAGGTCGCGTAATTGGGTTGTGTCAACTGATGTATGAGTGTTAGAAGAAAATCGCTTTTTATACAAATTGTCGAACATTACAAATTGGGAAAAAGTGATCATTTTTACACAGCTCAAAATAGTCCAAACCTTTACAATGGAAATATGGATGCTGAGCCAACACTACTGTTGTGGATGGATGCTTCTTTTGTTGATTATTTTATTTTTTTTATAAAATTGTAAGTACAAACTCCAATTCCAATGAAGTTGGCAAGTCGTGTAAAACATAAATAAAACAGATTAGCTCAGAATAGTACAAAGCTTTACAATAGAAATATGGATGTTGAGCCGACATGACTCTGTTGTAGATGAATGCTTCTTTTGTTGATTTTTTAAAAATTCTGTTTGTATTTGTTTTATGCTACGTCTCAATTTAATTGTAATTGTGGTTTGTACTTTTGAAAGGAAAACTATTCCAACCAATGGATTGACACTTAAATTATTCTAATTACAAATAAACTCACTGACTTAAGTGACAATTGTTGTGTTTGGCTTTGAAGATAAGGCCAAGTACATTGCTGTCTCAGAGCAGACGAAAGTAGCTGCTGTTACATAGTCCAAGTTCAATGAGTGAAAGGTGCACAGACATCTGTCCTATGATAACTCCTGCGCTTTGTTATGTCATAACTTTCCACGTGATTGTTGGTTTTAAATGCATTACAAAGCTGAATAAAACCATGTCAATAATGTAATAAGGTGACTTCACAGATTTTTTTTCGGGAGGGGGGGGGGTTCAGTCATTTGGTTATTTCCTTTATCCAGAGAGCATTTTTTTGGTCCTCTCTCAGCGGTATGTCTCTCCTGTTTGCTTAAGTTGCATAATGCCACACCAAGCACATGCTGATAACCCAAATGCTTTTTGTTGAAGCCCTGTTAGGCCTTTACAGTAATCTATACAATAAAAAGAAAAAATGAGAACATACAAGTCATAAAAGTAGCGGACCATTGGACTTGAATGTGGATGAAATGTGATAAGTTATGATAATAAAGTAGATGGGCAGTATTATGTCATGGCTGCCATATTCATCACTATTGCCATAGTGATTGTAAGGCTTATCTTACAATCTTATCTTATCTAAGTATAGATCAAGTTCCGTTTTTTTTGGAGCTGTAGAAAATTTTGACTTGTGAATGAAGGTTTGCTATTAAATGGGCAGCTATTAAAAAATCCACTGCTGAATAGCATGCAGGGGTTTTAAGCTTGGTTAAAGCGGGTTGGCTGCTAAAGTGTGGATAATACTTCCGCTGTATTCCTGACTTCCCAGTCTGAAGAGGGACAGGTGACTGGCGCAGTGGTTTGGGCCACCTGATCTTAATAAGAACAGCTATTAGAGCCATAATCAGTCACTGGGTTGGTATGGAGCTCTCGAACTGCCTTTGAGTCGGTATGGGGTCCGAGAGCAACCGCTGAGCCAGTACAGAGTGTTGGAGCCCCTGCTAAACCATTTTGAACCCTAAAGTTGTCACGGCTTAGCAGAGCAGGTTTTGTGCTAACACTGCTATTTCGAACTGTTCCAAACTCCTTCGACCTTGTCTGGTGGAAAAAAACAGCTCCAAACCATAAATCACCATGCTCAAGTGTGTACGCTAAACAAAATGTTAACCTAGCTCCATAACATTGTAAGTAAGCACTAAAATTTCAGGCGTCTACCAGAAAACCAGAAAGACAGGAAAAGCCTGAACAGATTACATTTTTGGGGCGTTTCAGATGCACTTTAAATTGTGCCAGGTCTATGTTAACTTTTACATAAATTTGGATGTGATATGAATACACTGGCTGACTGACTGAACTCCAGAGTAGCATCTTCCTTTATATGGCAATAAACATCTTTTGTTTGTTGAATTGATTAAACTTAATGACTGCGAACAAACAGTATTTAATCAGTTTTTGAGAACCTTACCTTTTCATGTCAAGTATATGTATATAAATATTATTAGTAACATATTAGTATGTTCCCGATGATCTCTTGAAAAAGAGTGGTGCCAACTCATGGTGAACTTTTGACTGTGTATTGGAATATTGTAAATCTTATTATTTATTTTTTTTGCTGACAGCTTAACATACTTATGCAACAATGGTTAACACCTTTATATAAGCAGTAAATCTTTTGAAATTGGACCTGGGACTGATGTTTACTTAACTAAGTGAACCCGCAGCTGTTTCAATAAAAAATGTCAATGCAATCTTAATTTGTTTTGGTTTGTTTTTACTAAAAATGTATTGTGAATGAGAACAATGAAACAAAATGCCGTTTGCCAGTTTTATGCCACTTTTTCTTGTTTATTTGTTTTTGGTCTTGTGCAATAAGCAAATACTTTGCTTTTGTTATATAAATGATAATAGTCACATACAAACATACAGTACATATACATTTTCCAGACATGTATTCAGGACACCAGCACTTGACTCATGTCAACACAGTAAAATAAAATACACATTAAAAATGAGATATGTTACGAATATAAACTAAAGATATTATTTAAGCAAAACATGTTGCTACAATAATACACCTTAATAAAATATCTGTCAAGTAATAGAGTTTTGAAAATCATGGTTACCGTTGTATTGCTGTCCCAGCATGCACCTCAAATAGTCATAAAATACTCAAGCATAAACTCCCTGATTTCCTTTTAAGTTGCCATTATCACTGAATAAAAATGAAACCCCCAATCTCACGGGATATTTTGAGTAAAGTTGGAGGCTTGAGGCCACCTTGACAAAATCATGGTGGCCTCAACAATTATGGTATTGTTCTGGAACATACTACCAAAGTGGCACATTTCTGAAACTGCTACTGTATAAGAGTCTTTTCAATTGTTAGTGCCTTGTTTCAAAGGGTTAAGTCTTCTATTTTTTTTCATCGCTGAAAGAAAAAGTAGCTTGGCACCATGAAAATGATATTCCTGCTCATTCCGCTTGCTTGGGCTTGTATGTGACCTCAACCACCTCACGAGCGCCTTCCCTGGCCAACTCCAGTCCCATCACGGCACCAACTAATCTATCAAAAAAACATGAGTAGATTTATTAGTTTGGTCTCCACAAGATATAAAAGGCAAGTTTTTAATGATGGATAAACCTAAAACTTTGGTAAAAAAAAAAAAAAATCTTAAAAAGTTGCACTTTACTTTTTGTCAAACAATCTGAGGCATGATGCCCATCTGCAATATCGTTCATTTGTGACTTTTTTTTTTTTAAAGGTTTTTCAAAGTCAAATTCACTTGAAGCCTCTGACACACAGTTTCAGGTCAACGTTGTCTAAGAATAAAACACTAAATTTGAAGGTTTATGCAGATTTAATTTTGAATAAATCTGCATGTACTGATAAAACATCATTCCTTTTGACCCTTTTGTATTTTCGCACAGTCGACACCAAAGGTTTAGCGGAGTGACCTTAATACTCTAAGGTTGGATCAAGGTTCATTCAAAAAACATGGCTTGACTAACAAAATATCTTGTAAGATACGCAAACTTTCCATAACTCATCGACCAGTCATCATTAAATGTGTTATTCCTGAATCCAATTTTATTGGTCTTTTGCATATTTCCTAGATTTTACATCTTTCTTTGTTATGTTTTATGTCATTTCCGCTCCATTTCTGCTTCTTGTTACTGTTCAAACTAGTGTTTGTAGAAAACATGCGAAATAAAAACATTGTCATCAGTTTTACAAAGTAGAATGTTACCGGCTTTACTACAACAGGAACTTGCTTAGTTAGCACTTCTGGATGCTCACAGGAGGAAACTCGTTCTCATCATCAAGACACACGGGTCCATCAGCAAACTCGTGTTCTGGGATTACTTCCCCGTTCTTCGCCCCACCATCTTCAGAGTAGCCTGCAGTGGAGAACAGATGAAGCAAACACAAACGACTCAATAGTTTTAATGAGCAAGTATACAACAAAAGAATTTAAATTTGGGTCTCACAAGCTTAGGGCAAGCACTGTGGTTGTGCAGACAAATTTGGCTTACATTTCCATTGCCATCTTTTACATACTCTGCATAACTGTAGTGCAGTCAATAGCTTTCTTATCAGTGTCAGTCAAAGTCTTTATGTCATAGACAAAGTCATCAACATTGTATGGCTACTAACCAGTAAGAGTTGCTGTGATGGGATTAGAAGCTGGTAAGGCAACAGTTGCAGCATATGAGGGACACGCCTGTGCTGCCATCAGGTCATCGACACCAAAAAGCCTAAAAGAGGAAGAACACATTTCTTTATGAACAACTCATCATTTTCTGTATGTAGACCTAGAGCATGTATATTGGACTGTTTCATTAAATGCTGTTTTTTTTCTGCTTACAAGCGCTAAGAGGATCACAATAAATGTCCTTCATTCTGTGACTTTGATTGAAAATTCAATTTGGTCATCTTTCAAGACAACATAAAACTAAAACTAATACCTAAGCCAATAAAATGATACTAAAATGAAGTACTTGCAAAAAATAAATAAAAACACATAAAAACTAACTTTAATGAAAAATACCAAACTATCATAACCCTGGATGCAGCTCTCTGGCCTGACCTGTGATTGTACGCCAACATGCATTCGCCTCCGTCCTGTGGGTTCACATTGTAGATGAAAAGTTGGCCATCAGCTGTCGCCACCAGCAAACGTGGTTGCTTCTGGATCCTGAAACAATGAATTGGATTTTGAAACATTTATAGCCATCTAGGGGTTGAAGCAAATACTCGACCATTCGACACCTCAATTTCATCGTGGCACACATGCTTTAAATTATTATTTGCTAGTCACGGGAAAGAGGTGATGGGTACTCAATGAGACTATCAAGGATAACAGACATCCTTTTAGCTTGCCAGGTAATACATCTTTACAGCACACAAATTAAGACAAACATCTGACATGTCACTAAGATACTTCCAACTTGGATTTGCTTAATTTATATACACTTAGAGAGACTGGGAAGTCACAGTCGGGGTTTTAAAAAATATATATATAATATATAATAAAAATAATATAAATATAAATAACATTGACTGAACTACAGGTAGCACACACATGAATGACAAAAAACTGTATCATAAGTACCCATCAATGACAAACATTTCTGTCCTTATTGAAAGCAATGCACCCTGGGAGCCATCTAAATCGGCGCTAATGCTAATGCTCGGCCGCTAACACTAGCTGACATAAAGCCTCACGTCAGCCGGCAGGAAGTGTCGGTCTGTGTGACTGAGACTAGACTTCATACAGCAATTTTTTTTCTTCCATTTGATTTTTGGGAGAAAAATAATAACTCGGTTATGGTCACCATAAAGTCGCTGGCAAATTTGAAGTTGTTCAACCCCGATAGCCACCTAGCTAATACAATTTGTGATGTGAACTAGGTAAAGGCAGGTATAAATGTCATAAAAGTTTCAACAAACACATCATTGCAGCATGAGCCAAGAGGGCCCTGAAAAAAAAAAAGTCTTACATGGCCAGGGCACAAACATTCTTCTGGCCTGATGTGACGAGATGAACTGTGGCAAAGGCGCGGTCCTGGCTCATCATACCAGATACTTGTGCGGGTAGGTAGCTGCTGGCTGCTGTGAACATCTTCCCCACATAGGCTGACCAAGTGGCCGTCTCGTCTCCACTGTATGCAGGAAAAAAAGTTTGCTTCAGATACAAACGGGTGGAATCGTCGTGTGCTTGGAACTGGCCGTAATGTGTATTCTAGGTGTCTACCCGTACCACAAAAATCTAGGGCTGTTTTTTTTTTGGGGTGCGTACACTCAGCGTAAAACCGGGCGGAACTTCATTTTTGTGCCAGCGCAAGTCTAGTCGAGCTTGTATGGGGCCATGCTGCGCCTCTCTGGGCGTTATTTTAATTAAAGTTTGTATGTGCTTGTGTAATTTTAATTAACAAATGCTTGTGTGTGTGGGCGGGGGTGAGGGGAGCGTGTGTGTGTTTGTGTACCTTGGTCCTACTTGCTCCAGTTTAAAGATATGTACTGTTTCAGTGTTGCTGGAAGCACAGAGGAACTGGGCATCGGGGCTGAAGGACAAAGAGCTTATGTTGACATACCTGCAGACAAAGCACAAACACATGACAACGGTAATTTACATTTTTAAAGCTGTCTTAATCAGGGTTATGACATTAAAAAAAAAAAAAACTTATCTTCATACAGGTCATGCGGTGATTTTATAAATTGATGCAGTATATAGATGCATAATGCGATAGATATCTGACCTCTTCATGCCACGACGGAACTCAAATAGACGGAAGCCCTCAGGAATGGAAAACACTCGGATTACAGTGCCCTAAGAGACAGATAGGATGATCTTTACCCTCCTTTGCAAGAACAATGCACATACAACCAGATGCTGAGGAAAGCTGCACAGGGACTTTCAGTTGTAAATAATGTAGCCACCAGTGGAACACTGCTCAAGGACACTTGCAAATGGTCACAAGGGCCGGGGATCGAACCCACAAACTCTGGTTTGGGAGACAACCACTCTACCAGTGAACCATGCCGCCCTCACATATGGAGTGGTCCTCGAGTTATGAATGACGAACAACCCTTAAGAGTATATGACATTAAGATTCCAAATATAGACAAAATTATCTTTGCAGATGGACTTTTGGGTGGTAGGTATGATGTTTGTACTCTGAATTCTTTTCTTTAAAAGAGGCACATTAGGACACATCGATATTAACCCAACACATGTCAGATTTGACATGTAAAAATGTTCCAAATGTAGGTCGGGATTACCCGCTCGGAGGCGCTGGCCAGTTTGGTGGCTGAGGCATTGAAGCAAAGAGCTGCCAGAGGACTGTCGTGTGCCGGGACCATCGTCACTGTGCTCTGAAACGACCAACAGGATTTTACAAAAGTACAAAATATTTCCATATGTGTTCACAAAAATTCTAATTTATCTGGGCCCGAGCAGCGACCGCTGTAGGAATTCTTCCTGTTATTATTATTCAGCTGATGAATCTTAAACATGCCCGAAAAATCTGTTATTAGTTTATTGTGCAGTTTTAAAAAAAAATGTCTCAGTATCAATTTTCAAACCAAGACACAGACAGAATATTTGACAGTAAAACAGGAAAATAATGTAAAATGATCATTTAAAGGTG
Organism: Filicampus tigris; assembly: GCF_054856515.1. Lineage (NCBI taxonomy): Eukaryota > Metazoa > Chordata > Actinopteri > Syngnathiformes > Syngnathidae > Filicampus > Filicampus tigris. Next base: position 11,667,397 of record NC_141232.1, on the reverse strand, counting down.
CACTTACTTTTTTCCTTATATTTGGCGGTATAATAATCACTATGCAGTTGTTGCAATACAATATGTAGTGTAGTGTATTACAACTGTATTTACCTTGACTTTTTTTGTGGAACATAGTTGAGCTACAATGTTTTGCAGGAAAATTACAATAAATAAGGCCTGAGTTACTGACTGACTGATACAGTATTTCATGTAAATGAATTGCCACTATTGCCATAGTTAATGGATGACAGCCCAGCCATGACACCTTGCCAACATCAACTACTTGTCTGAATTTAAAACTGTAATCCATCTTTTCTTTGTGTAATCACATCATCTGCTCTGGAGCCTTGTAACCAACACTGGAATAATATTACCGGTAGTTATTTTCTGAGTTGTAACAATAGTAACAATAATACATGTACTTTCACTAGGAAGTATATTTGTTTTCTGTCTTCGGGGTTTTTCTTTTCTTACCATATTTTTGGCATCATAAACGATAATCTCTCCCATTGTAGTGCTGCCAGGGTATGCCAGGTAGGAGTTGGAATGATTGGTTGATAGAGCACAGAGGCCTGAAAAGAAGGGATTTGAGTGCAAATGGGAACAAATAACGGAACATAAGAGCAAGCTAGTAGAAAAGAGCTCTTGTATCTTTGCATTTTACAAAGAGAACAACATTGTCAAAACAACTGTTCACACATAAACAATGATTTGTATATGCCGAGCCAGGACCACGCCTATGCGGGTGGGATCGTCTCCCACTGGATGTTAGGGAAGCGACCTCTACTGCAATTCTTAAACCGTACCTTTTTACCCAGTATTTTGGAAGTCTAGTCTGTAAATGTATCATCGTCCTTTTGTGTTTTATTATTTTTAAGTATTCAGTTCTTTTTTTTGTGCTTGATTTTAATGTGAAGTGTTTTAATTATACATAATTTGTATTCTAAAGTGTATTGGGGACATGTACCACGGTAATTTTGCATTTTAAATAAACTGAAAGTCTGTAAGTTTCAGTGGTGGGTATAGTGTTGAAATAATAGTCACGTTCACCCCACGAACCAGCCCATGTACCTCTAAATCTTACCAGAAGGATTGGACGGAATGTTGAGCACAGTCTTGAGCAACTTCATATCTTTGATGTTGTGGATATAAATGGATTCCTCAAGGCACACAACAAGCCTCTGCATGAGAAAAACAAAGACAATCTCTGTGGTATAGAAGTGGTTTATGTGTGTTCCGGACCTCCATTAAAAAAAACCCCACAAAACTAGACCCCATTAGTACATTGTGTAATAACAACATACAAATTAAATCCCTTTTTGTACAGCATTTAAAGTGGAAGTCAACCCAAACATATTTTTTCAAGAATATCTTATATGCAAGCCCACTAGTTGAAACCAGGCACTCTGATTAATATTGCGTTTGTGCAATAAGAGTTAATCCACTCGTTTTTAGCCATCTCTGGGGGCGGCCATTTTGTCACTTCTGTCGACTGAAAATGACATCACAAGTGCTCAGGGCTCAGGTAACGACCAATCACAGCTGACCTGTTTTCCGAGCCGTGATAGGTAGTTACCTGAGCCCTGAGTAGTTGTGATGTCATTTTCAGTCGACAGAAGTGACAAAATGGCTGCCCCCGGAGATGGCTAAAAACGAGTGGATTAACTCTTATTGCACAAACGGAATATTAATCAGAATGCCGTGCTTCAACTAGTAGGCCGGCTGGGAACATATTCTAGAAAAAAAATGTGTTTGGGTTGATTTCCTCTTTTAAAGCAGAATGTTTCACTCATTCACACCGATAAACATTAACAAATGAAATTTTGGTAGCTCTCCTTTCCCAGAATCGAGGAGTGAACTGGAAGTCAAAACAGCAAACCTCTAGTTGCAGCCAGCCACTGTTTTTCAATGTAAGGAGTGGAATAGGAAGAAAACAAAACATTCTGGATCATGGCATCAAGTTGTGATTTAACTAGTTCACAGCAAGAGAAAACAAACGAGGTGTGATTCAAATGGTGTAAAACAAAGCTAAGCTTTGACGCCGCCACCATCTTACATGTCTGTTGAGCTTGACAGCCAGGATATTGTTTGGGTAGCTGTAGTTACAAATCTCGGTGCCTTTCTTGAAGTGATAGATGTTCATGCGCTGCGGCATGGTGGTGCTTACGACGACGACCAGACTGCTAGAGAAGAGACGCTCCACGATGTAGACATTGGGAGCCTCTGCTAGGACAACACAAGCCAAGGAGATCCAAAAATGGGATTAATACTTCTCATTTTCTTAGATATACTCTATATGATTACGTGAGCGGATATCTTGATCTAAGTTTCACAATCAGGTATAGGAAAGAATTAAGCAGTAGTAGTAGCCACACAATCATGATATGTGGATATGATAACAGGACTCGTATTATTTTATCTTTGCATATTCATTGTTAAAACTCACTGTTAAACTCACTAAATTATTGAATATACCACATAATTAGTGGTTCCTTTGTATTATATGTTGTGCCTTTGTTGATTAAAAAAAAAAAAAACACAATTATACTGTACTTATACTATATTGTACTTCGTCTACAGGTATTTGTTGAGTGTAAGAAAAGGAATCTGATTTAATGTGTGCTTCACTATCATATTGACATTTTTTGACAGCACATTGCCTAGCATGTGACATTGGAATACAGGTCAATCTGGAACAGGAAACTATAGATAGTTAAGTGTTGATTTTACCTTTCATGTTGTCATTTATGGTACTTGGAAAATGTCAAAGTGCACTGTGTAATATCAACAAGTAATCCCTACAAGATTAGCTAGTTATTGAGAAAAAATAAGATCCATGTATCAAAGTAGATTATGACGGTACACTGAACTTTTACTCCTCAACTGTGGGTAAAAGGTCTAAGTCTCGTACTAACCACTCTCATGAATGCAGTCCAGTTTATCCACTGTGGTCAAAGAAAACAGCTTGTACCCAGTCTTTGTTCCCAACGCCAATGACCTGTAAAACACACACACACACACACACATATATACACGCAATTAGTGCACTGAATCAAATGTTTCTTAATATATTATCCATCCATCCATTATCTGAACCGCTTAAGGTTCGCGGGCGTGCTGGAGCCTATCCCCGCTGTCTTCGGGTGGAAAGCGGGGTACAACCTGAACTGGTAACTAGCCAAACGCAGGGCACACACAGACAAACAATCCTTCACTCTCACAATCAAGTATATATAAAGTATATTCATTCTTTTGGGGGAAAAGAGTGTACCATGTTTTGAAGTGAACCTGATTAAGGTGGATATTTGGTGCTCTGTGAGCCAGTGTCTGGTGATGTCACTCATGCAATAGATCAGTGAGCTTGCCTGGGCTTCAGAGCCTTCCCAGGCCCAAGCAATCCCACTTTAACAGAAGCAAGTTCAATAACAGGTATCACATTCAGTATAATGAAAGCTGAGTTAGTATTAAATACACAAGCATGCTGAGAACAGATGTGTTATGGTCAACCAAAGTAAGTTTGTGTCGCTGTATCATTGAGCCAACTTTTCCCTCTGTTATGTGGCCATCTGTATTATGGGTACTTGGAAATTTCTCTCTCAATTCCGAGATGTTCGGCCCAATGTAAACTGGTGCTATGATTAGAATCAATTACAATTTCTTACAATCTGCTTTTCATTACAATGGTCCTATTGAATAACTAAATTATGCAGCAACTGTATAGATTATTCTTTAACTTCATAAACCAGGGTATTTTCATATGATTCTAAGGTAAGGGTTAGCATGTGAGGCACTGCTGCTCCCCCTGCTGGCCATTCTCTGCACGAGAAGAGTAAAAAACAAACAAAAAAAAGGGGTGGGAAAAAGTACAGTATAATGATTATAACATTAAATGATGATCCATTTTTGTTCTATGGTCCATGCTTTCCATTCAATTCTTTCATTTTCAATCCAATAATTATCAATGATTTCATCATTAAAATAGCTGAATGTGTGTAATTCATGTTCAAATACATGGGCAGGAATTGCATTACATGTGCCTCCACTTACCACATACACATTCATTGCAAGTCTCACACAGTTGGCGCATGCACTCACACAAGAGACATTGCTATTTGTCTATCACCAATAAATGTGTTTTGTCAAATATCTACGGCATATGCTGACATTCAACAGCCTGTCTAATATATTTAATGATGTGAGTGAGCCAAGAGACAGCAACAGTAAATTCCATATTTTGGCGAAACCTCTTAAATCAAATCCAAAAATCTCCACTTCAATCACAACGTAATTCTTAAGATTTCAAATCCATTATGAACGAGGCAAAAGAATAAAAACGCTTACTGTCCAAAAATGTATCAGCCCAGCTGTAGGAAATAGTAGGCATCTGTTTGCCATCACTTATTTGACTATGCCAGCTGATCAAAACACTGAGAAATTGAATCAGTAACATCTCAAACAGCCCTGTTGTGATAAAAGTGTACTCAGCTGACTTCTCAAATGAAACAGAGCAAGCCATCAGAAAACAAACAGTAAAAATGACACACTAACTTTCTCACCAGCAAGCTGGTATCCCTTGGGAGCATCACATTGGCTATTTTCACCCTGTAGCTCATGAAGTAAATAAAGGATGCAGTGAGTCACTGAAAAAATATATGTACAGTGGATATGTCTACACGCCCCTGTTTAAATGCTGACGGTTTTTGTGATATTAAAAAATGGGGCCAAGATAAATACTTTTCCACAGTTAATGTGACTTATAACCTCTACACGCAAAAGGAAAAAAAATACATATTTTCAAGAGGGGAAGTAAAAATAAAAAACTGAGATGTGGTTGCACAAGTGTGCACACCCTCTTATAACTATGGACGTTGCTGTGTTCAGAATGAACTAATCACATTAGAACTCATTAAACGGGAGGAAATAAACGGTACTTTTTTTTTTCTTTCATCTGTGCGGATCGCTGCGGTCCGGTACTGATCCGCAGCCAGGTAGTTGGGCTGTCATATATATTCCAACTAGTTCAAGATTGGGTGGGGATTAAAATAATAGTTCTTATGACTGATCATTACACTCATTGTGAGGTAATGACTCCTAGCTAGAACTGCCCTATGATTAAATAGCAGCTCTGGAATTCACACATACTAACGCTGTGCATCTCTCCTAATACGCGCAGATTTCTAACGAAAGTTCAATCTTGGTTTTAATGGGACATAGCACATTTTCCAACATGTTTGGGAGATTTTGTTGACATTTTTAAGCATAGTTCCAAAAAGCTATGTTTGGCGCAAATGCATCACTGATCATCATCAAAAGAACACCATACCTGCGGTGAAGCATGGCAGTGGTAGCATCATGCCTTGGGGCTGTTTTTCTTCATTTTGGACTGGGGCCAAAGAGGGTGGCAGAAATTATCAACAGTTCAAAATGCCAGTCAAGTGTTAGCACAACACCTTGAGATTTCTGCTACAAAGCAAAAACTAAATACAAATCAGAGGCACTTTAAATGGTGGCAGGTATCTCCTGACTCCCACTGAACAAATTTGAATGATTGTTCATATTATAGTTTATTTTGAACAAAGCCACATCCCCAGTTATATGACAGTGCGCACACTATTGCAACCACATTATCGCAGTTGTTTTTTAAATTCACTTGTACAGGTTAGAGATCATATTGATGGGTTCAGAATAGGTTCTGAAATTATTTATCGTAATCTTAATTTTATATCACACAAGTGTGAGGTGTGTTGGCGTTTGGTAATAGCAATGCCTTCAGTGCCAGGACATGTTCTGCCAAACCATCTTTTTGACCAGCCTTGTGTTACCTACCCTGCTCATATTCATGTTTACATAACATCTGTGGACTCAGCAGACATAAACATACTGTATTTGGCAGACATCTGTTCCTTTTTATGCATTTGCTGAATGTCTACTCTTCACTCCTGATCAGTCTAAGATCGGTACATTCCTGTCCTGCCTCATCCTGTTCACAGCAAGACTCCTGCAGAAATGCAGAAAATAGAATACGGAAAGTACACGGCACAAAGTAGAGGCAGTATTTCATGAAAATTGCCTTTTTAAAATACCAGGCTGACTATACATCAACCATCAGAGATGAGCATCCATCCTCTTATTGTATAGACCGCTAACTGCTTACAGACAACCATTCACACTTTCCTATTTTTTTTCATGGGTGGGACCCATGAGGCAGTGGGACAACTCATCAAGTTGCTGTGAGGCAGCATTGCTAACCACTCACCACTGTGCTACCGTGGTGCATGATGTCATCTTCCAATTTAAAGGAGTGATCTTTAAAGAACAGGTTGCTATTTTTGTCCATGACCATATCGACTGAATATGAGTATGCTTGCCCGAACAGACAGCATGTGCACGGTGCAAGCAGTTTATCACTCAAATCATTTCAAATGATTTAGCTCACTGCTTTTTTTCCATGCAATAGGCACCACTGAAGCTCATAGATGTTGCCAAATGCTAAGGGGCTGCAAAGGATGCCACTGCCGGACTCATTGAATTTGTTCAAGACTTATCAGAGGTGATTTGAAATAAAAGAGTCAAAATTACTGTCTCAGTTCTATGCATCACATTTTAGAGTCTTACATAATTACACATGGAAAAATAGTTTGTTTTTGGGGGGTTTGCCTGTTTTACAAAGGACAGATGTGATAAGGTAACAGTTTCCCATCCGTACTCAGCACTACAGGGGGGGACAAGAAATCGATGTGTCATTCTGTTAAATATGTGGCGAGTGAAACTGTTTATACAATTTAAATGTCTGTCGTTGTATTGCTGTACTAGTTCTAGATGCACAAGTTACGCCCGATTTTGGTAGACTGCCATCATTGAGCAAGGAAATGCGACATACCGTATGTGTGTGATTATATTTCAGGTACAAATAATTAAAGATGTCTGGTTACTGAATTGTGGCTTTCATCTTACAAGGAAGCATACTTAAAAGAAGCACGGGCCATTTATGTGCAGAATCGCATCATAAAACGCTCAAGCTCTATAGTATATCCTTTGTGAGAACCCTTCTCGTTGTAATGTAGGTTTTGATTAAAACACAAGCTGACTTAATGATAATGATAATCTGTAGGCTAATAGACGACATCAGTTACTTTCTCAGGCTTGAAGGCTGTACCAGAATCATGCAGCTGTTTTTATAGAGGTTGGCCCGCTGCAGCACGTATGATGTCAACACATGAATGCACTGACACTGTGGGTTGACCAGAGGGAAAAAAAAAAAAACATTGACTAGCTGGAATTTCCGTGTTTCTGAATACTCTTCGTAAAGCGACATAAGCGTCAGACTGCATGGAGGATGAATTTCAGACGGAAGCCCCAAACAAAGTCAGACACTTGTGTCTGATTCCTTACGTGGCGTCTTGGTTAAACGAGGCGCATCCAAACCGGATTCCCGGTCCGTCCGGTCCGTCCGGTCCACTAGGCCCACTGGCACCCACAAGTGACTCCATCCCGATTCCCAGCGACCTCCTTCCCTCCCTCCGCCGTGGATTGGAGGCCTGGGATCGGCTGCACCTCTTCGCTCGATGTCGGCGGAAGACGACTCCAATGTGGCAGAAAAGTGGAACGGGAACGTACTTGTAAATTGTCGAGGCAAAGTCGGAGGTTTTCTCCGTTCGAAAAATGCAGTTTCAGTCCCGATATTTTGGGAGGACGGTTTTCGGACCTTCAAGAAAAACAAGGGAAGAAAAGAAGCAAAACAAGAACAGCTGACTGCGTGACGTCACAAACTTGCCTCTTCGGATTGGTTTGTAGCGGAACATGTTTCCACTGGTTTGGATTATGATTGGTCTGACGTGAAGTAGTGTGTTTTCATTGGCTAGTTAGTGTAAGAGGGCTTTTGTTTTAGTCAGTCCATTCCTGAGATGCGGCTGCACTTATCCAGGACAGGGAAGACGCTTCAAGCGTACTTTGTCGTCCAAAACTGACAAATTAAACTAGGATACAATTCGTACATACAGCGTCATTCAAAAGATTGTACACACGCTTTCTCATTCGTCGCTGTGTAGAGTGTGGGCGGACCTGGGATTGGCTGTTGTGGCGTCATCAAAGGTGAAAGCGCAAAGAAACATGCCGCGTTAACGTTGGCTCAAGTCTGTGACTATCAGGGTTTTAAATTAACTTTTTTTTAAACACCTGACAAAGACTCTCTAGAGTTACCAGCCAATCAGGATTTCCACTAGCCATTTTTTTAAACTTTAGGTCCTGTTTTTATCTACCTCTACCTTCTCGCACTGGTTGTGTGTCTGAATGTGTGAAATAAAGCCATTCATGAGGCTGCCAAGGATTTGGGTTAAACGTTTTTGCGTAGCCTGGCATAGTATTCATTGGAAATGTAGACGTCACCGCCACACGGGTACAAATGACTGAGAACTAAAGGGTTGGGCGTTGTTTGAATTTGAACGAGTCCAGTTCCGATTCTACGATTATTTTGATTATTTTTATTCTTTTTGGAGTGTCCATATTATGCCCATTCATTTTTAGCAGCTTGCAGCACAGACTAAAATAACAACGCCCCGTGTCTTATTTGCCTTTCTTGTACTGTTACTTACCTTCTACACTGATAGCAAGGAAGGAGAGCAGAAGAAGTTTGTCCTCATCTCTCACTTCTTTGTTATTCGACCAATCAGTCATCATTTGATAGGGCCACCAGCCATACCAAAATCTTGAAAAATCATTGTTTTGCTTTATTACCTCGCTGTTTTTTTTGTTTTTTTAATCTTGCATGACCTAGTTTAGTTAGTTGGTATATAAGAGTCACAATTGTAAATTACAATGTGTAAGTTTCTTTCAGAAACAGTCATGGTTGGATTGATTAATTTTGATTTCAAGGATTTATTATATGCAACGTATAATCTTAAAACATATTATCAAAGGTGGTACTCCAGGTTAACTTGAACCCTTGCTAAACTCTCTTTGTTCAAAGAACCTTAAGTTTTCAATAATTAGTCCCCCAAGGGACTAGAGGTTGACATTCCATCAGTACATACAGTATATATATGGTATAGTAATAGTGACAGGCTAATATTTGAAATTGACCCCGTGGAAAATGAGATTATGCATCTCAAGGAGCTATTCTTGTAAAAAAAAAAAAAAAAAAAAAATTTAAGTTTACAATTATAATTGTTAAATGACTGTATTGAAGTGATTTGGAGAAATCAATGCATGTAAAATAATAACTGTGAAAAGTGATGCAAAATTGCAATTTCAGCACAGATTTTCTGACAAAAAATAAAAGTAAAAAACAAATCCATTTCGTAAAAAAGTAGGTGAAGTAGACACACTTTATTTGCTTGTGGCTGGCAGGATTTGGCCACTGGGCCATGAGTTTGACGCTTGTGCTTTTACAGTTAGTAAAATAAAGAAATAAAATTGAAGACCTTCTTTCAGACTTAGCAGACTGCTGAAGATATGTCATTGTTGCATGGGCCTCATTTGAGTGACCTTTAAAGAAGTACTCTGTAATGTACTGTGGCAGGAGTTGGGGGTAATCCAAACTATGCGGAAAAGGTTATAGGATGTCGACTTATTTCAAAGGTATTTTATTGAAAAATGATGGTACAGGTGATGCTGACAGTATTTTCCAATCATCTAAATCAGTTCCATTATATCACTTTCATTGTGGTTATTTGCAGATACAGTATAGCCAACAGCAGAGGAGTCTGTACGGATTGGTGGAACCAGACCCATGACCAACAGCTTGCTTTGCGTCAGTGCTGCAAAACAAGAATACATGTTAGAATCAATATCATTTGCTAATTGTGTGATGGCAATAGTAAAATAATACATTGATGTTGTTGCTGACAGTAGCTGCAGACATTCAAATAAAACATATCAAATATGTATTCCTCAAAATTCATTCATCAATCAATGAATATAAACCTCAGAATAGAAAAATGTTGGACAGGAGTGTTTGACAGGTGATTTTTGTCCCAGTACAAATCATCAATTTTCCTAATAGTAGCAACACAATACCATGATAAAAAAGTTAAAAATAAAAAAAAATTTGTGTGTGCAAAGTTTGGTTGATTCAACTACACATTACTCACCTACAGTGTGTACACATTCCCTAGTGAAGTCAATGTTTCATTTGACCCGGTTTTCTTTTGTCACTGTCTATTTTTTGTCCTTTTTCCAATGTGGTGTTTAGTCAATATTGTGTTATCTAATCCACAGAAAACTGTGCCAACAGGTAACTTGTGTGATGTTTGAATACATACAAACATTTGACTATTCTTTATTTTTCCAATAACCTTTTGGCACATATATTCTACCTTAAAATCCCACATAACCATGGCTCCATCCAGTCCCACACTGCTGAACTTCTCCACCCTAGCTGTTCCCTGAACAACACACAACTGCCTACAGGACACAACAGATGTGCACAAAAGACATGGGCATAGGTGAATGGGCATTTTATGTACGATGGCATACATAACAGAAGAGCACAACAAGTAATTATAACATAATTATAATACTATATGTGGAAATGATATCAATAGTATACAAATATGTGGATGAACATAAAAGCACATTGATACACTATGTTCAAATCCAGATGAACAATGATTGATTGTTTTTTAATTCAATGTTAGTGAAGTGGTAAACAGCAATTCCTCTTACGTGATGCTGTTCTGGTGAAGGGTGTCCAACTCGTTGCTGACGTCCTCAGTCGCCCTCTTATCTAGATTACGGAAGTGCCGCATGGCTGAAATGCCACTTTTGGAAACTTGCTTGGGAATGTCTATCTTCTTTACAAGTTGCAGAGAGCCTGGTCCCTTATAGGTGAACTGGTAGGGACAACAGTCATGCCCCTGAGAGAGATAAATGGGTGTTAAATTACCACATCACAGCAATTAGGTGTTAAAACAACAGCTATTGTGTTAAAAACATACTTTGTAAGAACAATATGTGAGTATGCCATGTTTATTGTTTACAGGCAGTTCAGTTTTTATTTAAAGTTCAGTTCAATTTGCTCTATACTGCACCATCCTCTTAAATCTGACCAGCATCTTCTCAATCTTCCCAAATCTATCATTTGTGTGCAGAGTTACAATTTTTTTGTATGTACATATACAGCATATATGTAAAGCTTTATTGAGACCAACTCCCTGCTGAAAACCAGGGCACTGAGATTAGCTGAAAGAAGCAAAAATAAAAAGCTCAACAAAGCTGAAAAGAACTGCACAGTGGGAGTCCTTGTTTCCTTATCAACCAACTTTTGGTCACGGGCTGTGTATAACACACACATGCATGCATGCATGCGCAAAAACACAAGTGTGCACATGGCAGGTCAATAATTACCGCGGCAACAATCTCAGTGGGGCTGACAAATAGGATGCTCAGCAGTGGAAGACTGTCAATAGTCAGCTGTGTTGCCCTGGACAAACAAGTGATCAACAAATAACAGTATGTCAACAGAAAAATATGTTTGCTTCACATTTTCATATTTATAGTTTCATCAAACATCAAAAATCCTATTAGCATCCATCTCAACATTTGTGAACTGGTCTACATATGATTTTTTAAGCAAATTACTGCCATCTGCTGTCTGCCAATGGACCAGCTTAAAACACAACGTTTTAAGTTCTTGTGGGGCTTCAAAAAAATACCATAAACCAAATTAGCCAATAGTTGCTTTATGTATTGAAGTTCTTATCTCAGTAGTACTCACTCCTTTCCCCGGGTAGCATCAGCCACAGTGATGCTGCTGTTGTGGGCCACCCAGGCCAGCTGGTCTCCACTGGGCGAGAAGGAGACACTGTGAACCCAGCCTCCACAGTCCTTATTCTCAAACATCACCTCCCCAAAAGGCATTTTGGCCCCCCAAGCAGTAGGTCCAGGCTTGTCCTCGATGTCCTTTATGTAGGCTGAGAAAATCCTAAAAATTCCAAGCACAGAGTTTGGAGTTAAATTACATTTTAATTTGATCAATTGGAAATGTTGAATGCTGTTTTCAATACTTTCATTTTTAAAAAAAAGCTATTTTCTCGACATTTTCCAGTCCATACAAAAATTATATATAATTTCTTAATACAAGTGCTGTTTATCCATTGTTCTAAAGTTTAAGTTGATCAGAAAGCTGTCTGTCTGTACATTATGTGTGTGCATTATGTGAAGTTTGTATAGAATGGTGCAAAATATTGCTTCCTTGAAATAGTCATGGTAATGAACCCTTTTCAAAATGTAAAAAAATACAATAAAATACTGTATCTCTAACTCAAACAACCGCTTACATGTATTTATTTTTTGCTTTAATTTACCATGGGATTCATTATTTTGGGCTCACCATATGTTATATATAATACAATAATATAATAATAATAATCCACACTCTGAGCACCATATCTGGTTATAGTAGTTATTATTTTATTATTTGACTACTGGTTCAATATTTCAGTGGGGCATATACCGATAGTCATATTTGAAACCTTGGAGTTAATTTAGCCAGTCCAGTAAAAGCACTTCCCTCCTGCACAATTCAATATGGGATTAGGAATACCTGCAGTGGAGGTCCGCAGACCCAGCTGCCAGAAGAATGTTATTGGGATGCCAATCCAGGCTCATGACAGTGGAGCGAATGGGCTTTTTGATGTGCTTACTCAGCCACCTGTTGGTGATGATGGAAAGATTGAAATGAAAAATGTATGAAAAAAAAAATACATTTGGTTTCTACATTAGGTGTCTGAGTCTTCTATTGGACACAAGCAGCACACGTAGCATCAAATTAGTGAGACACTCGAATGGCGCTGTTTTAAAAGCAGAACGTAGCATGTGTTCATTTTTGTTTGTGATATTCCTCCAAGAGGAAACTCATCACAGGTCATTCGATCAAGGTACTGTATGTATGTGTACTGCAGTAAAGTAGGCCTACGTGGGTCCACCTTGCTATTACCAATCATTTTCCTTCTCAAAATAGCAGACAGAGATGAGTCGAGCTCCACTGCCTAAGGCAAACTTGTTCTCCAGAGGTGACCACTTTACGCAGGTGGCCGCGCGGTTGATTCGTACGAGGACCAGAGTGGGCTTCCACGAGCCATCCTTCAGAGTCCACACGTAGGCGTTGCGGTCAGTGGCACAGGTGACGATGCGATTGGACTCAGGTGCCCAGTCAATGCCTGTGAGGTTCCATTAGAGAACAATTAATAACGTAAAGCTCTTTCTTTGGAGTGGAAATCCTAAATTCACTTTCAACTCACTTCATAGTTTAACGGTACAGTCAACCCAAAAATTGTCTTTCCAATATGTTCTATGCGCCTCCACTAGTCTAAACACAGCATTCTAATTAATATTGCATTTGGGGAATATGAGTTAAGCAGCAAAAAACACCCGTTTTTAGTCATCTCAGTGGGCAGCCATTTTGTCACTTGCTGTGAACTGAAAATTACATCACAGTTGCTCAGGGCTCAGTTAACGACCTGCTTTCTGAAGCTGAGTCATGCTGAGTATTATTTGATGGAGTTGATATTTAATGTACAATTACTAAACCTTATTGCTGTAAGCCACTTAAGAGTGCAGATATCAAGGCTGGACACCTGTGTAGGTTGTGGTAATGTATACAGGATTGAGCATCAGAATTTTTGGCATGTGTTACACCTTATCCCCAAATGACACACAATGCACTTGGGAGAGGTAATAGAGGTAAATCAAATACAAGAACAAGACGTCGTTAAACATTTGAAGTTGAAGGCACCCATCTAGGTACTGTCAAAGTGATACAAGCTGTTGTACCTGTGATACGTCCACTGTGCTCAGTAAGCTCATGGATCTTGATCCAGTCTCTGCCTTTCTTTTCATAAATGTTCACCACATTGTTGTTGGGGCTTACTGCAATCTCTGTATGGAAACAAATATTCACATTTTTGTATTGATTTTCAAATGTATTATTGGCTGGACTTCATCATTCCATTCCTATCTGTCTGTCTATCACTAATAGTTGAGCAAAATTTGATTAACTTTCATACACTGTTATGTTATTTTTAAATCAAATCTAGACAATAAAAGTGTTGTGTTGGGAGCGGTGTAGTGTGTCTTTTATCAACTGTAAACCACGATGAACAGTGTGTAAAACAAGACACAACAATACGCTCGGCAGTGCTCAACAGTATCAGTGTCTCTTTAGTGCATTTGCTGTTTTGTAATCAGATTCCTTGTGGTTCCACAGGCAGCATTAATGCAATTACTGGACAGAGAAAATGCATCTGCATGCTGCAGTGTATACAGTTTGTGGACCCGCCCTGTTTTGAAGGTTGAGATAAATACACTATCACAATTGTGCACATCCACAAAGGTTTTCTTAAGGTGTGTTACTCCATAAGAAAGCACACGGGTACAAGTGGTTAACAGTGTTTCACCTACGTGTCCTGTTTTTATTCCAGGTGTGGCAAGAAAGTGGCTCCAGACCAAAACTGTAGCGTGACATGTCTGAACAAAGATGGGAGAAGCTCTTGGAATGTAGCTACCTGCCCAGATGGTCTCCTGAAACAGAGATCGGGGAGGAGCACAGGGAAATACTTTGTTGTGAAAGAGACAAAAAAGAAACAGCATCCACTAAATGTTTTTAGCAATATCTTTCAGCCCTCTTACTTAGCACCATATTTTAATATCACTTATTCTGGTGTACACACAGACATTTAGTCCTTTATGGGCAGACTTGCCTGTCTTGTCGTGTTAATAATTGTTTGAGAAAATAATACACACCTTTTCAGGAGTGGTGCATACTGTGCAAACAGGATTTTCCTTTGCCTTTACTATTTATACACCCTCATCCTAACAAGAAGAAAACTTTGATTATTTGTACTTATCTTGTTAGTCAAAATGCTACTAAAAAGCAGGGGTATTCATTTCCAGCTTCCTCAAGCAAGTAGAGGCAGCAATAATGATAGTCACAACATCCAGGCAGACTAATTGCTAAATGCATTTTTTAGCTTTATGGATCAAATAGCAGAAATTGAATTTGCTGAGTCGATGCGACAAAACAATGAAACAACCACGTACCTTTTGTGTGGATCAGATGAGTAGTAGAGTAGTTAATAGCTGTATATTCGTGGACTCTGGGCAGTCGACACGAATGGAGCTGCGCAGTCGTACTACAAGGAAGTCGGTGTTATTACTGAAAGGAGTGAAAGAAAAGTGGGTGTGTCTGAGTGTCAATGTGGAGTGTTGAGTTTAGCATATGGACGGTGCAACATACAGTATCATTTCAGATGTGTACATGGGCAGGGGTATGTTTGATTATTAGCAAATTTAAGATGGTTGTTTTTAGTCACGCTGCCCTAAATAAATACAATACAACTTAAAACTTACCTTAAATTATATTCATTTCTTTTCAATGGTACGTCTATGCGTTTATCAGGTATAATTAAGGTATTATCTTCCAGTAGCGTGTATGCTGAATTATAATGAATATTATTTATATTTTTTGGGGGTCCAATCCGAATTCAGATTTTATGTATTGCCTTGTCAGTATAAGCCCTAAGGTTGCTTCAATGCCATAAGATGATCGACCCATGATGACAACCAGCTAGCTCTGACTAAACAGCATAAATGCAGTATTTGTGAGGAGCAAAGAAAGAAGGATGGATTTTGCAGCATTTTTGATGATGTATCTTATTTAAAGTTTTCTATTCAGTTCAGTGTGTACCCCGACTCTTACCCATGCAGTCAGCTGGGATAGATTGTGATAATGTACAGTATTCAATAATAAATAAATAAATAAATAAATAAATAAATAGATGGATGGACGAATAAATAAATAAAGTGTGATAATATATTTGATCCGAGTCCCATAGATTTTCTAACTTTCCTGAAGAATACTCCGTCCGTTTTCAGCAGACGGTTATGTAACTGAGCTCCTCATACAGAAGGTACTCTTGAAAACAGGAAGTTAGCGTGAAACCGTGGTAGCGGAAGTAGTTTTCTACGGCCCGAAAAGAAAACAAACAGGGAAAGCTCCGAGCGGGACTTGGTAAGGACTTTTGGCAAGTTTGCATTTTTAGCTGCAAAGTGTAAATGTTTTTGAATAAAAGAAGTGAAGATTGAAGATGCCTCTAGTTGGCATTTTCCATCGTTTTGGGGCGTTAGCTTGTGCGGTTTAAAAGTTAGCTTTGTTCGGAAATTAAACATTAATTGCAATATTATATGGCACCTTTGACTTATTTTCAGACTTGCAACATTGTCTTTTAGTTACTAACACATAGACAGACACATTGACATTTCATTCCCAACAAACAGTTAGCGGTTTGTACTGCTAATAAACTTTATTATAAATAAGCAGAGAGTTAGCTTGAGGAAAGTTAGCGATACCGCATCAGTTACTGTAAGCGAATTGTCTACCACTTTGTGTTCTCCGTGTGTTAGTGTACAAAACACCGTACGTAATGTACAATTTTTTTTTCAACAGTAGTAAATTCAACCAAACACTGTTGCTAGTATTCAATATGTAGCTATATATAAAAGAATTTTATATGTAATACTAATAATACTTCTTTTTTAGCACAAGTGAAAGAGAAAAAACATCATAATGACCTTAGAATGGTATGACTGTATGGGAAAAATAGACCAATGCTATTAATTTGGCAAGAGGGGTTGTTCTAACTGTGCACTATTGTGTGACCATGGATACTGTTTACATCACTTTAATTGCAGTTTATTATGGCAGTTACAGTTAGAATATTGAAAGAATACTTAAAACACTTCCTCTACACCTAATAAAGGTTCCATGATCGGGACATTGTTCCTCTTGACTCTTATTTCTATTTGCGTTGTTTTCCTTTAGGAAGACTAGTTTCAAACTATAAACAAATTAAAAGTTGACCAGTGTTTGAGAATTTAGATTGTTTATGCCATCCCAGGTGCACTGTAGTTTGTAATTATTGGCACTAGGAACCTTTTAAGCATTGCAACCTAGTTCTTTTAAGCAAGTCCTTCCTACTACCTCTAATTATAATTTCTTTCTCCTCCTGTTGTAGATCACAAGAGAAGGATGGCTTCATGTAGTACAAGCAATGAGGATGAGCGCAAGCTGCGAGAATGCGAGGTCTATGTTCAAAAGCACAACATTCAACAGGTGCTAAAAGACTGCATTGTCCAGTTGTGCACCGCCCGGCCTGAACGACCCATGGCGTTCCTCAAGGACCTCTTTGAAAGACTGGAGAAGGTTGTTTTTTTACACAAAAATTCCGATATACATTAGTTAGATTGGCTTTACTATGTGGTTCACTAGGGCTGATCATCATAGTATCATTTTTGACATGATCCAAAAAATGCTGCATTGCAGTACTGACTATATTGCGACTGCCACATTGTTCCCATTGTGGACACACGTCAGTGAAAGAGAGCAGTGTGTCAGCATACAATGTTGCAGCAAAGGTGGAAATACAATTGTGTCATTAGTCAGGATTGCTGTAGAGCGTAGGCCAATCGTGATTCGATTGTGTTTTTTCACATGCCGTTTGCTTAATAACAAGCATGAGGTAGACATACTTGTGACAACTTGGTCTGCTGTCAGCTTAACAAATCTGCAGCGGAAGTCATACGGCAACATTTATCTTTTAGAATATACACTTCTCAAAAGGTGAACTATTTATTCTAGATTGAATTTCAGCAAACTACTCACAAATTATAATGGCTGAAAGGGGAACTCAACCCCGAAATGTCTTTAAAATAATATGTTCTATTCATTAGTCTAAACATGGCATTCTGATTAATAATGCTTTTGTGGGATATGAGTTAAGCAGCAAAATCCACCCGTTTTTAGCCATCTCAGGGGGCAGCCATTTTGTCACTTCCGTCAACTGAAAATGACATCGCAGTTGCTCCGGGCTCAGGTAAAGACCAATCAGGGCTCACCTGTTTTCTGAAGCTTCCGACAGCTAGAAAGCCACCCCACCTTCTGAGCCATGGTGCTATGTTCGTTTATGTACTCAATATTTTTATTTACGAGAAGTAAATGTCATGAAAATGAACACAAAATTATTGCTATTTCCACCAACAGGAGGAGATCCAGCAAATGGTGTTACAGCAGAAATCCACGGACTCACGTGAAGATGAGGTTTCACCACCTATGAATCCTGTGGTGAGGGGCAGGAGCAGGAGAGGTGCCATCAGTGCTGAGGTGTACACGGAGGAAGACGCTGCCTCCTATGTCAGAAAGGTCGGGCGAAAAGGCACTGCTCCAAATTTGCACATAGAAGTGAATGCTGGACTATTGTACCTTGCTCTGGGCACTGAATACGTTTTATTTTTTCAGTTTTATTTTGAGCATGCTCTCGTTTGTGTGTAATGTAAACACGTGGTCATTTGAGTTGGGCGCTTTATGTCACGTATGCAGTGTAAAAGGATGAACAGCCAAGTGTGCATCCGATAGACAAACAGTGGGTGGCAGTAATGCGCAGTATGAATTGGTCGCCAACTGCCAAAAAGAAAATAACCCTTTCTGTCTGTCAAATATTTTGCTTTGCAAATACGAGCTTGCTTAAACTGAAAGTACCTGACATCTGTCCAATCAAAACATAACACAAATGCCTGTTTTGCACAAGAGTTGGTGGAGGTAGATGGTACATACTGTAGATTCCAAAATACATTTTGGTATCCAGTAGCAGCAGCAAGCACAAGTACAAAAAAAAACCCATCACAAATATATCACAGCAAACAAACATTTATGTAAAGTCGTGAGTTAAAGGTGAAATTTAAAGGGCAAATATGCTGTAGTAATTACATTTGAAATTATAAGATATACACGTTTTTGTGGGAGGCTTGTAGAAAGAAAGATTTCCTCAGTCTTTCCGTTGAACAGAACACACTTTTAACAGACGTCTGGCTGGAGACCATCCAACTTTGAACAACAAAATAGCAGGCAAATTAATACGTTTCTGGACTCCGGAGAGAAAATGCTCTCTCTAAACAGAACCGAAAATGAGTTATGGTATGCTACGCTTTACGCCAGTCAGGAAGAGTGGCCTATAAGCTCAAAAGTATGTTAATATAAGTAGTATCAAATATTTATAATATCAAAAAGATTTGTTTCTTTTCACAATAGATTCCTGAGTTTTGACACATCCCTCTAACTCTTTCCCCTCTTGCACGCTCTCTCTTTCATGCGTTCTTTTTCCTTTTTCTACCAGGTTATTCCAAAAGACTACAAGACCATGGCAGCTCTGGGCAAAGCCATGGAAAAGAACATCCTATTTGCCCACTTAGACAGCAATGAGAGAAGGTATCACACCATTCCAGTCGGCGAACTGCTAACAATCCTTGCTGAACATTTTTTTGCTCATCAAACAGTTGTTTTTGGTATTTCAGTGACATATTTGATGCCATGTTTTCTGTCAACTACATTGCTGGAGAGACAGTCATCATTCAAGGTGAACTGATTTTTGGTCTTTATGTGAAGATAAGGCTGGAACGACATGAGTATTTCATATCAGTCAGTTCATATATAAGTAGTAATTATTCATTTAACCCAATCAAAATAAACAATATTAAATGGCTTCGTGAAAAATTACACTGTTGTTGTGTATATTGTAATGTAGTGTAATCCGCAATGTTCTTTACATCCATGCTTTCCTACCAGAGCTGTAAATACATATTTGCGGATAAGGTAAAGATGCTACCCCAAAAGTAGCGTTGATTCAGTTCCATTAAAATTCACTCGTTGTTCATACGATATGTAGCATCTAAAATCGCTCCTGTCACAACAAAACCTCACAAACTCTCTTATCTTTTCCTGTTTCAGGTGATGAGGGAGACAACTTTTATGTTATCGACCAGGGGGAAATGGATGTAAGATTACTTTCGTATTTTTGGATACAACTGCAGACAGCATGCATTGGCTAGTGCTAGTAGAACCGTGGCTGTGTCCGAATGTCCGTCCTTGTCCCCTAAAACCTCGTTCACTGTACATTCCCGCCCATATGATAGTTCCCTCATTCTGTTTGGCGACTCGGACAGCCAGTGAACCACCGTACATTGTACGATGACACTAAATTGTGGCGGGTCGTAGTGACTGCAAGCTCTCTGCATCTCCTTGTAGGTATACGTGAACAATGAGTGGGTGACCAGCATTGGTGAGGGCGGCAGTTTTGGGGAGCTCGCCCTGATCTATGGGACCCCCCGAGCGGCTTCTGTTCGTGCTAGGTCCGATGTCAAGCTGTGGGGCATTGACAGAGACAGTTACAGGAGAATACTCATGGTACGCAGTGCTTTTTCACAGTGCATGATAATATTAATAACGCTAACAGTGTTTATTACATACATATATGTATACTAACGGCCATATTGTACATATTATACGATATACAGTTTGTACTCAGACACTGTACATATCAGTGAAGTATTGGATTTGATTTGTAGGGAAGCACTTTAAGAAAACGTAAGATGTATGAGGAGTTCCTGAGCAAAGTTTCGATTTTAGGTGAGTTTAAATGTTTATTTTGAGTCTTAAAAATGTGTGCATTCAGACATCAGGTTTCTCTTTTAGACTTTTTTTTTTTTTGTATATGCTTCATTTTTCCTTTACTTGTCCACAGAGTCTTTGGACAAATGGGAGCGCCTGACTGTGGCTGATGCCTTGGAGACAGTGCAGTTTGAGGATGACCAGAAAATTGTTGTGCAAGGAGAGCCCGGTGACGAGTTTTTCATCATCTTGGAGGTATACGCCATCTTCTGAGGCTGGATTTGCACTGCATGTCTAAGTGCACAGTTCCGATTCGATATTCACCCAGATAAGTCAGAGCGCAGACTATTGCAGAAACAAGCATTCATGTCAGACACCCTTCATACGCCATAATCTAATGATTCCATTGACGTTACATCAAGAGGTTGACATTAGACAGTCCACCTATTATATTTATTTGTATTGCTATTCAAGTCATCCTTTTTGTGGCGTCAGGGGACAGCAGCAGTGCTGCAGAGGCGGTCCGAGGATCAGGAGTTTGTGGAAGTTGGAAGACTTGGACCATCAGATTACTTTGGTAAGCTCTAGTCAAGCAGAAGACCCTGATATCTCGAATCTCAAATACAATGACTGGATTTACGAGGTGGAAAGCAAAGAATATATACATAATATGATATAATGTATGTGCTCTATATTTTTCTTTCCCAATGCATTTCAGTGGGCATCAATTCTAGGCAGATTTTCGCTATCCCCCGGAAAATAGCAGGGGTCCACTGTGTTGTCAAAAATAATATGGAAAACCTTTAATGGCCAAATTTAGCTGTAGCCCACCCCATCTTTAATAGACGATTCTTTAACTTGATTGATTGACTTTACCCTTTTGACATTGAGCTTTTAACACAGAAAATGCTACTGGTCATTTGTAATCACAGTACAGTACAAACACAGTTTTTGGAAGAATTTTTCTAAACTTGATTATCGTAATGTGTCTGTCTACATTATTGGATACCCTGTATTAAAAATAGTACAGCATAGCAGAACAAAATTTTACATAGCACTGTGTCCATCTTATTTTCAGGTGAGATTGCCCTACTGATGAACCGGCCTCGTGCCGCCACTGTGGTTGCATGTGGACCCCTCAAGTGTGTCAAATTGGATCGGCCACGGTTTGAGAGAGTCCTCGGCCCCTGCTCTGACATCTTAAAGAGAAACATCCAGCAGTACAACAGCTTTGTTTCCCTCTCTGTCTAAACCTCCTTACTCTTGTTTTAGATCCACCGACCAAGGTCCGGTTCATTTTGTATTTTACCTCTTTTCCCAATATAACTGCAGTTGCCTTGTTACCAAAAAAAAAAACGTTACTCTTTTTTTCAGAGAGCACTGTGGATACCTTTCAGAGCTTTGCAGTAGTTGCTATTAGGGCTGCTCGATTAAGCGGTGTTGAAACGTAACCAAATTTTCTGGATAAAACGATGTTGAAAACGTTCAAATCGGCACGTTCAATTTTATTTTTGGTGTATCTAAGTGTAGCCCAGTTGTACTTTCTTTTTTGTGTTCTGTTTGTACATTCTCTTCGTATTTGTACTTTCTGTTACTCTTCTCTTCGTATTAAGATCTCTGTTTTCCGGTGGTTACTTCCCTGTTTGTCATACGCTCACAAGCAGCGCGTTCAATCCAATTCTTTAAATGCGGAAGCGATTGTCCGCTAGCCGAGGAGAAAGCGACACATGTGGGGGATTGTTTGCTGCAGGAGCCGACTGCCGAGGAAGTGAAGTGGAGCGTATGCTCAACTAAGGGAATTGGCCAGGTCAATGGTGAGCTAGGAGCCCAGGATTGAAACTTAGAAATTGCCTGGAATAGAACTGAACTAAGTAAAATGCTGTTAATCCCAATGGATTGTTCTGTGTGTATTAAGTTAAATTGACTGGCATATTGAGTTCAAACAAAGAAAAATTAAGTTTAAATAAAAGACATTCAAAATACTTTATTTTTCATTATTTTTTATTTTTCAAAGAAATCGTAATCGTAAAATCGGGCTTGAGAGAAAATAATCGGGATTTTCTTATTAGGCTAAATCAAACAGCCCTACTAAAATGATAAATAAAATGATAATTTTATATATCGCTGGTATTGGGTGGAATCCTTACATCTCCAAAACCAGCATTTTTAAGGAAAGTTAAAAAAAAAAAAAAAAAAAGATGGCATCTTTCTTAAGTGGAAGTCAACCCCAAAAATGTCTTTAGAAGAATATGTTCTGTGTTCTTATCAGGCTCACTAGTCGAAAACATGGCATTCTGATTCAAAAGTGGTGTTAGGGTGTCAGTGCGAATTTTTCAAGGCACCCCTGTTGATGGCCGAAAACGTCTGCTTCTAAATACGGAAACATTTTTCTTTTTAGTTTAAAATGGCTTACCGTAACAAGAATCCAGAGTCACATTGTGTCCAAAGGTGGAATCCTGCGCTTTGCATTGTTATAAATTCTAAAGCAAATAGTTTAGGCAAATCTGGGAGTGGGGACAAACAGTTTTAAGGTTGATACATTGTTGTATTGGAACTTGCTGATAAATGTTATTTTCACACTTTGACACATTGCTTGCAAACCACAAAAAAAACAAAAAAACAAACGTAATAGGCGAGTGAATGTCTCTTTCTGCTGATTGTGCCTGCCAAATCAAGTATGTTATTTTGTTTTTATTATTAGTGTTTATTCATGTGATAGTTTCATATTTCTGATGATGTCTTTTGTTCTAAGAAGTGAAGTTTGTGCCATAGATCAGCGGTCGACAACCTATGGCTACAGACAGACAGAACTCGTGGGATTAAGACTGAATTTTCGATTGTATTTAGCCAGTGTAACACCCTTTTATGAATATAACCTAGTGAGGTTGAGTGGTTTGGAAAATGAATGGATTTGCAAATTTTGTGGCTAATGCTTTTGCCACATCCAAAATGGTGGACACACTAATATATTTGTTAAAAGGGTTTTGTGGCCCCCGTGTTGTCCTTTCTGGAGGCAACAGGTCAAAATGGCTCTGTGAACATTGAAGGTTAACGACCCCTGCCCTAAATCAACCAGAAGGTAAAATTTTAAATCAAGATTTCCTGTGTGATTTGAGATGTTAAGTTTTCATTCACCCAATGCTGTTAAAATTTCTCAATTTCAGGTTTCCTCCATGACCTTTTATTTAAATCCACATTTTAATGTGTTTGAGTTGTTTTCAAACCATGCATGTGTTATTTGTCATTGTTACATTCCCCCTTTCTTGATTTCACTTGTTTCGAATAGTAGTGAATAACTACTACTATAAATCAATTAATAAAACAATTTAATTTAGAGTTGACGTTTTCCTTCCTTTTATTCCTTCCTTGCATCTGAATTTGAGATTTTTTTAAGAAGTTGCATTTCTGTAATATATACTCCTCCGTGTGTATTTTCAAATTTGATGTACAAAACTGAACAGCAGAGGCGAGGATATCCTGTCTCAGCAAATCGATCTTTTTCAGGCAATTCTGTAGCATACTGATGTGCTGCTTTCTCAGACTCAAGTTAATGTTTCAAAAAAATACAGGCCACTCACTGTCACACATGAGCTTGATTTGAAATGAATTCAAAAACACAATTACATCTCAACTCTGAAATTGCAGAAGTTTCATTGTGCCGCGTGTCGCAGACACAATGCAAAGCGTTTCATCTTAAGTATCATTGCTGAGCTAAAGACTTAAATAAGTTCTTGACACAAGATGCCATGTCAGTTCAACGTAGTTATATAAGGTTGCCTGTCAGTCCTCAGGCAAGAAACAGTGTGGGTTTCAGTTTCCCCTATCACTTAGAATCCACAGACCCCACACTTTCACTAGTGTGCATTGGCCCATGTTCTTTTTTTTTTTCTCTCTCCCTCACTTCAAATTTCTCTTATCCCATCTCACTGTTCATTTCCCCACAATGACTCCGATCGTCGTCCTGTCAGCCTTCATTAAACTCGGTGTTAAACTGAGGAGTCTAATAGGGACATGAAGTTGTGTACATGTCAATGATTAAAGAATGGGAAGAAGCAGGTGACCTGTTTTTGAAGACAACACAATGTATAAAAAAAAAAAAAAGGAATATAATTTTTTGTGCCTCGTTAATTTTCAAATTGAATATTTTCATCATACTGTCTGTAGCTCGCTCTCTCGCTCTCTCTCTCTCTCTCTCCCTCTCTCTCTCTCTCTCTCACTCTCTCTCCCTCCTTCACGTCAATGAATTCTGTAACTCATTCGTTCAATCACTGAAATGTGTCCAAGTTTCTGCACAAGCAGGAGTGTCCTGCCAAATGCTTGCCACTTTTGACCTTCCTTTACAGTCGCGATGTGAGGTGAAGAACAACGCCGCGGTGTTATTTTCTGTTCTGTTGCACAAATTCTTAGTAAAACAATTACAGTTTGGCTGTTCGGCATTGATTGGGTATTCATGCGCAAAACAAAGGACGAAAATTTTAGAGGTTGAAGGAACACAAAAGTAGGTTATGTTAAAGGCCAATTCAGCAGACAAGTTCCATAGACACCCTACTTGGCTTAATTTTCAAAACTGATATTTCAGTCGAACCAAGAAACTTAGTGATTTGGAATTTTACAGTGTGATATGTTTTTTGAAATGGCATTCATGTTCTATATAATCCGCCATAAAGTAGGCACGTGTTCCATTGATAATGTTGCCGACAGTATTCTAAGACAATGAAAGAAAATAAAATACAGAATCCACTGAAGATTATAATGATTATACGTTGAGGAATAAAAACCGCGTGCCAACCACACACCTCAGCTCAAAAAACAAAAAAAAACCTCACAATACAATTTGATATGAAGTGTCTCTTCAGCGCACAAGGTTTCATGTCAAGCACCAACATGAAGCCCACGCAGTAGGCCACTCATTGGCACGTTCTGCCTCAGCCCACTTCTCGCTAAGCAAACGTGTGAAAATATCCTGTCCATCTCGATACATGTGCTCATGTGCAGGAAGAAAGCTGAAAGATCTTGTGCATGCATTTTCAATTCAGTCTTTAGTGTAAACCTAAGAGGGCTACCTACAAATTCAAGGTTTTTGTAAAAGACATCGATTCCTCATTCCCGTGCGATGGTTTGACTTAACATGAAAGGGAAATCTGCACTGCCAGGGATGGAACTATTGTCGCGCAGTGGGAAAGTGCTAACTCACTGCTCTGTACAATCTTTCTGACCAATGGTGATTTTTTTTTTTTCTTTTTAAATAAAGCAGTCCTATTTTTATTTTTTTGTGCCTGCTCCCTGAGTAACCCTGCCTTTCATGCCATGTCGAGGCACAAAACCAGCATTTACCAGGGCGGAAAATTACATTCTTCTTAAAATAGCCAAAAAAGAATGACAGTACAGTATAATTCTGAAGAACACAAAATGCAGTTTTTAAATGAACGTTTGTATTATTAAGGGAGAAAAAAACATCAAAATCTACATGATCCACTGTGAAAAAATGATTTACTACACCTAATAAAAACATAGATCAAGCGTTTTTTGTTTGTTTTGTTATAACTGGCAATGAGTCTCTCACATCTCTGTGGAGATATTTTGACTCACTCTTCCTTGCAGAATTGTTTTTTTATTAATTCAGCAACACTGGAAGGTTTTCGAGCTTTGACGGTATTTCAATCAGATTCAAGTCTGGACTTCGACTCGGCCACTCCAAAAGCTTCATTTTGTTTTTTAAGCCATTTAGAAGTTGACTTGCAGATGTGTTTTCAATTGTTGCCGTGATGCAGAACACAAATGCTCGTCAGCTTAAGGTCGCAAACTGATGGCCAAAGATTCTCCCACAGGATTTTTTTTTGGGAAGCAGAAATCCTGGTTCATCCAGGTCCTGAAGTAGAATAGCAGCCTCAGACCATCACACTACCACCAGCATGTTTGACTGGTGGTATGATGTTCTTTTTCTGAAATGCTTTTTTACATTTACGCCAGATGTAACGAGACATACACCTACCAAAACGTTCAACTTTTATTTTGTCATTGAATATTCTGCCAAACCTTTTTTGGGAATTCATTCAGATGTTTTTTTTCCCCCCTACTTTCTTTATGTTGTTTTTTGGAACTCTGCCGTGGATGTCATATTGGCCCGTTTTCTTCCTCATTGTTGTCATGAACACTGACCTTAACTGAGGCTAGGGATGCCTGCAGTTCTTTAGATGTAGTCCTGGGATTCTTCATGACCACCTGGATGAGTCGTCGCTGTGCTCTGTAGGCTGGTCGCTCCTGGGAAGGTTCGCCACTGTCCCATGCTTTCTTAATTTATGGATAATGGTGCACGCTATGATTCGCAGGAGTCTCAGAGCATTAGGAATGACTTTCTAACTCTTTCCAGACCGATACAGTACTTTTCATCTGTTCTTGAATTTCTTTGGATCATGGCATTTTGTTGTAGGCTTTTTTTATTTTTATTTTTTTAGATCTCTTGGCCGACTTCATTTTGTCAGACAGGTTCTATTCAAGTGATTTCTAGATTGATACAAAAGAAGAGTGTAAAACGATTGCAAATTGCCAGCACAAAAAAACGACACACAGTGTCCTTGAGGATCCCTCACAACAACTGTTAACTTGTGGTGTCTTAAGTACAGGTCAGGATATTTTCAGAGAATCATGAATTACAGCGTGCATATTTAAATGGTTGCCGAAGGGTGACCACTAAACATCTACCAAGCACTCTGGCTCTTGCATGCACACTACAAAAAGTCATTTGAAAAAAAAAAATGTAATAGTGACAATGAGACATTTGTGCAAGAGTATGTGAGAAACTGCTCAAGTTTTTAAATTGAGAGGTGACCGATTATTTCTCAATATCCAGCTGTCAGCACCGTGAAGCTTTTTAAAAACCCGATTGGCATGTATTGCACATTTGTCTTGTCGTACGATGAAGATGGCAGTGTTGATGGTGTCCAAGAGTCATCACAAGGTTCTCGCGATCTGGGTGGATCAAACTGTCGGGCGCATGGGGCAGACAATACTTTACCAAATCACTTTTACGGGAACATTATATCATAGATTTAATCTTTTCAATGTATTATTTGCAGAATGTCGGAAGAGGGATTTCTTCTTCACACTCAAATACACTAAGAATGTATATACGCATAATCGCAGGATGCATCTGTGTCAGCAGGGGTCCCAGAGGATATCAGTTCATCTCACGGTCCATAAACCAAAGCTCATTAAAAATAAATAAATAAATAAATCTCCCCTCCAAAATCCTTTTAGCTGTGCAGGAGGCCATATGGATAATGAGGAATTTCCCATTTCCATCAGATCACCATTAATGCTATACTCTGAGGTCCAGTAAGGATGACAAGAAACATAAATTCTGGAAATGTAGATTGTTTTCATTATTCAATTTGAATCTTTAATGTCCTCCTTTAAAAGCCAAAATTCGAATTTTCTTTTTTTTTCCCCTGAATTTGTCATTCAGTTTGTCAGAGGAGGGCAACTAAATCATACAGTGACTGTGAATCCTCATCCATCAGCTACAGTGTACTATTCATAAAATGTTTCTGTAATATAGTAAGTACAATGTTGAGGTGATTTTATGCAATAAAGGATGACGTTCATGATTGAGCAGGTTAAGCAGCCAGAATATTGCGTTCGTGTTGCAGTGGAGTCAGCGTGGCTCCCTCTCCACTGAAGTCTTTTCCCATTCTCCTTATACTCTCTTCGATCTCATTATCATCAAGCCTATTGATGGAAGGAGGATTTCCTGGTCTAGTGAAGTGGATTAGTGTCCCATGAGAAAAAAACGCAATATATGATGTCATGGTTTTGTAGAGCGAAGAGGCTCTGAATGAATGATAAGGGAGACAGCCGCCCCCAATAGAGAGGGAAATAAACCAGATCATTAAGCTGTGCTTCTGGGTAATAGCAATGACATCACAAGGAGGCAATATAGGAAAATAGAACCCTTAAACAGAAACAGATGGATAGTTGATGGGAAGGTAATTGAAGATGTGTGTGAGTAATAAATACGTTGGTGAGTGATGTGGTAGAGAGCAAACGACAGCGGGGAAGGCAGATGGTGAGGTGTGTCAGAAAATTTCCAGGATTGGTGGCACAAAAGATTCCTTTTATAAACAAATTCTTTCTTTGCCAAGCCGTCATTCACTCCTGAATGGATATTCCCGGCACCCTACGCAGCTCTCAGACACTTTGATGTTGTCCATGTCTTCAAAAAAGTCCCTCTTGGTGACCCATTGGAGCTTGGGAAAAATTAAAAAAACGGAGCCAGGCTGAGTACAGCCACTAGTCACAACTCTTGCCTCTTCTCACGCACTGAACGAAGCATGTACTTGCTACTGCTTCACTTTGCAGGTAGCGTGGATTCGATTACTGCCAGTTCCGTAATACCCATTTACTGAAAATTCCAATCCTGGATAAATGAGAGGGCTGTGTCAGTAAAGTGACGACAATAATATATGGCGGATATGTGAGAAGATAAAGTCAACCAATTCCTTGCACTTTGATAAATTTACGCTTCACAACACGAGAACTGTGAACCCGGAATATTGTTTTTCCACCCAAAATAAGCTCAAATTGAAAACTTGGGGTCTTTACAAAGATCTCAAAAACAAGCGCTGAATTGCAACAGATTGCGCGTACTATTGGTGGGTGTGTTGCGGGCCCTTTTAGTGCTGTTTTTGTAAGTGTAGAATGAGCAATCTGCTTGCTACCCCCACTTGTTAACTTTGTGCTAATTGCTGTTATCACCAATGTCCGTGTTGTTGACGACAGCCGGGAGACGAGCAGTTGAATAGTGAATAACAGGAAGAACACACACGCGCCGCAGGAAAAGAAATACAGTGATTCACAAAGAATTCCTTCCGTGCCCATCTGCTGCGGCGGACAGCTATCAAGATATGTGTTTTGGTTCATGTTTTGGGTTATCTGGTGTTTTCCTGTCTCCTGTTTGTGCATTCCATGTTTGCTCGTCATGTGTTTGACTTTGTTTACAGTCAATAATCCTTTCAAAACCCCAATAGTAGCAATATTCCGGTTGTGCAAGGCCTTGTAAAACACCCACAAAAAGCTGAATATAATCATATTCAGGCTTTTAAAACCCAGAGTAATGGGTTACTCTTTTTTCATTCTAGCATTTTGACCATGCACTTGGTTACCTTTTTTTTTTTTTAGCCGTTTTCATAATTTAATGCAATTTTTGAGACATCCACTGCACTCCTTATCTTACCTTGTCTGCTTCCCTGCTCTTGTCGTGATTGTTTTTTCGCTGACGTTTGCATTGTTTGATTTTATCTAATTTCATTGCATGCTATGTCTTTTTTACTGTATCTTTCATTGATGCCTTATCACCTCATTAGGCTTTAGCCTAGTGGTAAACTTATGAGCACAACTGTATATATCACCATTCACCACTAGTTGGCAGACATACATATACAGTTGTGCTAATTAGTTTACATACCCCGAGGGTACGTAAGTGTCATACAGTATTGCTGCCTTAAGTTGCTTTGTAAATGATATTACTGTATATACTTTGTATTTTAAATAAGTTATAAGCACAATGTTAGTTAAAAATACGATGAAACATGAGGACAGACGGTTTGCAGTAAATCATGAGGTGAAGTCATGATTGTATTTGAAGGGACTTCCTCCTCCTGTCTGTTGGCTTTAAACGGCACCAACAGCTGTCCCCGAGGAGCCTGTTTTTTCGATGTCCATTAAATAATGTGCTTAATGCATTCTGCACACCGGGAGAAGGGCCAGGACAGGAAGAGGCAAATATGGAATTATTTTCTGAGTGGAAAGTACAGTGTGTGCGCGCGCGTATATGGGTGTATTTATTTATATTCCATGTTAGAACTAAAAGGTGAAGGAGAGTGTCAAGGGTATCGGGGCATAAGAATCTTTTTATTGCTAAAAAAAATAACTAAAATCATATATCACTGGCTCTCATAATGAGTTTTGTTTCGAATGAAACTTTGAGCAGACTCTTCTCAAATTAAAGCTGTGCACATTTGTACACTAAGATTCAGATTCAGATTTGCATGGGTGGAGATTTGGATGATGGCTACTATCGCCTAAATACTGCCTATACATAAACATGGCTCACAGATGGCTTGTCGATGTGGTTTATTTTCCTGAAACCTCTTCAAATACATGCACACGCACACACACAGGGGGTCGGTGTCACAGGGAAGCAGTGGAAGCGCAAATCATCAGTCTACCTGACAGAATCACAAACCTCATGCTGCACACTCATGCTGTGAAATCTCCCCATCACGACCCACGCTCTTTGACAGCTGTTTCCCAGATGAGAAACACAGAGTTGACTGTGTCCACGTGTGTGCTAATCTGAACATCTTTTTTTTTTTCCACAGAGCTGGTAAATGCAGATGTGGCAGTTTGGTTGTGCTTGACTCTCAGGCCAAGTCATCAAACAGGCCACAAGATTGCACATACCCATAATCTTCTGTGCAGTGGTTAAGACTCGCATTTTTCCACAAAGTATCTCAGCGCCAAAGCACAGCCTTGGTGTGTTGCGAGTTTTGCCGTAGACTGTTGAGTGTGTAGAGTGAGCTTCGAGATGACGCAATCCTTAAAATAGATGGACCTGAATCGGACAAGGGCTTTAAGGAAAGCAATTCAAGATGTAAGATGATGAAGATATTTTTCACTGCCAAGTGAAACATCTTGCAAACAAATTTTTTTTTTAAATGTCTTTTATTTGTAAAAATTGACCAGAAGGGTTCACTTTAATACTCTTTATACTTTATAAGTATTTATTTATGCTCAGCAAGCAGTAATTATGGCCAATTGTTGTTTGGCTCTCATCCATACATTCATTTTACTCCGCTTTTCCTGTTCAGGTTCACGGGTGAGCTGGAGCTTTTTATCGAGTGAGCACACAGGAAAAATACAAAAAAAACCAGAACATCAAAAGAATTGTGCTTTAAAGGCCGATAGAATCTAACTTTCTCATCAAATGACTGCTCCTCGAGGAATGAAAATAAACATGACACTTGAATGTTTCTTCCGTTTTGTCAAAATGTTCAAATTACAGATTTTCAAGCACTGACAATCAATTTGGGTGAATCCAATATTTGATTTCTCAATGGCAACTTTACTTTTTGCAAATTATCAAGCTATGGTTGTTCTTTTATTCTTATTATGGTTTTCTTGGTACAATTGTAACCCAGGTCTCACATATAGCTAGAGTTGAATGTTTATCTTTGCTCTGGGCTTTTTTCCACGCAAACATTTTTTTTTCAAGAATATGTTCTATGCAAGCCCACTAGTTGAAACAGGGCATTCTGATAAATATTGCGTTTGTGGAATAAGTGTTAATCCACTCGTTTTTAGCCATCTCAGGGGGCGGCCATTTTGTCTTCTGTCAACTGAAATATGACATCACAACTGCTCACAACGACCAATCACGGCTCAGATTCAGAAAACAGGTAAGCCGTGATTGGGCGTTTTGAGCAGTTGTGATGTCATTTTCAGTCGGCAGAAGACAAAATGGCCGCCCCCGGAGATGGCTAAAAACGAGTGCATTTTGCTGCTCACTTTATATTCCACAAACGCAAAATTAATCAGAATGCCGTGTTTCAACTAGTGCGCCTGCTGGGAACATATTCTTGAATAAAAAATGTTTAGGTTAATTTCGGCTTTAAAACCAAAACACAGTTCCAATTAAAGCGTTAGTACCATCTGACATGTTTGTGTGAAATGCTGTTTTACGCCATCAAAGGGCCAGTGAATCATTTCCTGCAGTAAATTTCTAAATTAATCCAGCATGTGATGTGTGCATGCCTTTATAGCATGTATGAACCTTCTAACAGCCCATGAAGGTCAGCCCGTTAAACAGTTGCTCACTCTCATGCTGTATTTCCAGACTGACTTGTTTTCTCAACCTGGCAACCTACATTAAACTAGTAGGTGTGTGGAGTCGTGGCGGTACAACTTTCGTCTTGTTACACAGACAAGAAAAATGACAAATATTTGATAACAATGGAGAAATGGGAGGAACACCCGTGCGTGCCATTGTGTCATATTTTGATGACCTTTGGTACTGACTAAAGATTTTTACATATATAGTGTATCCGTGTGTAAAAACCTTCTGAAATAATCACAAGAATTTCATAACAATGTATTTCTTAGTATGTCAAGTCATCTGTGATAATCTGGTTTTCTCAGTGAGTTGCCCAGACAGTTTCACAAACAGACATACAGTCAGCAGGCAGTCTTTTATTTTGGACTCTGCTACAAAAAAAAAAAAAAAAAATCCCAATAAGTGGTGTACTGGTAGGGCTCTATTCTTGTAGACAGGCACATGTGTGCTCGGTGTAAAAATCTTCATTTTCATTTTCTCTACTTTGTCTCAGGAGATCGACTCTGAAGGCAAACATACTACGAAATGAAAAAGAAGCGAGAGGAATAGTAACCTATGTGCACCCCTAGGATTTTTTTTTTGCTTTAATGTTATTTCTTGGTAAGGTCTCAAGAAAGATCTACAATAAATGAGGAGTTCTTAAGTTCTTAAATACAATTAACTTGCATGGATAATGTCCGTTTTGTGGTATTTTTTCACTAGTAGTATTTAAATTACATTATGTATTTATTCAACTAATGTTTCCATTCTGAAATATCTGGACGACACCATCCACGTTCACTTCAGAGCAATAACTAGTACAACAGGAAATGCAATGAAAAAAAAAAGCACTTACCATCTCACACTGAAATTTGGACTTCAATATATTTTGTGAGGAGCTAAGCCCATACAATATAAAGTAGTTGTTTATTCTCAAGACAGTTCTTACTAAAGTCTTATAAGAATACAATGATAATACGCGGCCTTTGACAACTCAAGGCAATCAACTTT
Source organism: Filicampus tigris (assembly GCF_054856515.1). NCBI lineage: Eukaryota > Metazoa > Chordata > Actinopteri > Syngnathiformes > Syngnathidae > Filicampus > Filicampus tigris. Next base: position 11,634,101 of record NC_141232.1, on the reverse strand, counting down.
TAAAGGAACAACCATAAACACACATTTCTGAAGTAAACATAAAACACGGATATATACCATACATATTTTATTCTATTTTTTTTCTTCATGCAAAAAAGGCAAGCTACATACTGTATGATTAGTAGCCTGAGGCAGGTCACAGCAGCACATAGGTGACATTTTTCACGTGCTTCACGTGGTGACAGTAGAGATTTTATCTGTGGCCTTCTACACGAGATAACATTTTCTTTCAGATGTCGTGTGTGAACCTAACAAGACAAGACAAACAAGACGACTGGCCTAATGTCCCACGCATGCATATCACAGTGTAATGGGAGGAAAGACAAAAGGCCCACAGTCATTACATTTACATGCACTTCAAAAAATAACCATTACATCAATAAAATACATACTATATGTAAACTGCCTAATCTGTCTGTAAATTTGAATGAGCAAATTTGACCCAAATTCCTCCGGCATGTATGCACATCCGTTGATTGAAAAAACAACTCATAAAAAGTCATATCAAGCAGCAGCAACATCGCAGTAATAGTAGTAGCAATAATGGGAATAATGTTCTCTCCAACACTGTTTACTGCATTGTGTGAAGAAAGATGTAGTATTTTAGAAAGATGTATTTCTGGCCGTATAACTCTTAAGAGGTAATGATATGTTTTAGATTCAATCGTGTGTGGAAGGAGCCTCCCTTTAACTCGCTAGACCTTTTTTGACTTGGAGGCATGAACAATAGATCGTTGTAACGTTGTAAGAAACCACAACTGTTTTTGCAGTTGTTGGACTCAACACCGGCCAACAATTTTTTACTAAATCTTTTAATGAGAATGCCATGTTGCGACTAGTGGTCCTGCATAGAACATATTCTCGTAAAGATTTTTTTTGGGGGGGTTGAAGGTTTTCGTCTTTAATTTAGCTAAAAATGATGTGGTTATTTTATTGGTTGCTTCAACCCCTTGTTGTTGGGTTACAATAGTGGATCTTTTATGCATGCACTGAGAAATGTATTAGGATGAATTCTATTAAAAGCACCTATTTTGCACATATTGTCCATATATAAAATGAAATTTTTCTCATACATCTGGTTAGGAAGTGTGTGGGCCTATGTGGCCCTCCAAGTAGCACTAATTAAAAATTGTGGCCCCGTCCAGCATTTAAGTTGCCCATCCCTGACATAAGTCTTTGGTGGGCTTTCCTATTCGTTTTGCTGACTAACTAATCCTTATTGCTCCAACAGCTAAGTCCCAGTAGGAGGGAGTCTCCAATCAGTATAATTGGATTGACTGAGCGGTAAGGGGGCACTGGAAGATTTGACCAATGATTTACTGACTGTTGGGGGATGGGCCACTCAACCAGTATGCCCCCATGACTGTTTGAAGCCAATGTCTGTTAGCAACCTTATGTGCTTTGACCCTGATGTATGTCTGAATATGCTTATAAGAAAACAGTAACACTGTGGAACTCCTCAGCACAACACCGAGATGAGATTTGTGGCGATCTTTTGTTACTTACTCCACCTTGAGTAATCACCTCCATGTGATTAAGGGTATCATTTGTCCCAGGGATTCTATAGGAAAATGCACTGCTCAGGACTCATGATATTTAAAAAATTGACGAATATTCTCTCACCTTAGCACAGCCATCAGCCGGGTACAGCTGGTACAGGGGAGGTGGTGGTCAGGCACAGTGTAGGATGGGCACTGGCCAAATGTGGGTCCCTTAGTGGTCCAATTTCCAGCTACAGAAGATGCATAACTGCGTGCTTGAGCCACGAAAATTCTTCCGCTTAAACCCTCTGTAAGATTTCTGCCTCTGAGAACTTTGTTTTGAGATCGATGGCGGGACATAATTGGAGCAAACCACACACGATATGATCAAAACTGTTCAATGCCTCATTTTCTATCTTTATGTGTGGGGTCGGTTCACAAGATAAGACATCCTTAAGATTTGAAAAATACTTGTACCGGGTAATGTTACCTGACAGAGCGGCAAACACACAAAGCAAGAGGATTTTTTTGTCCCTATCTTTAAATACTATCACATGTTACAAGCCTTCGCATAGCCCACTGACTACGTTATTGACTGCAGGTAAACATAATAGTCATTGACGCTAGAATTCTAACGTGTATGTACTCCATAAACTGTATGAGCTGATCATTGATGGGGAAAATAGACTGGAAAAAATTCCTTCCTTTTATATCCTTTTTTTTAATATAATACTGACCTGAAAAAAATGTCATTAACCGCGTGATGAGATAAACAAAACATTCATGGTACCGTAACAAGACGATTCTGATAAATACTATCAAATTCAATCAATAATTTATTCATTCTTTGACAATGTACAAAACAAGATATAAAAACAAGTAGAAACTAAACCAACCCCCCAAAACCCATCTGTGACAACGTTGGTGAATTGTGGAAAAAAACAACAACATGCTTTGCTGGTCAGTCCTAATCTGTCCCTTCTCAGTCAGGAAATGTCATGTTTGTTTTTCATGACACACGTCAGCCAGCGTTCCAAATACTGAGCAGTTTCAAGTTTCAACTAAAGAGTAACATTTCCTCCTATGGATAAACAGATGGTCTTTTTTGTCAATCAAAATATTCACAACCATGTACTGGGTGACAACATGCAACATAAATAAAGTGAACAAAAATGACCCTAAAACTACTGAAAAGAAGAGTAAAGCAAATCCTTCAACAGTGGAGTGAGTGCGTCAGTGACTGTTCATCATATATTGCACAGATTCAAATAGAACGGCCAGATGAGGAAAGAAAGTAGTACTCAAATGCTGATACCATCCTCTGTCCAGCAACTCTTCCTGAATTCCATCCCCTGTTCAACAAACGGACTGAATTGCTCCAAATTTGTGACATTATTTCCACTGTAGAACTCCGCATACAACTGCATTCCCGTCAACGTCTCAACGCCACCAATAGCAAAATCCTCTCTCTCATCTCTTCTTCTTGCTCTGTCGGAGTATCTTCTTCCGCTTCAGGATCATCTCGTAGAGTTTCTCCAGGCCCATCTGCAGGCCCTGACCATCCAGCGCTGAGCAGCCTTGTGTGTGGTGTAGTGTGGAAGAGCTCATTTCATGGAGACAGAGCGCTTTCTCCACCTAAGAGAGAGGGAACCACAAGATTAGCCACACTCTTGTTGGGAACAAAATTGTCATCACAAAAAACAAACCTATTTCATACTCATCATGATAAACATTACATGATTAATTGATCACTGAGATTTCAGTCAATTGTGAAAGCATAACAACCTCTCCTAACATTTTTTTTTTTTTTAATCATACATTTTCTCCCCACGGTTGAAAATGTCAAATGCCCGGTCGTATCTGATGAAATATGAACCGAATTGCATTTACAAAACCGATTTTTGTGAGCTTCCAATTTAGACTTGCTTTTTTCTTAGTTCCAAAGTAAGTTTCTGACTCAACCGAGCTCCGCACCTGGTCATCATGGTAGCCCTAACCGTGCTGGCAGATCTTGCATAGTGGGTGGAGCGGCGAGTTTGGCGAGCAATGGATCATTGGCATGAGTTAAAACCACACCCCAAAACTGGTTATTTTAAAAGGGCTGTTAAAAGGACAATGTGGTAATTCTTGATTGTTGGCATATTTAGACCAAAGCGTGTCTGAATTGTTTTCAGTTGTGGAAAAAATGAAAATTACGTCTTCTTTCAGGATGAAGAGATAAAGAAATAGTCTCTGCAGTTCATGAATTTGTGAAGTCGTGTTTGAAGGCTTAAGTTTGAAACTTTACATGGCAAAAACCTAAAAACAGTTTCATGAACAGACCACTGGTCATTCACATTTGCCTGGAAAATGGCTAAAACATTAACATAATTATAACATACCATTAATTGGATATTTGAGCCACAAAGTTTTTTCTTTTTTTTTATTGTCAAGCATCTCTAAACCTGAGTAAAAACATATTGAAATTGTTAAAATCTTCTACTTTGTGTAATTGTCATAGCTTTAAATGACATGTGGGTCACTACAGTATATGACGATAGACCAAACAACAATTCTTGCTAGTTATGATGTATGCAGCAGACACATACAGCAAGCAACAGCATTATTTTATGACTTAAGGGTGTGTCAATCATTGCAATTGTAACACAATTTAATGAAGAAACATACGATATGAAGATTGATTACCTCTGAAGCTGACATGGCAGATTCCAGGTCCTGTTTGTTTGCCAGAACCAGCACAGGCACCCCTAGATTCTCAGCAGACCGACTGATCCTGAGAAGCTCCATCTTCGCTTCCTCCATGCGCTCGGCCTCGGCTGCATCCACCACAAACACTAGGCCATCAGTCCTCCGAGTGTACGACTTCCAGAGAGGTCTCAATTTCTCCTGACCGCCAACATCCCACACCTGGAAAGTCGATGTATTGGCTTTGGAATTCCCCATGGGCACTTTAATGCGTTCCATGTTAAAGCCTTTGGTAGGGATTGTCTCGACAAATTCCCTCAGTTTGAGTCTGTAGAGGAGCGAGGTTTTTCCTGCATTGTCCAAACCGATCACAACAATGTGCAAGGACTGGAGGTTGGGGAGGAATGTGGTGTTGGGGGCAATGTCTGTAAATTGGTTGCCCATGTTTCTGTCCAGACCAGTGGAAGAATCCAGCCTGGGATTTCCACTCCTGTCTGACTTTCCTTGGGAGGGCAAGGGTGGAGTGGTGCAAAGGGCTGTGTGGCCTTGGGACAGCAGACTGCTGCAGCTTCAGTCACTGGAGGCCTGGAGGAGAAAAGAGTGGGGGAGGGAAACATAAATCAGCTTGTAAATAAGAGCGCTGGCCAATTAGTGGTTCACCAAATCTATCTACATATGTGCTATGGTACTAAGTCAAAGCGTGTATTAATGTTGAAAGGATTAAAATAGGCTGAGTACTCAGAAGAGTTAGGAAAAAATCCTAATTTGAATCAACGGCGAATTTGTGAATGGTGCAAATCCCACAATTTGTCATCGCCTTTTCTTTGGTTACCCATGGTTGCGTGGAAAGCTACATCCTTTGAAGCTTACCACGCAGCTTCAAAGGTTGAAGCTCCCCACGCAACCCTGCCCGTAACTTTCATGTGCTCACATCAGAAAACAGCTTTTGGTCGAGTAGTTACTGCGCTATCCTTTTATCAAATAAATACACAGCGACCGTTGCCCTGAGCTTTGAAAGCAAATAAAATATTTTTTCGAAGCCTATTTTCTCCTGTAGCAAAACGCGTTGGCCATTAACAGCGATCCGTAAAGAACTTTTGACAGCAGCTCCTAAAATCAAAAACACCGTCAGTGGTCTGCTCAGTGCTTTCGATATAATTTACTCACTGCAATGACAAATATAAGAAATGTTCAAAATGTCCAATTCCTAACCCTAGTTTTTGCCTCAATTGTCCTTTAACAAACAGCGATGAAATTAAACTGACTTTCTTAGTGGGGTTGCGAAAAAAATATACGCCTACTCGCCCCAACTAATATACCAGCAATTATAACTTTAAAACCCCGTTGTAGTGACAAATCATTTTCATTTGGATAAAAACGTGCGTTTGTGGTTGTAACGTGGAATGCGAGCCGCCGCGGTTTGAAAAGCAGACGGTTGAGAGAAATCGATTTAAACCGGGTTTCCAATACAGTCTATATCAATAATAAGTACACTTGGATAAGACCGTGACCAAATGGATATTTCAAGTAGTTTAACTTCCAGGTTTCGACGTGGAGAAAACTAAGAGACACCACTGCATTTAAATTGCACAACTATTGCAAAAACTCACCTGCTTGTACTTGCACACTGCTTAAACAATATATTGTTGCTGCGGGACTATTCAAGGATAAATACCCAAGTCTAACGTTACAAATTGCAATCCACAGATCCAGCGTTTCAAGAAACCGTTATCAGCAGCGTCTTCTACTCAAACTGCAACTTTACGTGTGGCTGAGAAAGTGACAGACTGACTGACTGAAGTGAAGAAGAAGCAGCAGTAGTGGAAAAAAACGCCCCCCAACTTCAGACATCACTAGCGCACGGTGGCCGACAAAGGATAAAAAAAAATCAATCGTCACACAGCTCAGGACAGGTTCCGACTAATAAATCCTTTGATGCACAGTGCCCGTCCTTTATCTTCTTTTGGGAGCGAACGCTGCCGTGAATGAGTGCTTTCGGTATGTCGTGGGTTAGCGTGATCCATTTGCCACGGGCAGACTTTATTGAGACAACCATTTTTTGTGACAGCTGAAGCGAATTATGACGTGAAACACATTAAAACATAGTAATAGCACCATCTGTCGTATCCAAAAGAAAGTGCATAGTCGGGTCTGGAAGTCTCCTACCACTATTTTTTTAAAAAACAAATGTATTCATTCATTCATTGTGTGAAACGCCTTATCCTCACGAGAAAAAGCAAAAATACAGGTACTACAATTTATTAACAGTGGCGGGAAGCAAAGATTTACAAACTAATTTGTCATTGTACTTGAGTACATTTTGAGTACTGCAATTATCTGTACCTGCGTATTTCTTCGTCTGGTGTCTTTTTACTTTTACTCAGGACTCCAGACTGCCCCCAAATGGTGTCATTTTGCACCTAAAATTTGAAGTTAGAAGTTAGCCCTGCTTTATTCCATACATTTGAAATCACACAGCTCTTCTTTTTGCTCCTGACTATCAAATAGGCATGTTACTTTTTTCAACCTCGCTGCACTTTTCATTCCAACTGGATAAACGAAAATTGTGTTTGACGCAATAGATCAAATTTGTGAAAAATGCTGCTCATTAAGTAAGACAAAAGATAGTTGTGAAATTTAGCTATTAAGTAGGACTTCGTTGTAACAACAAATAAGTAAATAAAAACAATGGTTAAATACAGATGAATACTTTATTCATCCCGTGAGGGTAATTAGTCTCAGCAGCAGTAGTCACAATTAGACAAATAAATAAATAACTAAATGAATGAATGAATGAATAAATGAATAAATAAATAAAGAAATAAAGTTTGCACGTTCTCCCCGTGCCTGCGTGGGTTTTCTCTCAAAAACATGCATGGTAAATTGATTGGACTCTCTAAATTGCCCCTAGGTGTGATTGTGAGTGCGGATGTTTGTCTCTGTGTGCCCTGCGATTGGCTGGCAACCAATTCAGGGTGTCCCCCGCCTACTGCCCGAAGACAGCTGGGATAGGCTCTAGCACGCCCCGCGACCCTCGTGAGGATAAGCGGTATCGATAATGGATGGATGAATAAATAAATAAATAAACAAACAAATAAATAAATAAGAGCAACCCACAATAAAGTAAGAAAAAGTGTTTGCATGTCTTTTCTTCCAAAGGAAGACAAAGACACATTTTAAATTTTGTGGTCCTTTTGTTTCAAAAGGACAGATTCAACATACGGCTCCTGTCGGCTAACGTAAAATAGATTTGACTAGAAAGAGCCAAGGATATTTACCAAGCACGAGCGAACAATACAACAAATAGACTCGTTTCCGTTGAAGCGCTCGAGGGGGTAAAAACAAGCGCATCCCATTACCAGCAGCACGTCATGTTGACCAGTTATATCGCGCGGTGTCACTCTTGCTCCGACTGACACTCTTCGCAACGGAGTTTGGGTGGGAGCAGGCGAGACGAAGGAGGAACCTACAAGTCGTCCAGTTGGCAGAGTGACGAAGTTGTCTTCGGAAACTTGAAGCCTTCCAACAAAACCCACGATGACTTCGACGAACATGTTTCAAGGGTTGGACACTGGGTCAAAACCGAGCTCAAGGTGAATAATGAATGATGTGTTGGAGATAATTGTAATCTTTGATTACTGCTCGACTAGCTCATGTCATGTGAATTACACATACGTCGTAGCTTTTGGTGTCGTTTCCTCCCCTTTAAATATAACGGTGGTAGTCTTTCCGTACATAATCGCTTATTTGGTTCATCTTGAGATGACCCGTTATAAATTGCCCTTGCTAGTAAATTTTGAGAATTAGCATTGAGGCTAAACGAGCAGGCGTTGTCTGCTGCGCCTGCGGAAGTGCGAAGAAGCTCTTCTCTCGTCTTTGTGCTAGCTCATACGCTACGCGGCTACATTGTTCCCTTAAATGATACGCGTGTGTAACAGGGGGCTTCTTAAGATCCATTTATGTTGGTCAGTTCTGTTATCTACTAAAGAATTAAGAATAGCCCTATTTAAATCGTGTGTTGGTCTCTAGTACCTTGAGAAAGTCTCGCAAATTTGTTGCGATATGGCGCCCTTTCCGACCATATGATCATGTTGTCTTGTCAGCGTGGACTATCTGCAGTATGAACTGTGCATACTGCTGTAGCATTCCGGTGTAGCATACAGCAGTGTTTCACAACACACAGACGAGAAAAATCTCATGCACTAAGCTAAAATGTTGCAAAAAGTGTAGATTCTAAATCGAAACGTGTGGTGGAAGAGCATATTCAATTGTTCTGTATAAATATGTACTATATGTTGCAGGCACAGATAGATGAACAAAGATACATTAATTGCATCATGCCAATTGAGTGAAATTGGGTTATTTTTCACTTCACACCGGATGATCTCTCACAGCACATTCATTGGGAATAACTGACGTTCAGAACAGTATGAGGGACAGAGGTCTGTTGCAAATAGCACAAATCCGCAGTGACAAAGCACTACTTGTATACAGTAGAACTGAAACTCAACTCACTTCAACTTGCCGTATGTCCTTGGGACCAAGTTGTCACAAGATGGCAGCAAACATCTACTTCTGATAAATGAAGCTCTTCAACTCACTTCAACTTGTCCTTGGTACCAAGATGAGGCCAAAGTAATACATTTAGTGCTTTTACCTGAGCACACAAGTTAAGAGTAGGCTAGTTTTTCAGCAAATAATAGAGAATTGGTGCCAAAATAAATAACGTTTATGCTGACCAATTGAGTGGTTTCCCGATACAACTTTTTCACTTCCAATACGATACTGATATAGCAGCCTAGAGTAGTGTCTGATACTGATATCGATACAAAACAATATCAGAAGGAATGATGCATGCATTTATCAAACATTTTGGATGTAGACGATATAATCTGATACTGTTTTTGTTTTTTGCTCATATCGAACCAATATTTTATATGAATATCAGATCGGGTTCCACCTAGACCACACCGCTAATATATGCGGGTTCACTGTGTATAAAAATAAACCATTGTAACTCATCATCCTCACGTCGACCAAAATCAAAGGCACACTTAGGTTTAGATAGTCCTAATTTCTATACAGTTTCCACATTAATGACATTAGACCTCATATAATTGAATTGCAAACGTAATTCCCATTTAAGTTAAGATAAGCGTGTCTGTCCTCTGCAGGGTGCTGCGCCCTCCTGGTGGTGCCTCCAGTAATCTGTTTGGTGGCTACGAAGAGGAAGCCCCCCAATCTAGAAGACCTAATAAGATGGCCTCCAGCCTGTTCGGATCACCAGAGGAGCCCCAGACTACACCCAGGCGCTCCAACCCTCCAGGTGAGGCAAGCGTGTGCAAGCGTGTAATAAATGTGGGAAAGGGGTAGTGTGTGATAACTGTTACTTTCATGTGATAATCTCTGCATAGACATCTCCATTGTTCTCCTCTTGAACGCAAGACGCCTCTTTGCAAAGCATTTTCCAATTTAAGCATGCTTTCTTTGACTTGTGAGTCATCAGTATGAGACTTTGTGCAAGGTGTGACCTAATATGACGAATGCTTAAGAAGTCATATTAGTCATAGCAAACCTAAGATGATAAAGGTTGGCTATAAGAAAAAATAATTTGTATTTACTATTTATTTATTTTTTTTAGCCCTGCCATACATGCTAGGCCAATTAAGTATTAGGCAGTACTTTGGTCCTGGCTAAAATAATTAATAAATAAATAACATTATATCATGCTGTAATGGCAGAATGATAGAGGTTCAGAAGCTGAAGCTTTTTTTTTTATATATTAGAGGCATATTTTGATGCCTCAGATGTCATTCCCATTTAATGCTTGGGACAATTTTATTACAGTATATGAACCGAGAGTCGGTGATGTAACCTGTATTTGTATGTTGAAATGGGCAATAGTCTGTAACTAACATACACTGATGTAGCAGAAAAGTCTTCATTACAGTAAACGATGGAATGAAAAACTGTAAGTGAGCACAACCTCTTGTCGCGTGACGACATTTGTAACCTCGAAATGTCATATTTCAGGACTGTCGTAAACCAAGGACCCAAACGTGACATCTTGCTATGATCGTGTACGATGGACAACAAACTGAGAAGAGGAAAAAGGAAATATGTTCACATTAATACTCTGTCCCATAACACACATATGGTGTCATGTAGGTGGTAAGAGCAGCGGGATATTTGGAGAACCTGAACCTCCAGTCCAACCACAGAGACCCGTTCCTCCTGCCGGCCCAACCAGCAACCTATTTGGGTCAGGGGATAGTGCAGATGTCCACAGCCCAAAGCGAAATCACCCAAATAAGCCAAAGGTGAAGTCCACTCACATACTTTAATTTAATTCTGTGCTGACACAGCACCACCAGCTTGTGCAGCGATGGTCTGGATTGACAGAAAGTCAATTTGAAATATGCTGAGTGTCCAATTGCAGTCTTGCGGCCTTCCTTAGAGTCTATAATTTGATGTTGCCAAATGGTCATGATTGTGTTTTGTTTTTTTTAAAGGACAATCTAGCTGTAGGACCTGAACCCGAATCACCAGGTGAGCATCTTACACAAAGCTCTTCAAATATTTAGAATATGTACAACATTTTAAAACATTATAAATGTGTTCATCAAGCTGTCACTGTGTTGTTGACAGTGTCAGCAAATCGCAAAACTGAATAATATTCCTGCTGAATGTGCAATTCGGTTATTTCAGTGGAGGTGGAGCTTTTTATACATTTTGACACACTTTGATTCACTGCAGTTCAGAATTAAAAAAATAAATAAATCACAAATTGTTACATGGAGCAAGCAAGTCTTGCCGTTTACAGCTTTTCCCAAGCAAGGCTTTAGACTTCCTTTCCCCCTTCTGGCATTTTCACAATGGATTTCTTTCACCCTAAAGCAACTGAGGTCAAAGTCAGCCAGTCCGAAGTCAACGTCATCCTGCCTGAGGTTAAAGAGCATGTTGCCTCACCAGCCGTTGTGCCAGCTAAGGAGGAGCCAACTGTTGCTCCGGCAACGCCAGAGCCCGCCCCCTCCTCCTGCCCCTTGTCCACTCCACCCACTGATGACATGAAGAACCACGAGCCTCACCTGGGACCCAAGCCTCGCTCTCACAACAGGGTCCTTAACCCCCCGGGAGGGAAGTCCAGTGTGGTGTTCTACTGATCCTCTGACCCCACCCCTTTTCCTCATGAGGGTCGGCTCCCTTCATGCTTTGTCTGCTCCCCCATGCATCTCATTCCAACACTCGGCACCCCTCATGGTTGTCTCACATGTACACGAGAAAGATCAACATCTGTTGTTCTTGAAAGCAAACACGGACTGATCTGTTGCCCTCAACTTGTTGCACTTTCAGCCTGACTTCTAGCCCCTCACCCCACCCACTTTCACCCCCTTAAGCTCTAAACCTGCATATTACAATCACCGCCTTTCCAATCAACAATCACTACCGCTGTGAAATGGTTCCATCTCCATACTGTTTTTTTTTTTTACATCAGACCCTCTCTCCAATTCCAGGGTGCATAGTCCCTCAAGTTTTGCCTTTTTTGCAAGTAACACGGTGGCCTTTGAAATCACCTTTGTTTTTGTCATCGTAATTATTTTCACCCTCTCTCATCGGTGGTCTCTTTCGTCTTTCCGTCATCCAAACACATGCCTGATACAAAAGGTCTACTGTCAGAACTGATTCTTCAGGGAACTAAATACCCCCAAAAAATGACATTGAATGAAAAGATGAATGCGGTTGTTTACTCCAAAATGTTTGTGTTCCCTTAAGAAATTCCATCATTATTCTACGCGAATGTGTATTTGCTGCTTTGCCCTCATTGCTTGCTTTATCTGAGATCATGCCGTTCTGTTTTTGTTTTGTTTTTTCTCCTCGGGGTTGGCCTCTGTTTATGTTTTAAATTAAAACAGTTGGAGACAGGGAAACTCTGGATGAATCGTGGCTCACCTGAGTCAAGGTGAGCTATTTAGCTATCACCTCTTCACCCATTTCATGATGTACATTGAAGGTATTCTGGCACCGGTCCCGCTTGTGTGTTGATGTGCCTAGCAGCAATGAGTGCAGCAGAATTCAATCCTGTGTATTGCAATAAAATGTTTTTGCAGTTGAATGATTGTTTGAGCATCATTCTGTGAATGGTTGAGCTTCACTGATAGCTAATACAAAGGTGACACTTGCAAAACATATACTGCGCGTGCCCTGAATGTTTGAAGCAGCGTAAATTCAGCATACACAGCAGGTCTTGTTTTCTACGGTTGTTGACAATTCTTTCCCTCACAGAATTGCCACCCTTTGTCTCTGGCCAAAAGCCATCTTGTTCATCTGCAGTCAGAAAAATACATATTTTAGGCATGGTTGCAGCATTCTTTGGATTAAAATATTACTACCTGTGAATTTGTCCAGCTACTGCAGTAATTTGATCATTGGGTACTTCCACCTTGAGGTAGTTGTACAAAAATATTAACGCATGGTCATTACAGTAAGGGTGACCATCACTTATGTCCATGCTCTGAGCTATGGGCTGTTACATAATGTTCCTGTTATTTCTTGACCCATGCACACTGAGAATTGCCTCAAATGAAATGATAGCCCTCCTCCCCAGTGGTGTGCATAATACAGGTCAGACTAACTGTGTGCAAAGGGAGTGGTCATTAGAGCACTTCAGTAGTCAGCGTGGTGAGCTAAATATTTCTTCAATTGACAACTGACAAGTTGTTTTTTTTCCCCACTTTTTTCCCTTTGCTTCAGTGTCCTTTGTTGTGTATACGATTTCTTCCCTCCACATTGCACAGCAGACCAAGTTTCAGTCAATGTGCGAGGCCTTGTGACTCAAATCAATTCAAATCAAACCATCTTGCATTAAATTGATGTTACGCCGTATCTTCAATATTTTCTCTGTTACACTGCCACATTTCCTTTTTAACATTGACATATTTTACTGTGATATTAGTTTCTGACACATCAAAGTACAGCCGCAATAGCCTCATTTTGAATGATTTTTGTTAAATGAACACTTGACAGTGGCAATTCAACTTATTTGATCAATCGTTGTTGTTGTTTATTAATCTTTATTGGTGTAAAGAAATAATGTGCTTTCTTTCATTAGTTTCAGCCTAATGAAACATTTTGATCCCAATATCACGCTTTATTTTTGCTGAATTGTGATAAACCAGATGCTGTAATTGTTGAAATAATGACCAAACTGTAGGCTCATGATGAACTTTTACATAAGTGATAGTAATCACTATGACTGAAGGTTACTTTTCCATACTGCGCAATTCTGATCAACGTGGCTATTCATTGAGCCTTTTTAGCTGTGTATCATCGGCTGTCTTTGTCTGAATAGTGAAGCATCAGTTTCAGAGTGCATCGTCATTATTATTATGTGTCACCGGGCGCTTTTCAGGCCAAGTGCTTTGGAAAATAGTCAACTTCCGGTTTTAGCCTGAAAAATTAAAACATGACTTTCACGCACGTGATGTATTTCACCGAATAACTTGGACTTCAAAATAAGTTTATATGTGAGTAATATGTTGTTTATGTCTTATGGCATTTGGTTAAGTCCATCATTAACAAAACGATGTTTTTTCATTTTGTAACTAATTAAGTACAAATACTTCAAGAGCCCACCTTAGTTACTTTCTTACTACAGAATTTATTTTTTATGACGTCTTTTCGCTTTTTCTCTCTACATTTGAAAACAGATGTGTCCGTTTACTTGTTACTTTGTTTGAATAGACTTGTTACTCTTTTAACCTCTGCGGATGATAATACAGAGAGGTAAGTCAACCGTGGTTAAGATCTTGGCTGACTAATTTAGAGCTTCGGGACTTGCAAGCCAGAAACAACACGAGCAGTAGTGACCTGGGGGAAGGACAGATTCGGAATTCTTGAGATGCAAGATATACCCCATCTGAAGCTTTATTTGAAATGTTCGTTTTATTATGTCATCTTCAAGAATGATTTGTGGCAAATACGTTGTGTCTTTTGCCAGTCCAACCCCCACCGACTTGGCGTTTAAGAAATTCCCTGGCAAAGAAATAAAAATGGTATTATTTATAGTAAAAATTCTATTTTGCTTTTTTTCCCTACTTGTTGTGTTGCTGTGGTTGTGGTTGAAGTGGGCTATAAATACAGTTCTGTTTTAGTCCATTTCACAGTTTGTACTTCTTTTTACGTAGGTTTCTTCTACGTCGACACAAGTAGACTTATACTTCAAGGCTAGCGCATCCGCGCTTTTTAATTTATAGCCTTACCCGAATTTCCGGTGCCTTGTGCTAACTTGATGCAAGCGGCGTGACGTCATTCCCAGTGGGTCAGCTGGCTCCTCCATCTGAACGGTAGCGAGAACCTCTCCCATTGGGAGACATCACCATCACCTACCGAGCACGAAGAGAAAAAAAATGTCACAAAGCTCTTCATAGTGACGTCAGTCGTCGTTGGGAGTCTTATTATTCTGTAAATTAATTAACGTATTTATTTATTTATCCCAGTCAGCAATGGCTGGGCTCGGTGGCTGCGGCTGCTGAGAGGCAGGTGCGGCATTATCGACGAAGGCATCTCTCCGATCATTCGGCATGGCCCTGGAGAGGCCACATCCACTGGAGAGACAGCTCCACGGTTCCACCGTCGCTGAGGTCGCTTTATTGTGCTATTCGGAGGGAGTCAACTAGCTGGGCCGTGACACGACGAGCTGGCGGCGAGGAGTAGGAGGAGGAGTGGCCCTCTGTATATTTTTCGTCTATTTCATTCGCCGGGGTGACTGTTATGCGGAATTACACGTTTCTCCTGCGTTGACTTGATCCAAAAACACCTCAACAGTCGACAAGGCCTTTGAAAGTCCTCATCTGGCTCAGCGCAGCCAGCTGCAGCCGCCAAGATGATGGAGCTACAGATTGACGAGGTGGTCTACCAGGTAGGACTGATTTTCATGACAGCCTAGGATGGGGAATTTTGGGAACGTTCAAAATTGGAAACTTTCCATGGGAATTACGGGAATGTGTTTTTGGAATGTGGGAGGAAGCCCAAATACCTGGGAAAGCCCACGCAACACGGGCAGAACAGACAGACTCCTCACAGGAAAGCCAAAAGCCACATCTGCCTAAATCCCTTTTTTTACATATTTATTTATTTTTATTTTTGGGAGCTGGCTAAAGTAAAGCCTCTCATTTCACAACATCATTTAGAAACAGTAATCCATGCCTTTGTTACACCTCGGCTGCATTACAGTTAAATAACTTTATTTTGAAGTCAGCCAGTCCTCCCTCAAGTATTTCCACTTTGTCCAAAATGATGCTGCTCGCCCCCTAACTGGAGCTCGTAGGAGGGAGCACATAACTCCAATTCTGGCCTCCCTTCACTGGCTCCCTTTACACTTAAGAGTATATTTTAAGATTACATGATTTGTTTTTAAATTATTAAATAGTCTCGCCCAATATAACCTCTCTGAGCTTGTCCACCCCTACACTGAGTTGGGAAACTGAATGGAAAGTTATCATTTTTACATGATTCTGTATACATAAACATGAACGTTTTCTTTGGCCGTAAGCAAACATCCACACAAAATAGATGGCACACACAATCACACTGAATTGCTTAAACAAAATATCCACTTCACTTGATCCGCGGTGTATCTGAGCCTCTGAAGCGTGCAAAATGAAGAGCACCTGAGGCCTCAATTAAAGAAAAACCTGTATGCCAAATGCCAATGTACTACTGTGTCCTGAAATAAAATCTAGCTGTCTTTGTCGATATTATGCTAAAATATATTTTTAATAACTAATTAGGTTCCCTAAATTAGAAAACCTTCAGTTTTTTAACTTCCTGGTTCCTTCCCATAAATTGCCATACTATTCTAACTACAACTGCAACTAACGAGTATTTTAACAATCTATTAATCTGTCTATTGTTATGTCGATTGGTAAATTAAACGGGAAAATAAAATTCTTACCCCTTGGTCAAAAACAGGAATTTATTGAATTACCAGTGCAGAAAATGCAACATACATTGATTATGTTTCAGTTACTGGTTTGGTCCGTAACATGTATGAAAATTGGCAAATGTGTTGATCATTTGTTTTCCAAAGTAAAAGCAGATGTTTGTAAATAAAGATAATTACTCTGATTTCACGGAGGGGTACAGAACTCTGAGAATATTTGCTGTCGAGAGGCTGAAAAAGATTTGGACAATTACAAATTAAACAAGGTCTCAAAACGATGAATTAATTTAGTAATTGATTAGTTGTCGATGAACTGTTGCAGCTCTATTTTCCAACTTTTCCTGGACTTTTCCAACCCTATTACCAGGACGACTATGGCTCCTGCACCGTAATGTCGGAGCGAGTCTCGGGCCTGGCCAACAGCATCTACCGGGAGTTTGAGCGGCTTATCCGCAGCTACGACGAGGAGGTGGTGAAGGAGCTCATGCCGCTGGTGGTGAACGTCTTGGAGAACCTGGATGCCGTGCTGTTAGAGAACCAGGAACACGAAGTGGAGCTGGAGCTCCTGAAGGAGGACAACGAGCAGCTGATCACCCAGTACGAGAGGGAGAAGGCGCTGCGCAAGCAGGCGGAGGAGGTGAGTCACCCTCGCCGGCTCTCGTTGGGCCTCCGGCCTCATCACGACCAGAAAGCGCAAAAGTTTGTTGTGACATTTGAGGACTGCAATTCCCATGATCCTGCTGCACTTGATCGGAGGCGAGCAAGAGAAAAACAGAGGAGGAGGGGAGGACATGATCATGGGAAACCAATACCAGAAACAGTGGGTCTGGCGCTGTAACCTGATTTGTGCTAGCAGGGAGTAGAAACAGAGCAACAAAAGCTGAGAGAACTAAGTAAAATGAGATTTGGAAAGTCAAGCAGTTCATAGAATTTCAGAGAAGAATGTACTGTATATAAAGAAGGGGTCTGAGTAAAACAATGGCTCGCTCCGGGAGGAAAAGCAGCAAAGAGCGGCTCAGATTACAAGCGTATTAGACTCAAGCTAGTGCTAAAAAAAGACAACAACTCACTTTCTCCTCCTTGACATACCAAGATGTGCAGAAGATTTATTGACATTAAACTCGGGCTGAAAGTCAATCGATTATCAATTATTTTGAGTTTGTCATGACGATGAAAATGTTTTTGTTTTTTTTCTCAATTCAAAGTGGGATCCCGCTGATGTGCACTGCATCCACGAATGATAAGGCTATAAACAGACAGGCACTATTTTACAAAAGCACCGTCAGTATTGGCAACTTATCTTTTTATTTGCTATTTTTAGTAACTTTAGCAACGACCCTTTAGTGACATTTTCTTTTAAAGCGACTTGAGACTTTAATTCTGCTGACAAATAGACAGCATGTACGGAATCAGTTCAACATTATTTTCCCTATAATAACAAGCTTTTGACCAGAGGTAGGTGCTTTCGAGCTGCAAATATTTTGTAGTTTGCCATATGTACCAGCCAAGTTATGCAGTATGATGTGACATCTCACTTTATATTTGAAATAGTTAAACATTTAAAATGGTAATTTAATAAGGGTCCTGTTTCTATTCGTTTTTTTGACTTACAACATTTTTCCAAAGCACTTCGCATTTATTTTCGTATTACCTGTGGAGAGATTCATATTTCATTATTTTAAAAAAACTGTTGGAAAGCTTGTTTAGTATCACGTGAAATAAATGAAATTCCACTTGGATGGTGTCAAAAAGCAAAACTTGCTTTGAATAAATTGTCATTTGTGTTTTCTATAAGTGAAAGTGTAAAAGTGCGTTAGTTTTCTTCGTACCTTTGTGCTCATTTTGATTGAAAGCTTTGCTGTGCTCACTTGTCATATCTCCTGTAGAAATTCATTGAGTTTGAGGATGAGTTAGAGGAAGACAAGAAGGACCTGCAGGTACAGGTGGAATTTTTGGAGCTGCAGGGCAAACAGCTGGAGCTCAAGTCAAAGAACTATGCTGACCAAAGTGAGTTGACTAAAAAGCTCACTCCAAGCTCAAACTCGTTTGTAACCACATTAATAGCAGCAAACACAATGCTAATTGAACCGATTTCTGCTTTTGTTATTGCTGATAAGTGATTCATTTCACAAAAAATTAAATATAAACTGCAATACTGAAAATTGAAAATATATATGATACCAGTTGAACTGTATTTAATTAATCGCAAGTCATGATTTCTTTTTGTTCCTTGGATATGATATGCAACGATACTTACTGCAATTGATTTGTCTGTTTTTCAGTCACACGATTGGAGGAAAGAGAGTCGGACATGAAGAAAGAATACAACGCTCTGCACCAGCGCCACACTGAGGTAAGTGCGAACAGAAAGAATTCATCTTCACAGTGTTCCTCGTGAACGTCATAGAACAAGCATTGCGTTGAAAAAAAAAAAAAAGTGAGTTGACACGTTGATGAACAGGCTAATGGGCTATGACAAGTTCTAATGTGACATACAGGCATGAGTAGTGTGAATGCTGTGTTTGAAAGATTATGCCTCAGAAAGACTATTATATTTTTCCTGAACCTTGACATATTGTATATTGATTTTGCAGTTTTCCTTACACCTTTTTGACCATTGTATTACGCAGTTAAATAATGCGTGAATCATTTCAAATAGGCAAGCACACATTTTTTATTACCAAACCAGGAATGCAACAAAACAATAATGATGAGCCTCACTGAAGTCTTTTCTCACTATTTGCATCTAGCATGAATCAAATTGCAAAATAATGAAATGAATGTCATTTTTGCTCATGCTAAGTTTCTGACAGTTCTTTTTTTTAACCATAATCTTTTTTTCCTTTGCACTTCTTCCCTTCAATTTCATGCCGTGGTATTAAAGATGATCCAGACATACGTCGAGCATATCGAGCGCTCCAAATTGCAGCAGACAGGAAGCAGCCAATCAGATGGCAGTGGACGAACGTGAGTTGTATGTGTGTGTGTGTGAGAGTGTATACACGTTGGTGTGGGAGTATTTACGCTGCGTGTGTGTTTTTGTGATGATCTCAAATGTGACTTTCACTCACAATGTTGTAATGTTTCATGTTTCATCATATATGTATCAGGCCTCTCATTTCTTCATTGCACTGCTGCTGCCATTTGTTTGTCAGGGTCCATCACGCAAGCGTGTGCATATGCGCACGCCGGGTTTAGGACTCTTCTAAAAAGCTTTTTTTTCCTGAGAGGAAAAAAAAGAAGCATTTAATTTGCCTGCTTGAAGCCCCTAGCAAATCAGTTCCAAATACTTTTGAGCGTGAGACAATCTGGTGCCGTTTCTGTTGCAGAAGCGCAGATTAATCGCCTCCTGTCCGCTACATACACAGCAACACTAAAATCTCTTCAAGCACAGATTGTCTCACAAATCGTAATCCTTCCGGGGCAGACATTCATTACATTTGGGACAAGAATATGAGACAGATATAACTGAACTTTAAGAAGAGAACTAAGAAGAACTAAGTAAACAAATGCAAACAATAACATTTACTTGTCATGTGACATTCAAGAGTTTGGTTTCACGCGTCTTGTCATTTTCCGAACGTGTGTCTCTTGCTAATCTGAGACTGTGTGTCCTTGTGTGTCTTGCTGGCTTGCTCTCTGTGCT
The DNA here is from genome assembly GCF_054856515.1 of Filicampus tigris. NCBI lineage: Eukaryota > Metazoa > Chordata > Actinopteri > Syngnathiformes > Syngnathidae > Filicampus > Filicampus tigris. The sequence goes on along the minus strand of NC_141232.1, from coordinate 11,614,348 downwards.
GCTGTGTGCACAGTCACCGTCACACATGGAGGAAAAGGTAAATCCAACATGGTCATGCAACTGCCCTCTCTACCTTTTCTCTCAAGTCCTAAAGCTGCCTGCTCGGATTTGACTTCCCGGCTTCCCCTTGTCAAATGCTCAGCATGTTGTTTAAGGACAGAATGCCCAACGCTGATAATGACTTTTAAGCAGGCAACAACTGACAGTTTTGGTTATGTTGCATTCTGGAAAGCAAACATTGACAAATATGTGCTCAGGTTTATCGCGTTCCTCCATTTACTTTGCCTCATCATGTGTTTGTTTCCATTTATGTGCCTTTTCTTCTTGTCTCCTTGGTCTCATGGTTGTACATTCATTTTAAATGAAGCTATAAAATTGAATAAGGCAAGTGACTTGAGGATTACTTTGCTCTTTTTAGTATGCTTGATTATTTTTCCATAGATTATTCTCATAAGCAGGCTAGTGGCCTTGATGGACAACCTCTAATTAGCATTTAGGATGCTAATAACGATGAGGATATTAGCACAGCGCCATAGTGGCTAGCACGCCTGTCTCACAGTTGTGAGGTTGTGGGTTTGAATCTTGGCCTTCCTTTGTAGAATTTACACCTTCTCCCTATGCTTGTGTGGATTTGCATTCCAAAAACATGCATGTTCGTTAATTGAAGACTAAATGAAATTGTCCATAGATGTAAATGTGAGTGTGAATGCTTGTTTGTCTATGTCAAGATAGTACAAATATTAGACGCTTATAATGTGTTTATCAAGATTCCACACACATAAACATAGGACAAAAATATATGGGACATAATTTAACATTTCCTCTAGTATAACTCAAGTGTTTATGGCAGCTTCAAACGATGTCAGACAAATAGAGTTCAAGTAAACTCAACACTGAGCAAGTGAAACTTCTTAAAGAGGAAGTCAACCCAAACATGTTTTGTTTCCAGAATATGTTCTATACAGGCCCACTTATAAACCACCACCAATCATGGCTCAGCTTCAGAAAACATCTGAGCCGTGATTGGTCATTATCTGAGCCCTGAGCAACTTCACTGTCATCTTCAGTCGACAAAAGTAACAAAATGGCCGCCCCCTGAGATTTCTAAAAGTGGGTGCATTTTGCTGCTTCACTTACATTTCGCAAACTCAATATTAGTCAGAATGCCGTATTTCAACTAGTGGGCCTGCATAGAACTTATTCTGGGGAAAAAATGTTTGGGTTGACTTTCTCTTAATGCCAAAAGGATTGTTGAAAGGATGTAAATTTGAATTGGATATGTGTGTTTTTATTTGCATACTGGGCTAGAATTCAGTCATATTGAAAACAATAACATTAAATGTATCTAAAATATTCTGAATGGACAACTAACATTTGATCTTTGTGTGTGTGCGCATGTGTTCGCTGCCAACAGTAAAGCAGAGCGGCCGCCATCGTTGAGCCTGTACCCCAGTGGCGAGGGCATGGTACGTGGGGGTCTCGGGGGGGCTAGGATGATGCCCGGGAAAGACATCTGGCAGGTCAGCGAGCTCGGCCAGTCTACCTTCAGTTCGGCCTATCAGGTGGGACAGACAGCGGCCATCTCTTTCCTGCACAACCGCAACCGCCAGAGGTGGGGGACTTGAGTCACATGGCCAGTTTTAGAACTTGGGACTTGCTTGGCTAAAACTTGACTTCGACTTGAACTGCATAACTTGACAAATCTTGCCCGTTTACAATTGAAAATCTGCATTTTCAAGATAGCGCGCCATTTGTTTTGTTTTTGAAAGAAAAGGTGATTTTTTGCGTAGGTCGGGCACACCTGGCAACCCACCGGTATGCTCTGATGCTGAGCGACCAACAAGTATCCTTTCGTAGTATATACTCTAAAACCCTCAGACAGGTACGCTACGCTAACGTTGCTGCTCAAACATTAACTAAGCTTCATGTCGCTTATGCGTTTCATTGAGAAGACAGTAAACAACAATAAAGAGAAATTTGAACCATTAAAAAAAAATATGATTTTGAATGTTTTCGTACGACTAACTAACGCAAGTACAGACACTGAAGTGCAAACTATCTAATGTCCATAAAACTGCATATTATGACTGAACAAGATTGTATGACTTGATTTATGAGTGGCTTATCCCAAATAATAACTTGGACTCAACTTGCTAAAATTTACTGGGGGCTCAACTTGACGCGCTTGATTTTTACTGCAACCATTTGGGACTCAAAGGTTGAAACGTATGACTCGCACTTAAGTGACTTTCCCCCACCTCTGGCAACTACTGCTTGGGTAGTGGTTGCGGGGCATGGCCAGACTTACCGCTGACCATCCGGAAAGCCACACCTCCAAGGACCACCCTTTATGCCTGCTTGTATCACTCTTGATGCAATATAGTTCTCATTTTAACCCAAACCACGATTTGTTTACGTCTGTGCCGACTCAAGCAAGCCAGGGTCCTTTTGACGGCTTTCCTTTTGAACTTTGTGATCATTTATTTGTGATCATGGAGCTTCTGCCTTGTGTGCTCGTGTTTCAGTTTTGTCAGCTTTTGGATGGTTTTTGTTGTTGTTTTTTTTACATGGATGTCTATGCAGATTGCATAGACAAAAAACAGCTGCTGTCATAATGTGTTGCGGAAATTATGAAAATGTGTTAATTCCATGCATTTTCCAGAGACCTCTTACAAATATATATATTTTTTTTAACGAGCATATACATTAACAAGATAAAAAAGATAACATTTACACGAATATAACAGTCAAAGGACTGAAAGATGAAAAAGGAAAACTTTGAGATGTTTTGCTTTGTTGATAATATCTGTTAAAACCCCAGTTGTTGAGATAATATGGGTCACATGTTTTCGCTGAACTCCATCTTTGACTCGACCTCCACTGTCTGTTGCTCATACTGTATGTACTTGTCTCTTGCTCCACTCACGCTGCTGTCACACACAAAAGGAGGATGGATCGGAGTCTGACTCCGTGGCGGCTACCCCCAGCAGCACTGGAAGCAAGTCCAACACACCAACCTCCTCCGTCCCCTCTGCCACCGTCACCCCTATCAACGAGGGCTTCCTCCCTCCCTCTGAGTTTGATGCGACGCGGGCCGGCAGCCGGGGCAGGAAAAGCGCCAAGCGGCTCAGCCGTAATATGGAAGTCCAGGTTTCCCAAGAAACCAGGAACGTGAGCATCGGTAAGGTCGCTGATGCTAGCTGAACTAGCATCCCCGAACCTCAAGTGTTTGCTTTGCGCGGCTGAAATGTTCTGTTTGGCAGGTATGGGAAGCAGCGATGAATGGTCAGAGTTTCAGGAGATCATTGATTCTACTCCTGAGTTGGACATGTGTGTGGATCCCCGATTGTATGGAGGAGGAAACAGGTTCGACTTTACTGGCTGCATTGCATGCACACAGCATACTGCAAAATATTATCCAGGGTGTCCCAAAAGTCACTTTACACTTTTCTTTTTTCTATTATGTATGAGGTATCATTTGAACAGACGTGAGGCCATCACAGTTGTGTCAGTGCTTCAACAGTCGCTGAGAACAGTTTTCACAACAGCAAACAACTATAAAATTGCTGGGAAATATTTAATCTGACATTTAATGTATATGCCTGTAATATTTCAAAAATAATCTCATAGTCATATGCTATTGTAAGAATTAGAAGAAAATATTGTGCACTCTAAATCACAAATTGACTATTCAGTTTGTTACTGGAAAAAAAAAGCTTTTTCCCCCAAAAAGTTGCATATTTCCTTCTGACTGTGCATTCCTTTTGATCAAAAAAATCCTACTACAGGACAGTTTCTGACTGACCAAATGCAAAGAAGCACAGCACAACACAACAATTCACTTTTTGTACCTAGTGTATGTTGGTCATAATGCTACACAGAAATAAGTCTAGTTTGCCATGAAAAGTACAGCAGTCAGTGTTAAGGCATGTTTTCAAAAGGTTCATGAAAAAATACAGCTAAAAAGGCTTAAAACAGTTACACTGCATTATTTCATTATATCATTATATAGCTCCATATGCAAACAAACAGCATAAAAACACAGTTGGAACAAACAAAAACAATATATCCCCATCTCAACAAACAGCCAGTGTTCTTTACAAGTGGATCCAAAATTGAATTACAAACGGACAGCTGGCCACTTACTGTAACTTTGCTCCCTCTCTCTCTGTTGCTTCTTTGGGGCGACATTTTTCTCTTGCTCAATTTCGGAATCCTAATGCAAACCAAAACAATTTGATCATATGAACTGTGAATGACACATCTTCATTTGTCCAGTAGGGGGCGTGACAGTTTCTTTAAGAGACGGTCTAATGGCTTTTGACATTGTCAACCATTGAGCATTGCAAAGATGATGGCAGCATTTTCAGTGCTGCCAAGGTAATTGGCATCCATAGTGCTTAATGTATGTGACCACACCGCTGAGTGTTTTCAAATAGAATCGTCAAATGTCATTATAGCAAGGCATCTTGTAGTAGCTTCCTGTGATGCACATTGACTCAATGTCGCACTGTCACGGTTCACTGCTTTTACACAACCAAGCTATCTGGTGGGGGAAATGAGGACTGTAGAAGACATACACATGTGCTGTCCACATAATATATTAATATTACTATATATAAAAATACTTACTTGCACGACTCCAACCAAATCATGCTATTATCCTCGAAAAGGCTCTTGTATTGGATCTCATTAAATGGTACCTAATGGATCTAGGCTCAAATAACAATTATGGGATATGCGTTGGTTTTGCAGCCCCTCCCAAGGAATAGTGAACGAGGCCTTCGGAATCAACACGGATTCTTTGTACCACGAGATCAAAGACGCCAAGTCGGACATCATTGGCGACGTCGATGCCGGGGCAGAGCTTCTTGGTATGAAAACGGCAATAAAATGTGTAGCCTCCTTTACATTGTCTTGAGGTGGCCGCTTGAATGCTCACATGCTCACGTTATTGTTTGGAGGGAAATACGAGCAGAGGCATGCGTGTGTGAATGCATTTGACATGGCATGGCTGAGGCTGGAAAAAGGCTGGTATACGCTCTGCGGCTACAGCTCAGCAGCTCATGCGTCACTGCAGTCTTCCTGGGATCCTGACTGGCAGCTTTTGTAATACACGCTGCTTCTTGTTGTTTTTTTTTTCATGTTTGTCTTGTGCAAATACAGCAAAACATGAAAAATAAAGTACCATCTTTTGAGCACCGAGTACACATTAATCTCGTGTGCTTATGATAAGATACTAAAAATATTTGTAATGTGTGCACAGATACCAGAAATTGACGCCGATTTAGCATTTTTTTGTAGTTGCTAGATTTCGCCACTTTTTAGACTACTGTAGCAAAGTTTCCCCCACAACAGCCGCTTGCAATATTTTAAGATACTTTTAAAATTTGTTTGGCAATCTTTATCAAAAATTTAAAAGTGACTTAAATGCTAAAATGCACACATTTGCCCTCTGAGCGACCCAGTTATTTTCTCTTCAATTTTTAGCAAAAAGTAGCATCGCTGGAAAATGAGTCAACAGCACTGACACTGCAGTTAATTTCTGATCGTCTTTGTGTTAGCTAAAGAGATACTACAATAAGATTATTTTTTGCTTCATGTTCTTATTGGGGCTTTGGAGGCAAAAAAGTGGTTTCACATTTTTTTTCATCAGTCTCAAAACAGCCTATTTAGTGTTTTGAATTATGATCCAATTTAAATGTGGACGTTGAAGGAAGTGCTTATATTCTGTTAATCTCCACTTTTTTTTCTTTTGTCCCTTTTTGTGCTTCCGCTGGTGACACCCATAGGCGAGTTCTCAGGTGTGTATTGGAACATGTTCTTTTCTTTCTGTCACTCTCACCTTTTGCTACTTCTAATAGAAAATCAAAATTAGAAGTTCAGAACAATTGCTTGAAAATCATTAAGTGTCGCAAAAGTTTCCAGATGCAATAAAGCCCCACACATTATTGAAACTGGTAATGTTTGTCATTATGATGCCGAATTTATTGTTAAATAAAATATGTCCCTTGTGTAAATAGTACACCCTGAATAATTTATTATAATAATATCTTATCAATCATATTATTATTCAAATTATACATTTTAAATACGCTGCTTTTCCCTGGACCTGTTCAAAGTTCACCGGGCAGAACAGCCCTATTTGATGTTGGAGTTTTTTAAACCTCCTTATCTAAAGTGACTAAATGTTTGACAGCGTCTTCTCTCTCCAACCTCAACTTCCCTTCTTCTCTATCCGTCAACTTTCCTTCCTCTGCCTTCGCTCTCTTCTTCTTTTGCTTCCAGTCCGAGATGATTTCTTCGGTAAGGCGCTTTGCTTCTGCTCATGCTTATGTCATTTTTACTCGGCTGAAAGCCCAGTTGTGATACTTGTTGTGTGGCTTTATTAATATTATTATTATTATTTTTTGGCACATTTTACCTTTGTTTTCGTCTGCCGGCAGCTAGGCCACCTGTAAAAAGCTTTTGAAAAAACGAATTACATTACTTAAAATGATCATCACATTAATGTTTTGAACATATTTGGTTTAACAAAATTACATGTGGATCCATTTTATGATTATTTTTTTTTAAATTTATTATTATTTTTAATGCATTACTGGTAGTTTTACTTCAGATGTTCAGTGTTGTAGTAACTTGCTTGTTTCCTTTTGAGTAAAAGGTTTCTTGCCGTGTCCAAATATTTACTTGGCTTATGTTGCATTGCACAGCTTGCTTGTTAATCATGTGTGCACCCCAAGTTTGTGATGTCAGCAAACATTTTTGACACAAATGATAGCAACACTCAATCAGTAAAGACAATATGCTTATTTCCCCAATGGGTTTATTCAGTCTTTACCTAATATTCAACACGTAACATTTAATACTGATTTATTCTTCTTAATAGTGTTGAAATAAAACATTGTGTATTCTATGCGGGTTTTTAATCATTTATTCCACTTACGGTTCATGCAGAAAGACTGGAAATGATTTTAATTTTAACAAACGCATACATACGTGTGGTGGCGTGATGAGTAACAAGTGTCTATTTCAGGAATGGGCAAGGAGGTGGAGAACCTGCTGACAGAGAACAAACAGCTTCTAGAAACCAAGTAAGAAACTTAAAATTGCCCCTCATGTTCGGCTGTCAGCATTATGGGCCGTAGTCATATAAAGTTAGAGCTATTGGACTTTTGGGTAACATTTCAGAATGAACCTTAAATACACTATAACCTTTCCAAGTGGATTTGTTTTTCTTGTGTCCAAATGTTTAATGTTTCGGGCCTTTTTGCACAACTTGCTCTTGTTGGGTCAGCTAACAAGGAGCTGAATGGCAAAATTCCAAACAGGCGTTTTATCCATGAATTGGACCGTTACATTTCCTGAGTCAATTGAAATTGGTATTTAAATCTTCATCATGCTGTTTACATCTGTTTAAATCTTCACAGTCGATCAACAGTACCTAACCTCCTTTGAAATTCTCACTAATGATGCAAACTTAAGGTTTAATGCATGCAAGTATCATTTCCAATATTCATTTCAAACTACATTTTAAAAGTATTTCATTAAAAAAGATTGCCGTTATATTCGTATTCCATTCGTAAAGTATCCTTAACATTCGGAATTTTGATTTGTCCCTTGTCTCCATCCCATTTTGGGATCATGAGCAATGTTTTTCCAGTAGACTCGAATGTGCTGCTATGAAATGTCTTGAAGTTCCTCTCCTTTCTCTTTCACAGAAATGCTCTCAACATTGTTAAAGATGATCTTATTGCCAAAGTGGACGAGCTGTCCAGCGAGCACGAGGTGCTACGGGAGGAACTGGAGGCCGTGAGGCAATCCAAGAACAAGGTGGACGCCAGAGTCAAGGAGCTGGAAGAAGAATTACGAAGGTGAAAATGATTGTCGACTAATATGAATCTTAAGAAAGAATTGTGTTGGACAGATTATTTTTATATAAATGCCATACATATTTTAGGCCCGTCACCAGCGAATCCTTTTAGAATTTATTATCCTTTCAATAAAACCATCGAGTAATCGAGTTAATCAGATGGATTTGCTGATAAAGCCCACACAAAACCCTCATTCAGTAAAATGCACTCAGGGGTTGATAGCCATGAAGTTAAAATCCAAGTCAGCGAGTGTTTATGTGTGTTTGTCAATTTGCAATGTCAAAAAAGGACCTAATTTGAAAGTACATTTGACATCTTATTTCCTGTCTAGTTACTAGTCACTTACACGTGAGATATATTTTTCTATTTTTGGGCTGCAGGTTAAAAGCAGAGGCTCTTGGAGCATCTCGGGACTCCAAAGATGAAGGAAACGATGATGTGAGTCTTCCTCATTTCTCACTATACTCTGCATCTGGTACCTGAACTAATAATATCATACGTTTAAAAAAGCATTTTCAAATAAGTAAGGCTTAATTAAGGCAATCAAAGTATACACTTTTCCACCACTTATTTTTAACACGGAGTCTAATGTGCCCCAGTGAGACTATGTGAGAAAGTTGGCCCAAAATGCCGATGATGTGTGTGTCCGTGCTTTCGAGCCTTATTACCTAAAATGACCTAAAGCTAGAACCTTTTTTTTTTTCTTTTTTTTTTTTAAAGTCAAACTGAAAATTTTGATTCTCCAGAGTAATCACAATTTTAGTAATTCAACCATGCACTTTCTATACTTATTGCCATCATTAGCATTGTGACTGAGCTGGAGCCTTTCCCTGCTGACTCTGGCCGAGGCAGTGTTTTTTTTTTTTGCCAACCAATCACAAGCCTAATCTAGACAAATACATTCACGCTTACACTCACAACTATGGATAATTTAGTCAGTTAATGAACTAAACATGCATGGTTTTCGAATGCGAGAACATACAGACTGCACACCGGTAGTCCAGAGCTGAGATTCAAACGAGAATGTCTTAACTGTGGAGCAGATATGCTAACCGCCACTCATATTCCAAATCTTCTAAAGGCAGATTTTTCTGATACAACTCTTAGGATGGATCATGTCTCATAAGATGACCTGATGATGCAGCTGTGCAGTATATGTAAACATTTGCTTCACTATCTAAACAACTGTCATTCGTTGCCTAGTTTTCATCACCCATACAAGATGGCGATATGACCATGACCCAGAGGCGGCGGTTTACCCGAGTCGAGATGGCGAGGGTGCTGATGGAGAGGAACCAGTACAAGGAGAGGCTGATGGAGCTGCAGGAGGCTGTGCGGTGGACAGAGATGATCAGGTACAGTATGGAGAGCAAAGAGGAGAGTCCGGAAATAGTACTAGTGCTTGTTATGAGGGGCCATCATTCACACTACTGAAGCAATCTCATACAACCAACTCCAAAAAATGTCAACCCCATGCACTGCTGAAATGAATTTTCACATGTACAACTGAAATAGCTTCTTAGTTCATTTGATGATAGTTCATCGGCAACAAGTTGCCACAATATATACTATTATTATATTAGGACTTGGTCTTGAGCAAAAAACAACAAATAGGTGAGTTTTTCAGCAAGTATAGGACAGTAGATTAAAGAAAATTAGAAACAAAACCTGGAATAGATTGTGTTCAACTTTCGAGCTTCCACTGGACACTACTTACTGTTACAACGATGTCAACATATACTACAATCTCTTCTCCAGGGCTTCACGTGAGAGTCCTGCAATCCAAGAGAAAAAGAAGTCTACCATCTGGCAGTTGTAAGTTTCTGCTTTTAAAGTGGAAATCGACCCAAACATATTTTCAAGAATATGTTCCCAGCAGGCCCACTAGTCGAAACATGGCATTCTGATAAATAGTGCATTTGTGGAATATGAGTTAAGCAGCAAAATCCACCCCTTTTTAGCCATTTTAGAAGGCAGCCATTTTGTCATTTCTGTTGACTGAAAATGACATCACAACTGCTCAGGGCTCAGGTAATGGCCAATCACAGCTCAGCTTCAGAAAACAGGTCAGGTGTGATTGGTCATTTTCAGTCGACAGACGTGACAAAATGGCCACCACCAGTGATGGCTAAAAACAGGTGGATTAACTCTTATTCCACAAACGTAATATTTATCAGAATGCCTTGTTTCAACTAGTGGGCTATCATAGAACATATTCTTGAAAAAAATATATGTGGGTTGACTTCCGCTTTAACAAACTTCTTTATAATCTCCTGCCACCCAAAATGGACTCCACTTACAATACGACTGTATCCCTCCAGCTTTGCACGTCTCTTCAGCTCATCGTCCAGTCCTCCGCCCGTCAAGCGTCCGTACTACAGCGTCAACATTCACTACAAGTCGCCCTCACCGGCGGGCTTCCCTCAGCGCCGCAGCCACACCATGTGTCAGATCTCCACCTCCAACCGCACCTTGGAGTTCTTCCCGGAAGAGTGAGCATGCTTCCTGCTCCGTGTCAACGCCTCGCCGCTTTGCTCGCTTTTTGCTAGTTTCAATCTCCTCGTGCACGGCAAAGAGAAAAAAAAATGGAGTTAGAGTGATCGCAAAAAATACGATGTTTAACGTATCGCGATAGGTGAGCCGTGATATAGCGGGGGATTACTGTATTGTACAAAGAAGGCGAGGCAAATTTCTTTCTGTCTGTGTGGCTGTGCTGCCGGCTGCCCGCTAACGCTTGGCTTTCTCTCTCCTCGCTCCTACCACCTGGCCGTTGCTTCCAGACTGGCCAGTAACGGTGTTGCGTCTCTCCTCAGTGACTCAGCACTGTTGGCCCGCCGAGAGCAGCGGCGGGAACAGTACCGGCAGGTGCGCGAGCACATGCGTCGCGACGACGGCATCATGCAGGCCTGTGGCTGGAGTGTGCCGCCACGTTTCAAACAGGTACACGTCAGCCCAAACCACAGGTGGTCCTTCTGTGCCACCTCATGGGCCGGTGTCAGATTCCACTTACCGGAGGACTATCGTCCTCGTCCTCGCCAGCTCTCCATCTGACGGATTAGAACTTTCCGTTTTCCCCTGCCCGCAGTAACGCGGCCTCATGGGGGGGTCGGAATCTCTCTTTAAGCCGGCATCGAGGTAGACACGTCTAGGAACTTACTGCCGTAGTATTACGAGGTCAACCCGTCTTCCGTCGCCCACGCGCTCTTATTGAGTGGCACTTTAGACTTAAGGCGAATGATCCGACCACTCTTGTTTTTAAGGCAGCTCTACCTCTTAAGAATCCTTAGCATTTATTATGACTTCGAAAATGTAGCTTTCCTTGGTAGGATGGCTCGGGTTTGTTTACATTGAGCCGGAGTAACTATTTGAATTCATTTATGGCATATACTGTTATTATGGGTGCAGTTATTCATTAAAAAGGTCGAATGGTTGAAATAAAAGAAAATAATGAGGTGACAAAGATTATTTTACAATTTAAAGAAAAATGTAATAAAGGAATTCATAAATCATACAATAATCATGAGTCAATGTTGAACACGCCAGATGCATACTACAATCAATAATCATGAACAATTGTGAAATAAAATGGTTACAATAGTCAAATAATAATTGGAAATGATTAATACGAATAGTGATAAACGATAATCAAATAGGAAAAGGGCATCCTTTTATTGTAATACTATGAAAATTATATTACTCATTGGTCTTATAAGCAAAAAAATTTTCCATCCAAATCTGAACTCCCAATAATTGAGATAATTCAACAAAATCCAGCTGTTAATTATTATGGAAAGGAAAAACCTTTATATATAAATAATAATAATAATAAAAGAGCATGAATTTAAGAAAATGATTAAAAGAAATAAATTGGCTTAAATGCAATTAAAAACATAAATGTGATAAAAAGGAAAAAATAAGCATTAGTCTATTTTGGGTGGAATTAAGATTGATCAGTTTTTAATTAACATGAAGCCTAATTCATCGACAAGGTATTTGGAATGCGGAAAAGTAAGCTGTCTAACTGGCTCTCTTAAATGCAATAGTGTTTTTCCTAATGTTACCTTACCTTACCAATTGACTGCCCTCCACTCGGCTCCTTTTTGGTATAAGCAAACCAAGGATTCCACTCCTGTTGTTTGTTTCTTAGAGGGGATTAAACTCACAAGTCTTCTTTTTAAAAATTAGTCGCAAGAGAGGATTGGAAAAGTTTGCAAATACGGGGACCATTTCGTGTTAACTGAATCTAGCTCCTCTTTAAACAAATATATATCTTTATACCGTGACAAATATACTCAAGTTAACCTCTAAAATCAGTTCAGTGCCCAGCTGTGATAGTGATACTGCCAGCTCTAAGAAAAAGTTCGTTTTAGAGCCATAAGTTGAGTAGAACTTAAATTGGACTAAGCAAATGAGTGACTGAAGTTTTTTATGTAGACATTGAAAGAACAAAAAAATAGCATGTGTGTTAGTTTTCCTTTATGTTTTTTACGAAATATAATTTTACCGTAATGATTTAAAACCCCTTGACAATATGAGAGTGCTGACTCTTTTTTTTTTTTTATCCCCAAATGAGAGCTGTCAAACTGTCACAATAAAGTATATACTTTGGCTGGCTGGTTGTACTTGTGAAGGGCCAGAGGTCAGAGGTTGTTGGTCGGCAGGCGGCTCTAACTCTGGTCTCCCACAGACTGCTGGTCAGACGGACAGCGCTCAGGACAGCCAGCTGAAAAGACAGCAGGCAAGTGACGGCAACTCGCCCAGCTCGAGTGTCCTTTTCCCCGCAGCACTGACTCATATAACAGAAGAGCAACGTAAACGGACGTGGCAACCAAGGCATCAGAAACATAAATGTTTTGCACACTACTGTACTGTACTTGCTGTTCTCTAACAACGAACTGAATGGCAAAGTTCACAATAGGTGTTTGACCTATAAATCGACCACAAAATTTCCAAACATGTCCACAGGCTTTCTGTGACTCTTCCAGTCCCTCTGTATCGCTGTTCATATCATCATCTTTATTATACATGGCGATTGTTTACAATTTTGTATATTTGTATCCTCTCGGTCAGTTTCAATTCCAATGCAGTCAAAGTGAGAAAACAAAATGCAATATGAGTTGGTAATAACAAAAAAAACACCACAAACTGGCGATTTAAGTGGAATTGTTGTCTAATGAATGTTGTATGCATAGTTTACATGTATACAGAAAGTAGACAAGGTTAATATTTTGTTTTTTAATTATATCATGGCCAGCCACACAGGACGCGGATGAACTATGGAGCTGGAAGCACACAGCAATTAAATACTTTGCTTGGCCTTCATGCTCCTTTTTGCTTTTAGACCACCAGTGAGAAAGAGGACAACCGCATGAAAAATGTTCCCGTCCCCGTCTACTGTCGGCCCCTGGTTGAGAAAGACCCCAACAGAAAGGTAAATTATTCGGTTGTTTTTTTTCCTAATAAACTAGACCCAGATGGAATTTAATCACTGCACTTTGATTCTTTGACCATCAATCAAACTATTGCTGTTACATTTATCTGGCTAAAATAGTATTGCACAAAAGAGCAGAACTGATAAAAAGATGCGTGTCAAGGCCAAAGTAAATTTGAAATTAAACTATCAACATAAAAAAAATAAATGATGATATAATCCAAAATCTGATCTTCCTTCGGGGAGGCTGGACAGCTGTGATGATGCTTTAGAATACGACAATTACAGTATTTTGACTTTTTCGAGTTACTAATTTCCATTTGTCAATCTGTTTTTTTTTTTTTCTTTCACGTACTAGTTCAGAGTGAATCATCTAAGATGTTTGACCTCGATTTTTCATCTTGACTGGTTATGAGCTCTTATTTGTGCCCGCCTCAGCTGTGGTGTGCCGCCGGAGTGGACCTGACAGGCTGGAGAGCCAGCAGCCAAGAGTCGGAACCATTAAAAGCGGTCACCAGCGGAAGCGACCCTCTGCAAGCAGAGGAGAATGAAGGAGGCAAAAAGAGCAATCACAACTCTCCTGAGAAGAGGAAGGTGAGCCTGCCGCTGATCATTGCCTATCAGTTCCTTCTAGTAGTGGAAAATGATTATAGAAGATTTAAGTTGTTTTTCCAAGTGTATTTACTTAACTTGGGTATTTATTTTTCAGATAAATTTGTATTCCCTACATTTGAAAACTGTGGTTTTTACTTTGTCAAAAATGGCCTGTTACTTTTTTCAAACTCTGACGGGCCCTCAGAGTGACCATGACGTAAATGTAAAATAATAAATAAAGAGCTGTTCTGATGACAATGCTTTAACAGTAGCTCTTTCTTATATTTTTCCCCCAATTTTTTTCAAACGTTATGGTAAAAGAGGGTCTCAAAATGCCTGGCAGTGAAGAAGTTAAGTAGAGAATGCATACTATTGCCACCTGCCGTTGCTCCTCTAACACTCCTCTCTTCCTCCAGTCCAAGGAGCTTCAGGAAACGGACACCATGAGCAGCCGTGTTTGGATCCTCACCAGCACCCATTCCGCCAGCAAGGTGGTGATCATCGACGCCAACCAGCCGGGCTCTCTCGTGGACCAGTTCAACGTCTGCAATGCTCACGTTCTTTGCATCTCCAGTGTGCCAGGTGAGGATGGCACCTTCCGCCAAATTCCTCTGACACAAAGCTCAGAGACTTCTTAACTTCTTCCATGGCCTCTCCCAACTTCTTCGTTGCCATGCTGTCTGCCGATCACAAAAAAAAAAAAAAAAAGAAAAAATACCTTTAGAAAATGCAAAGGAAAAGAGACTCCAGAGGTAATTCAGTTTTACTGGTTGTCAAGCACATTTCCTGAAAAGTGCTCAAATCTTAAAAAATAGCAGAAATAATCCTGCAGATTGAAGCTTTACTTTCTTGCAAAATTAAACGCCTTTCCAAGGAGCTGGGATGTCAAATTCTGTCCATGATATTTACAATACAATACAATACAATTTTATTTGTACAGCGCATTTCACAACAGTTAGGGCTGCCCGTAACAAAGCACTTTACATACAAACAACAACATCGCCATAATATTTGACAGATTGGGAGCCATCTTCAATTCTTTTCAACTCTTTTTAAACTCTTTTTAAACTCTTTTCGTGTGTGGGAGCGGGTCGATTGCAGCGTGACCCTCCCCCGGCCGTCATCTGGGCTGCTTCCACCGCAAAGGTGCATGCTGCCACTGTTTCCGCATTTGCATCTTAGGAGGCGGCCAGTTTGTCACTTCTGTCAACTGAAAATTACATCTGCTCAGGGCTCAGGTAACGACCAATCACGGCTCAGCTTCAGAAACCAGGTCAGCCATTGTGATGTCATTTTCAGTTGAAAGAACTGAACTTTTAACATTTTAACCCGGCTGAAGCGAAGCTAGACTTACCAATGATTTGTAAACTCACCAACCACTTATTTGAACTATTGTTCACTTATTATTTATTATTTGATGCCTGTTTGCTGCCGCTGAACAACAAATCTAACCAGAGTTTTTATAAACATTAAATTACTCCTCAACCTTCCATAGTCATTGTTGGTACTTCTGTTAATTGGCACTTTATTATTTTATAATTAAAAAATATATTTTTCTTAATTTTCTTTTAATCGCTCTCCTGGATGAACTTCACTCGTTTGTCATTTCTTTTGTTAATTTGTCTTTAACAATTTCTGTTTATTATACCGGATGCCCTAATTGTCATAACCCATTTCTTTGTTTTATGATTTGACGATCAAGCGGCAGCCAAGCAAAGGCAGAAACATGTACCACTACATCTCTAGTATACAAATCTTGATAAAAATCTATTTAGGATTACATTTTTTTTTTTAAGTATAAAATTGTTTTCTTTTTTATACTTTTTTTAAAAGTATTTTTTTTATACTTTTTTTAAAAGTATAAAAAAAAAAATGTAATTGTCCTTATACTTTTAAAAAGTATTAAAAAAAAATTGTTAGCACTTCGCACCATATCTCAAAAGTATTCTCCCTCTTTAGCACATGAACACAAAGTGATTAATAGGGAAGTCAAGTTTAAAATGTCTTGTTAAAAATGTTCTATGTGCCCCCACTAGCGCTCAGGTAATGACCGTCACGGCTCACCTGTTTTCTGGATTTGCTCATGTGACATTCGCAAGCTGAGCCCCGAGGCACTGCGATGTCTTTTTCAGTCGGCAGCAAGTGGCAAAATGGCCGCCCCTGAGATGGATAAAAACGGGTTGGAATTTGTTGCTTAATTCATAAATGCAATATTAATCAGAATACCATGTTTGGACGAGTGGTTTGAAAAGAACATTTTGGACTTGACTTTCTCTTTAAATGTTTTCTTTGTGTGTACACAGCTGCCAGTGAGAGTGACTATCCAGCTGGTGAGATCGTCTTGGATCCAGGTGATGGTGGTGCAGGGGGAGGCGAGGATGGCGGCAGCGTGGAGGGTATGTTGGCTGGTATCACGCTAGTGGGTTGCGCCACTAACTGCAGTGTTGCCCGTAGCAACTGCTCCTCACGCACTGACACTCCCATAATGGACAAAGGACAAGGTGGGCACCTCCCGAAAACTCCTGCATCTTTGTATTAAGCGCAGAGAGGTGAGACAGTGTCAGCTCTACCAGGCGTCAGGTTAATTTTGAATGATGTTGTGCTTTAGCCCCCGCCGCTCCCCCCACAAGCAACAAGATTCTCCCAGCACAGTCTGCTGAGGAGGCCACAGAGGCCACCGAAGTTCCAGAGTCAACGTCCAGTCACACACAACTCAGGTCCGCACCTTCAGGGCCGTTCATGGAGCACGTCTTCACCGATCCGCCGCCTCGTTCAGCAGATGCCTCTGACAGGTGGAATCAAAGTGTGAACATGCGGAGACAGTTAAAAAGAGACAGAAGTTAGCATGCGCGTTGTCCACACAGGGCCGCTGGTCAGTCCAAAGAAGAAACGACAGTACCTCCAGAGATTGAAGATGCTGGTGAAGAAGCCAAGAATTACACCAGCATGGCACCCACCATGTGGCTCGGGGCCCAGAACGGCTGGTAAGGGTGCACCTGTTGCATGCTGTATAGCAACGCAGGGCATTTCATGCCAATTATGGAGCTAGAGGGGGGGGCCGCAGGGGCACTGGCCCACTCTGAAATACGCTTGGACCCCCCCCCCAGTTAACAGATATTGACTTTTGGTATTTTGGTATTTGTTTTTTCCACATTTCCCCTGGTCCTGGCAGTGAATGATTTTTTTATCAGACTTTTCTGAAATTTTTGGGTGTTTCTAAAAAAAATAAAAATAAAAAAAAACGTTTTTATTGTGTGGACCTCTTGAGATATCCTTGGCCGACCAAGAAAAAAAATGCTAGCTCTACCAGTGCATGCCATGCTTCTAGCGAATTACATATTGTAATCAAAGCTCGCCCAGAGACTAATTTCATTTTACTGATTTATCATGCTTCAAACATGACAAGCATTTCAGTTTGTATGACTCTTTTCTGTCACCCTCCAGGCTTTATGTCCACTCAGCGGTTGGCAACTGGAAAAATTGCCTCCACTCCATCAAACTCAAAGACTCTGTGCTCAGCCTGGTGTAAGAGCAACATCATTTCGTGTTTGGTAGTTTAAGGACATCTCTCTTTTGTTGTTGTTGTTGTTCCCAGTGAGATTGAGTTTCTCCAATGGTGTGCTTTCTCGCCACTGCAGGCACGTGAAGGGTCGTGTGCTGGTGGCCCTTGCTGACGGGACCCTCGCCATATTCCACAGATCAGAAGGTAATGCTTAATTTTATGATTCATCTCAATCCTAATAGATTGTTAAATCACCAAATTCTGTTTTAAAGTGGAAATCAACCCAAACATGTTTTTTTCAAGAATATGTTCCCAGCAGGCCCACTAGTTGAAACACGGCATTCTGATTAATATTGCGTTTCTGGTCTATGAGTTAAGCAGCGAAATCCACACGTTTTTAGCCATCTCAGGGGGCGGCCATTTTGTCATTTCCGTCGACTGAAAATGACATCACAACTACCCAGTGCTCCGGTAATGACCAATCACGGCTCAGCTTCAGAAAACGGGTCAGCCCCCAGAAATGGCTAAAAACGAGTGGATTAACACTTATTCCACAAACGTAATAGTTATCAGAATGCCTTTTTTCAACTAGTGGGCTTGCACAGAACATATTCTTGAAAAAAATATGTTAGGGCTGACTTCCCTTTTAAGCACAATACTTTATTGTAATTACAGTATGAATGATTAGGTGAAAGTTTACTTTGTTTTTTTGATAGCTTTCACAAAGTAAGGCGCTATCAGTGTTGGCCCGTGCATTCGTAACCCTTGGGGATTTACCCAACCTAATCGACATTTTAATACCACCACTATCATTTCACAATTATATAAACCATCAATACTATACAAAAACACAACGTAACATCACAGCTACATCAACAGCTAATGTACTTTAAGTAACATTGGCAGCTCTACTAAATCATGTTTCGATGACATGGTAACTTTCAGAAGCACGTACTGGAAGCAGGACAACTGCCTGGCATGCTACGAAATAAAAATAGACTGATGGGATTCGATGAATGCAATTTCACGAAACAAACATTAGAATTTCAGTTAATACTAGGTTCGTACCGATAAATACTGTATCGGTCAGTGCTTCTGATAATCCTTCACTGCTGGCCCTGAACTCACCACTGAATGCTATGATTGAGTTTGCCGTCTTCATGCAGACGGCCAATGGGATTTGTCCAACTACCACCTCATGGACCTGGGCCGACCTCATCATTCCATCCGCTGCATGGCCGTCGTGCACGATAAAGTCTGGTGCGGCTACAAGAACAAGATCCACGTCATTCAGCCGAAAAGCATGCAGATCGAGGCGAGTCTCGTCTTTTCCCTTCCTCGTCTCGCGTAAAACAGTGTTCATGTCCTGTCGGGTGGTGTGCGCCACGTCAGGTGAAGTGATGGTACAATTGGTTAATGCAATGGGCTAAAGACTAGGAAAGAAATTACAATTGGCTTAACTGTACAATTCCAAAATTGGACACCAGAGTTCGCCAGTGAAGGCCAGGCCTTAAGTAGAGTATAAAAAGTTGCCAGGTTCAATGCAACAATATAAATAAGAGTGTGATATTGATTTCATCAAGATTACATTGCAGATCATGACAAATTGCTATTAAGGAAATTTAGCCCATGTGTATTATCACTCTCAGAAATATCACACGTGTAAAGAAATGTAACCAATGTTATACATGTTGTCGACTTGAGAGATTGAATGAGACAATATTTGTATTAACCTTATTTCATTATATTTTACTGCTTGAGCATAAGGAAATAATAGGTACTTTGTAAAGTCTAAGTTGGTGAACTGTAAAACAATCCTTGTATAGACTTGTTCTCGGATCAGAACTTGCCCAGGCTTGCACCACCGTTGCAATGCCTTAAAGCGGAAATCAACCCAAACATATTTTTTTCAAGAATATGTTCCCAACAGTCCCCACTAGTTGAAACACGGCATTCTGATTAATACTGCGTTTGTGGAATAAGAGTTCAGCAGCAAAATCCACCCCTTTTTAGCTATCTCAGGGGGCGGCCATTTTGTCATTTCTGTCGACTGAAAATGACATCACAACTGCTCAGGTAACGACCAATCACGGCTCAGCTGTTTTCTGAAGCTGAGCCGTGATTGGTCGTTACCTGAGCCATGAGCAGTTGTGATGCCATTTTCAGTCGACAGAAGTGACAAAATGGCCGCCCCCAGAGATGGCTGAAAACGAACGGATTAACTCTTATTCCACAAACGCAATATTTGTCAGAATGCCTTGTTTCAAATAGTGGGCTTGCATAGAACATATTCTTGAAAAAAATATGTTTGGGTTGACTTTCCGCTTTAACGGATGGCCAGCAACTCGATGTGGTAAAGCCTTTTTCTGGCAGTCGAAGCACAACGTTACAATAATTTAGCGGAACTTGAAGTAAGAAGATGATGACTGGTGGCGAAAATTCTAAAACCGCAGATACCACAAGGTTGCGGCTTTCCATTTGTTCATGATGACATTGCTGAAAAGACGATCTTGAAGCATATATTGCTTTTTGTTAGCTGTCGCGCGTGAGGTCAGTAATGTGGAGACGCTCTTGATAGAGGAAGAATTTTTGCCTTTTTCTGCTTTGCGCTTTTTGCTCAGCTGAAAGGATCTCCTCTTCATCCTTTGCACACATCTAAATTGTAGCTATGATAAGGTACAATGGTCCCGATGGTCCCTCGGATAAGCGCAATCTGACAGTCCCCTCTTCCTCCTCCGACAGAAGTCCTTCGACGCCCACCCACGTAGGGAGAGCCAGGTGCGCCAGCTGGCTTGGATCGGCGACGGCGTATGGGTGTCGATCCGGCTGGACTCCACATTGCGCCTTTACCACGCCCACACGCACCAACACCTGCAGGATGTGGACATCGAGCCCTACGTCAGCAAGATGCTTGGTCAGAGGACGCCTTCTGTAGAGACTCATGGATGGGTGGCTAGATAGCTAATAGCTAGCTAGATACTTAGTTAGTTAGTTAGTCACATTCTGCCTGACTACCGTCTTGTGTTTCACAGGCACCGGAAAGCTGGGCTTCTCATTCGTACGCATCACAGCTCTCCTGATTGGTGGAAATCGCCTGTGGGTGGGGACTGGAAATGGTGTGATCATTTCCATCCCACTAACAGAGAGTGAGTGTCAGTCACACACAGCTGTCGGGCGTTTTTTGCATCAAACGTGCAGAATGAATTGACTGAGAACAAATAGTAAGCATCACAGCAGTTGTTCACATTTTTGGGGCCTTACAATCTTTGTTTTTGTCATGTGTTTGTTGTGAGTTTAGTGTCTTTACATTGCAGCGCCATCATTTAGCTCCTTAATCTGTTGAGGTTGAGAACATTTTGGGTTGCTTTTGTAAATTCGGGGCCTTTCGGCTTTAGGTTCAGATAACTCATTCACAGCAGAATATTTTGTGTATCAAATCACATTTACGTGACTGGAGCCTATCCCAGTCGACCACCGTGCCGCCCTGAATGGAAACAGTTAATATAAAAATGTTAAATATTTAACATAAAGCCATTTTTTTTCCATTTCATCTTACGTGTCAATCTTAAGGTCCAAATTAAGAAGCGCAAAAAAAAATGGTGCTCATCCAAATGAGGTTTGGCCTTGGTGGCGGATCTATTACTCCTGGAAAAAGAAGTATTGGAAAATAAAATAGTAATCTCTTCCATTGACTTCCTCTTTTCATATGAAAAGGCCATCAGTGTTGTCCCCTGAGTGGCTTCCCCTCTTCCTCAGACACTCTGGGTCCTAACTGTTTCTGCTACTGTTCCTCTACTTTCTCCTCTGCTCTCTTTCCTCCTCCTCCTCCTCTTCCATCTCCTCTTCCCCCTCCTCCTGTAGCGGTGGTCCTTCACCGGGGACAACTCCTGGGTTTGAGGGGTAAGTGGGAGTGCTCCTTCCTCCCGCTACTGGCCCTCCTCTTCACTTGCCTTTGTGTCCCTCGAATAAGCAAAAAAAAAAAAAAAAAAAAGTGACATGCAGTAATCGCAAAATGTTAGGGATAAATGAAAAGATGCACTATAACCTCTTCAGCTGAACTTTGACCTTTTCTAAACTTTTAAACGTCCGTTTGCAACTGATCCGTGTTTCAGTAATCCTTGTCAGAGAACAACAATTTCTTCAAAAGAGTACTGAAACGTTGAACAATTTAACGCACGTTCAAAAATTTTTAGGTCAAATCAACTTCACCCGGGAAAAGGTTCTTGTGCATTTTAGGTTCATCCTGAAATTTCGCCCAAAAGCTCAATATTTCTAACTTTTGTGAGTAGTGTAACTGCAGGGCCCTTTTTATTTGTACTCTTTTTGTTCATAAATGGCTTCGTTGTCCATAATAATTAATTTGATATTTAAAACTGCATCAGCTTTCTAACATGCTAACTAAAAAAGTAGCAAAGGTCAACGCTATTGGCTGCAAACACAGCATGCCAACATTGACCATGTGGCATATTGTAGCATGTTAGCATCCAGGTCCAACAGTGCTAAAGGTCCAATTTCTCTTAAATGTGGTCGATTTGATTTATACTTATACAGAACTTCATGACACTCCCTTGGTTGCTGGTTGCTTTGCATGCTGTTCATCTTTGCCACACTGTGTTGATGACTTCAAAAGTATACAGTATGTTGGTGTGGCTTATTGCATGCAGAAGATGTGCGGAAACCCATCACTCTAATTTGCAACTGGTGTTTTTATTTGACCTTTTTCAGCCTCTTTCCTTAGAGCAAACTTGTACTGCTTGTATATTTGGACTAAATTACCATATTGACATTGGCAAGTTTTTTTTTTTTTGGGGTGGTCCTTTCAGCCAACAAGGTGTCACCGACATCTTCCGGAGGCGTGATCCACGTGTACGGCGACGACGGCTCCGAGAAAAGCAACGGGAGCTTCATCCCCTACTGCTCCATGGCACAGGCGCAGCTCTGTTTCCACGGACACCGCGATGCTGTTAAGTTCTTCGTCACAGTCCCCGGTAGGCCTTGTTGATGCCGAGTCAAATCGCTGTATAGTAAATGTAGGTTTTAATAGGCAAAACGATTTGTGAATCCAAACAAATCCTGGAAGAGTTTGTGCTCAACTTTCCAGCTTTAACTGTACTGTACTGCCGTCGATTAATTTTCTATCCACTTTATGTTTGATATCTTTTTGTGTGTTCAAATATATGTTCAATCCATTTAAAAATGTTTTTTTAATAAGTTGAAGACAAGACTTGTATACTCATAGGATTTGAAGTAAGAAGCAAACAGATTACGTCAATATTTGTGTACCACTTAAGTAAAATTGAAAACATTTGTACAGCACTTTTGTTGAATCTTTCACGACACATTGTGTTCAAGGCAACGTTCTAGCCACGCTGAATGGCAGTGTGCTGGACAGCCCGACAGAGGGTCCGGGCTCCACGGCTCCCCCCGAGACGGAGGCCCAGAGTGTTCAAAATGTGTTGGTGCTGAGCGGCGGAGAGGGTTACATTGACTTCCGCATAGGTGAGTGTTCACTCAGCAAGCTGTGAGCATGCTTACAACTCAAAAGCACTTGCATCTCAAATCGTTTCCCATTGAAATGACTGGAAATGCCATAAATCCGTTCTGCCATAGACCCCCGTCCCCTAAAAAAATGTAATGTGTGTTTTAGCAATCCATAATATTGTGCTTTCTAAAACCATACCGTCATGACATAAAAATAATTTAACAATTAAACAGTTTTTGACACATTCCATCAATCAAATGGTCATAGTGCTTCTCCTGCTGGTGTGCCCCACTTGGCCACCTGGGGGCAAGTACTAGTTGGGCGGACAGACTTTTCATTGAGACACTTTAACTACTCTCAGCTCATCAGTACGCCACTAATATGTCATTCTTCGCAGAGGATAAAGAATATACGACTCTGAGTACTGTTATCTTAATTTATTACTAATCTTATACGAGTCTGACTTTCTATGAATTTGTAGAAAAAAGGCAACTTTTAATTCCTATGGCACTTAGGGGTAAACATGGTATTTAACGTTTATTTGAGAGTCCTTGGAAAAATCTATCCCGGGCTTGTAAGGTATCACTAGACCCAAAGAGTTCAAGAACAACCGTTCTATAGCCCTTGTTCTCATTAGGGTTGCGGGTGAGCTGGAGACAACCCCATCTTGATTTTTGTTTTAGCTTTTTATATTGAATCCATGAAAATCAATGTAGAGAAGTAATTGCACAATCTTAACATGCTGTTTTTGTCTTTTTGTGTGTGGTCCCCAGGGGACGGCGAGGATGATGAGACCGAGGAAGGAGAAAGCGACGACGGCTCCCAGGTGAAACCTGCTTTGTGCAAAGCAGAGCGGAGCCACATCATCGTGTGGCAAGTGTCTTACATACCCGAGTGACTTCTCTAACGCTATCTCCTTCCACTCAAACTCTGTAATGTAAATCCCTGGTCATGTATAAGTTCTCCCTTATAAATCCATCACTGTACAAGCTGTGCATCGCCCCTTGTGCCCCGTCAACGACTAACTTTAATGCCTTGTACGTTCCTAATCTGCCTGCCATGCTTTTACTGTCCCCATCAGGGCATTTGAAATATCATCGTGGGCCTTGTAACTCAGCTTCATAACTACTTTACCTCCCTACGCCTCTTATCTGTCGTGTATTCACTCTTCAAGCACTATCTCCTATATTGTCCCGCATCAGCCCCACGGTTCCTTCCCCTTCCTTTAGTTTGCCAACTGGTGAACAAGAAATCCTTCTCAAAGCAGCTCGACCCCCCCCCCCCCTTCCCCCTTTGTATGTACCAAAAACATTTAAAAAGATTCTGAGACTGAGAGATTACAATTCAAGTAGCCAATAGTTAGATTTCATCCATTACACTTGTAGTAATATTAACAATGAATACATACAAAGTGATTACTAATGGATGGGTTGGATGGTGGAGGCATGTTCACCTCAACCTTAATGTGGAAGTTAACCCAAACTTATTTTTCTCAAGAATATGTTCTATGCAGGCCCACTAGTTGAAACATGCGAATAAGATTAATATGAAATATACGTTTTTAGCTATCTCAGGGGGCGGCCATTTTGTCGCTTCTGTCGACTGAAAATGACATCACAGACCCTCAAGGCTCAGATAACGACCGATCACGTCTCGCCTGTTTTCTGAAGCTGAGCTATGATTGGTTATCCGAGCCCTGGGGGTGGGAGGTTGTGTGATGTCATTTTCAGTCGACAGAAGTGACAAAATGGCCACCCCCGCAGACGGCTAAAAACGGGTGGATTTTGTTGCTTAACTCATATTCCACAAACACAATATTAATCAGAATGCTGTATTTCAAGTAGTGGGCCTGCATAGAACATATTCTTAAAAAAATGTTTGGGTCGACTTCCACTTTAAAGAGATATTTGTCAATAGAAACAGGACCCCTGGTAAACCTGCAGCTGCCTGATGTAAATTTAAGATCTGATGTCATTGCGGTGCTTCAGGTGACATAAAGCAGGTGGATTTGTTGTCACTGTGTGTACAGGTCACTGTAAATGTCTACAAAGCCCATCCTCTTTGGTCAATATGGAAATTCATGCATCGATCTCTGTGTGTATTATAAAATATTAAACATACGTGTGATGATTAACAGCAAAGTTGATGCGTGTCTAAATGCAATACATCACAATGCAAACGCATCAAATGACGAGAAATGAAGAAATATTTTATTCTAGCAACTGCAAGACAAACCAAGCTTGTATCATCATGAACAAAAGTAATCGACTGAGTAGGCTGGATGTTGTAAAATGCCCAAAACAATAATAATTTACAATAATATAGACAATTTTCTAATTCAGCAACGGATATTTTGAGACAAAAAACAAAATTATGGCTGCCAAAGGCAAACACTGGCTTGTAATGTCACTGTTGCTGTTTTAGAAAGCCATGAACAGTCTTTCCTTGACATGCTCGCTTTTCCTTTTCTTACTTTTCTGGTGTGCAAAAGAGAGCAAAATCAGTACAGCTGTCAAACTGATTCAAGTAAACACATTGCACACATCTTATTTGTTCCAATTTAGGTAACTAAGCTCACAGCAAGAATGAGCTCTAGTCATTTTTTAAAAGGAATATTTTAGAGTTAAAGGGAAAGTCAACCCCAAAATTTTCTTTACAAGAATATGTTCTATGCAGGCCCAAAAGTCGAAACACGGCGTTCTAATATTGCGCCTGTGGGTAACGTTATCTCGTTACCTCAGCCCGGAGCAACTGTGAAGTCATATTCACTCGACAGAAGGGACAAAATGGCCGCCCCCTGAAATGGGTTAAAAACGGGTGGATTTCACTGCTTAGCTCATCTTCCACAAACGCAATATTATGTAATCAGAATGCCATGTTTAGACTAGTGAAGGCATAGAGAACATATTTCAAAGATTTTTTGAGGGGGTTGACTTCCACTTAAATGTTTTGTAGGAGCCACGTTTTCATTCAACTTTATAACGTGTGAGTCATTTCTTGTCCCCTATTAGTTATTAATAACAAAGCTGGTGTTCAATGTGTCTTATCTCAAGTCTTTTCTCCTCAAAATTGTAGCTCTAATATAAAAACACATATTTTGGTCAAAAACCTCAAGTACCTCTAAGCGACGGATGCCAAAGCCTGATGACAAAGCTGAAATGCAGAAGCCACATCGTCGTCCTCAATAGATCCAGGGCGTGCTGTTGCGCTCCCACAGCTGGAGCTCGTGCTGCTTGAACCACAGACAGATTTCCTTCTGGGCACTTGGAACAGAGTCGCTGCCATGAATCACGTTCCTGCCAGCGTACAAACACACACATCACCACACTGAATAATCATTGTTTTGATTGGGGTTATTGCTCGGGATGTTTTTTTTCTTCTTTTTTTTATAGATTATCAAGCAGCCTAGATATGGATATTTAACACATGGCTGCAAACAGCAAGTTTACAAAAGCCCCGTCAGTGTTGCTAACTTCACAAATTTTCTAGCCCATTGGGTGACAATTTTTCCAAAAAGCGACAAGCAACTGTAATCCTGTTAAGAACTAGACAACATGAGTGGAATCATTTTCCTATTATGTTCCATAGGACAAGTAAGGAGCCCAGTCGAATGCAATCATAGAATCAATTACACGACACATTACTAATTTTGTGTATTTATGCAATTTATACATGTTAACAACCGATCATGGCTCTCCTTCAGAAAACAGGTGAGCCATGATTGTTTTTTACCAGAGCCCTTAGACACTATGATGTCATTTTCAGTCCACAGCAAGTGACAAAATGGCCGCCCCTGAGATGGACAAAAACGGGTGGATTTTTCTGCTTAACTCATATTCCGCAAATGCAATATGAGTCAGAAGGGCGTGTTTACACTAGTGGAGGCGCATGGAACATATTGTAAAGGAAATTTTAGGGTTGATTTCAGCTTTAAAGGGGCGTGGTCAGAACTGCGCCTGGCCTATGGTACGTTTACTTTAACCCTTTCAACAGAGAATCGGTCAGGAGTACCGTTGTGCCGGGAAAATTATTTAATTGTAAGTGTGAGGGGGCCTGGGCAAGCGAGATCTGATACAAATACTGTGTACCCCACGTAAGTTGAGCATCAGTTGTTCCTACCTTCCCACATCCACGCAGTAGTCTCCACGAATAGTCCCAGGGAGGGACTCAGCCGGGTTGGTCTCGCCCAACATCTTACGTGCTGTCTTGACCACATCAAGACCCTGCCACACCTGAATCAACACACAGACATGTATGCAAGGAGCATTATTACATCTGTTCAAAGTAGAGGCGCACATAGCCACAGCAAGTTGAATTACTGTATGCAAAGAATTCATGAAATTACAGTGGCACGAGCCGCTTTGTTGATGTGCTTGCTTTGTTTAGCAAACAAAAATGTGAGAAAGGAGGAGTGAGATTCAGATTCGCTGCCACTTGAGTGAAGTAATAAAAAAAAAATGGGAGCTATTGTAACACAAGATCATCTCACCATGGCAACCACTGGACCAGACCTCATGTAGTGAATCAGTCCACTGAAGAAAGGCTTGTCCCTCAAATCCCAATAGTGGTCCAGAAGAAGATCCTCTGACACCTGATACACACAAACACTTGGTGTCAAAATTAATAATAAGAAATAAGGCACAACATACTGTAGGTGGTGTTCTCTTCTTATACCTGCATAAGTTTGAGCGCCACCAGTTTGAACCCTTTCCTCTCAAAACGCTGCACAATTACGCCCACCAGTTTCCGTTGCACCGCGTCTGGTTTGATAGCGATAAAAGTGCGCTCGTTCACACCAGTCCAGCCTGGAGAGAAAGCAACCAATAAAACCAAATGTTTGCATTCAGTTTGACCCCCACAAGCAACAGAGGGGAGACTGTGCTATGAAACTGAATATAAATGGTCATATCATCATTCATTGGTGATGCCTAAAAGCAGGTATGCGAGCATGTCGATTCGGCAGCTGATCCAAGCGCCGGAGTCGGATCACGTCTTTTATCGAGTGGCACGGATACCCCTTGCACAATCGTTATTTTTAGGGACATGGGTGATGGAAAGGAATTCCTGTAATCCCCATTTCTGACGTAATTGAGAAAAGCGCTAGATTAGCCTCCATTTCGTTTTGTTCGTTTTCAGAGTTCTGAACGATATATGGCCGCAGTTTAGTCAAAAATAAGAATCTGTAAAATATGGGAATATCTGAAGTAAGAACGTTTGGGACGAAAGCCATCTCATGCGTCCGAGCTTTTATTTTGTTTCAGTGTAACACAAAACGATGTTTATTGCCTTTGTCGTTTTTAAAGCTATCAAACATGAAATCTTAGTTCATGCTTTTTCAGTCTGAATAAATAATTTTATCATGTAACCGTTTTGAATTTTTTTCTCTCTCCTAAAATACCCACTTAAAGGCGACGTTTTAAATGCAGTTACAGATGGGGAGATCATTATTTAGTCCCCTGCTGTATTTGTAAATTTGATCATTTGCAGTTTAGCCATCAGAGGGCACTGCACTTATACATAAACCACGGCAGTCAACACCCTTCCCTTTCCTGTACTGTATTTCACTCCACTCTGCAGCGTCACGCAGAGACTACAAAGCCTTGTTTACATTCACCATGGAAACCGCTAGCCCCAAAATGTCCGCCAGATCCCACAATGCTACGCGTTTCCCAACTAACTTCACCAATGACTCCCCACGGGCTAACCAAACACACAAGTTAGCATTCAGCGCAAATGCCATCACCAGCCGAAAACAAGCACGCGGCAACGAATTAGAAGGTACAAACGACACCGACCTGACTGGAAGATTTGCGAAAACAAAGAGAGAAATAAGCATATCATGGTAGCTGTGGACGAAGTTCACTTTCAGCGAGCAAGACTAGAGTGCACATGCATACTTTTCTTAGGACGTGTGTTCAGAGTCCCGTGTGTTCAGAGTCCTTGCAGCAAAATAAGCACATACGGACTATCTCTTTAAATTTGTCGGTTATTTAGAAACTTAACATGTTAATGGAAAGCACCTCATATTATTTGATGATGCAATTAGAAATACCTTTGTCCTACATGGTAATAATACCCTAACTCGACATGAAATTTTCACTATCTTCCGGGACCTTAGTGTACAGAGTTTAGTTGCGGCAATTTGGACTTTTTCCGCAATTATTTTAAAGACTTATTCCAGAATGTGTTATTCTTCCTCATGTTCGACACACAACACTTTTTCTTTTCTTTTAAGTAAGAGATCATATGCTGTGTAATTTAAAAAATGAGCTGCATCCTATATTTCCACTGAGAATGATAGATGAGATGTTTCTAGGGCACCTTTGGTAAATTCAGTTCGGACATGATTTGGAAAGGTACACACTTGTCTATATAAAAGGTCCCACAGTTGACAGTGTATGTCGGAGAACAAACCTATGTGAGTTTGTTGACTTTTTGTTTTACTAGTGAGGAGAGCACAGCTGGACGCCTCTTCAATAGCATGGTGGCCTGAAAGACAAGGTAACACAAGCATTCCACTTGAAAATGCTCAGCCTGACAAGATGTATGACATTTGGTAGACATGCAAAAGTCTCATGACGCCATGTCCCAAAAGACAGGAAGTCAGCGATTTTAAGGGTCATTTCTGTTCACAGAAATAAGAATCAACACACACGCACACAAATAATTGATTTGGTCTGTTTAATAATTATATATTTTACATAAAACACAGACATTGTGCCATTTTGCAGTCAACATGGCCGTTCTGTTGAACATGCAAGCCTGTGGACAGAAATGAGACAGTTAACGCATGAAAGTGCTTGATTTATTCAGTTTAATTGTGAAGTTTTGTCTACTTACCTTCGGCAAAACGGCACTTTGGTCCAGATGCTGGAAAAGGTTGGAGCAAACGCTTCGTTAGTCATCGTCACATAAAGTTGAAGTGGGGGGAGGGATTGATTGGCTGTTACCTGAGCAACTGTGATAACATTTTCAGCCGACAAGTGGCAAAATGGCCGCCCCAGAGATCGATAAAAACGGGTGTGTTTTGCTGCTTAATTCATATTCCAAAAATGCCATATTAATCTGAATCTCGTGTTTAGACTAGTGGAGTTGCATAGAACATATTGTGAAGAAATTTGGAAGGATGACTTCCCCTTTAAGTCATGGTCGTACCACATAATCATACTGCTGTAATTGGTCTTGAGAGTAAGAAAAAAAAAAAAGTACACAGTACATTTAAATGAATTTTAATAATATATTTAACAAGTAATTTTACACATTAAACAGGTCGGTTCCAGATGATAGAAGCACCATATCGTTCCCGTCCTTCACTTTCACAATTCTGGACATCACACAGCCGTCTCCTGTCTCACCCTCTTCCCTTGGTCCTGACTCCGGAAATAGTCTTTGGTGAGCACCACTTCCCTTTCTAAAGGCAGAAGAGGCTCCTCTGCTAGTACGGTGCCTTCCATTTGCTTGTGTCGCGCCAGCTTCATGGCACGGAGCAACGGAGGGTAAGGGACGTAACGCACCGGAGGATCAGGAAGGGGCACAAATTCCTTGAACTGTTGCTCGATGTGCTTGGGAACGATGCGCCAGTCATGGTACATCACTTTGTCGACTTCTTTGACCTCTTTCTCCATTTTTCCTGACAAATACACAGATTAAGATGAATTATTGTCAATTTAGGGATGATTTGTGATAGGAGTGTTTTAAGTAGGGCCCGACCAATCTGGATTTTTGTAGGCTGACGCCAATTGGGCAGAAAGAAAATTTAAAAATCAGCCGATTATTTAAAAAATACTAATTCACACTAAGTAACATACATATATGTATACTTATAGACATTGCATCTTAATGGGCATATGAAAGGCTGGAGAAGGATGTAATTCACATAGAATAACATTCTGGCAGCCATGCATTAGTCATCATAACACCAAAATGAAATTAGCAAATGTACCAATATTGGTAGCAAGACACCAATAATGCAATCTAAGCATGAATATAATATTATCAACATATATTTTACAGGCAAATGTGAGGATGGCTGAGAATGTCATTTATACTGAGTAATGTTTGGCAAACCAGTCCATTACTTCCTGCCTGGACCTATAGAGCAGCAATTACTGTTTCATGAGAAATTAAGATTATATTGACAAAACTTTGGTAAATATTAAATATCTGCTGGGTTGAGTCTTAGTTTTGAGTTAAGAGCATGTTTAAGGAAGTAAAGGAATTAAATTCTCAAGGCACTGTATTGCTTCACTTGAAAGGGTGCAAAAAAGGACCACTGATGTACAATAAATGAAAGTAACTAATTGTGACTGGCAAATGTTTTCTGGGCATAGTTTAAATTTACGATACTACTGTGGCTTACCTTTATATGTGAGGATGCCCCAGGCTTTTCCATGATCCATGTCCTTTATTTTTTTTAGAAAATGAGTTTGAACAAATATTAGTATTGTAGTCATAAATGGAACTGATCGTGTTGAGGCCATCACTGACAGTCTGCCACAATTGCCTATCAAAACCAAACGAGACTGCTCTTACCTCAGCTGTGTAGTCCACCTTGACTTTGGTGATCTGCCAGTAACTGGGCTCCGTGTGGTCCTCCAGCCACGATTTACGAGTGAACACGCGGCCCACGCCGAACATCCGCATACCGGCCAACAGAGAGAACAGGCGACTCTCGCGGCGGACATCCTGCCAAGCCAGCACGGGCAGCATCTTCCCCGTGTGAGTCCGCGTCATGGTGTCGTAGTCAAGGGCGTACTTCTGCGAGTCCCGCGGTCGGTTTTTCAGCTCCCGGTAGGCGCGGATCTTCCGAGCCATCTCTGCTATGAGACGAAGACGCTTTTTCTTCACCATGGCTCTGTGTGTGAGGACCTGTGAAGGAGATGCCTGACATCAGTGTATGTTGTTAACTCTGCAAAACCATGATGCACTCTCTGTTAATGACTCTCGTGAAGCAATCCCCATCTAAAGTCGCTGGTTGGTTATGGAGCCATGATCAAATCAAATGCAAACGCCGGTAAAAACAAATTACCTGAAGTTTTGTGATAAGAGATACAATTTCAATTGACCTCCGCAAAAATAACACGCGACTTCCGCAGTGTTGGTCCGTCAGTTAAAGGGTCCGTGTGAATTATTTGCAAATGGTTCCTATACTTCTTGACATTCCGGTGTAGCTGACAACTGTCATTCTGTACTTTGCTGCCTCCCTCCCGATACTTGTGGTATTGCGTGCTTATGTAATATTCCAATTTCTTGAGCTCGTGAACTTCTGTTTAGTTTCGCTTTAAATTATGAAAACAACTAAAATAAAACCACAACTTTATCTTTCGATGCTCGAAGTATTTAATTCCAAAAAACGAAGTTCTTTTTCTCACTTACATAATGGTGTACAAATTATCTATCAACAGTTCTAAAATATTTTCAGATCTCAATTAATAATTTGTTATAATAATGTGTGTTACTAATGCCATCCATGTGCTTGCAGCCCCTAGACTATCTGTATAAACTATGAAAGGTTGGCGTCTGTGTTATTACAGTTGTTCACAAAAGAAAACATATTTGTGCATATTCAGTATTCACTTTAATTTCATCTGAAAATCATGCTGTTGAAAAAAAACTAAACAAGTGAAAGGCCTTCAAATAATATGTTAACCGTTAAGTGAAAATGGTACATTTTTTCCTTTTTTAATCAAATGACACAATGGTAAGTGCTTGGATGCATCAATAAAAGACAAATACGTAGTGTGAAAGACCACAAACATAACAGCAACAGTTAGACTATCAGATCTGCAATCATCTTTTAGCTACTACTGGAAACAAGAGGCCTTCTGGTTCTATCGCCACCCTTGATGTACTGTAACAGAAATATTCCAGTTTCTTCAGAAAGTACAAAATACTTGTATGCATTGTAACTTAGTGGAATCAGCCTCCCATGTGCTGTACAGTTTTGCGTTTTCAATAGTGTTTCCAATAAAATAAAATAAAAAATGTAACGTAGTTGTTTTATTACAAATGACCTTCTTTAAAGTGTTAAAAAGTTGGCTAAGGTATTTGCAAAGTATACAAAAAATATTTTAAAAGTTCTCAACATGATGTAGAAGTAAATAAAGGCAGATGAATGTAACACTTATCGCCAGAGTAAAAAGAGTGTTGGTCCTTCTTTTGGAACATTTTGACAAAGTGCACTCAAAAGTAGTCCACTTATTCTTAATCTGACAAACAATATAACCAAACTGCAGAGGGCAAGAGAGGCGATTACCTTGATTAAGTGAGTGTCAGTTTAAGTCAGTTTAAGAATATGCACTATTTGCATACCAGGCAACAAAGAACATAGCTGCAATGCTCATTCCGAGCGACCCACATTTTCAGAAACCCACCCAAAATGGCCACCAAAATATAGCCAGACTTCAGTGTTACACTTGACAGTTCGTCCTCATATTAAAAAACGAATCACTGTTCATGAAGAGCAAGAGAAATCTACAGTTGACGTCTTTTTTGCTACAGTAGTCCTGCAATGGATACCGTGTGAGTGATGGGAACAAAGACGTTTTTGTGGCATGAGAAGACCATTCCCTTACGGTTACTTTCTTCAATACTGCGAGCCACTTGAAGGATAAGTTTTGAGGCAGAGATTTTAAACTAGTGGTAACAGTAACGTCTGCCTGGTTCAAACGCAGGATGTCAAGTCCAGCGGCACCTCTTCCTCTGGCTGGTCTCGGGGTCGGACGTACAGCCCTCCGAGTCGCTCTCCGAGGACGACGGGCCGGCCGAGGGAGGGACGGCCAAGCACGGGGAACGTTCGGGGATGTCGGCCATTTCGTCTGCGGCGCCGCTGTGGAGATTGAGCAGCCAACCCAGTTTGTTATGCAGCAGGTGGCGAAGCCCCGGCGGCAGGGGCAGGACATCCAGGGTGTCTGTGCAGTCCGGCAGGAGCTGGCGAAGGCGAGCGCAGCACAGGTACAAAAGGGAAGTGGGCACAGAACAGGATCGGATCACCTTCATGCTGCTTTTGGCTGCTGTGGAGCACGCCATCGGGTAAAACCTTTTGTTCTGGAGATCAGTGGCAGCAACACCTAGTTGGACAATGGAGACATTCACATCTAACTATTCATATAACGTTTATTAGACAGGTAGTGTACATTCTATGTACTATATGTACGTGAGATATATAAGATAAACATTAGATTTCGTATATCGTCACTGTCCTGTGCAAAACAGGTATGCCCAAATGTCTTCTTTTTTTTTTTTTTTTTTTAATTTTCACGTGAATACATTTGACATTTCACATAGCCTACACTTTTTTGCCAATCTATTGAACTGTTAAGTGGAAGCCTGCTGCCGCTTTAACTCACTTTTAAGTTTTGCTTATCTTAACCAGAATCCCGTGTCACATTGTTGCCACATTGACTCGGCCATCTTAGTGATGATTACATAAACGGACGAAAATCCACTTCTGCCTGTGCTTAGTCCCTCTTTTTTTTAAGTTTCCCATCTAATGTCATCAAAACGGACATTTGAGAAAGCACTCTTTTCACTGACTTGTGCTAATGCTAAATAATAATACAGATAACGAGCAGCAGCTCACACAACCTCGAGTGGCCACCAATTTGCAAAGACACTTTTGTATGCAATTATTAGAGTTCGTAATAACTTTATTTCCGATAATCCAATTTTTATGCAGTGGTTGGGTATGTGTCCCCACAGAATTTGTGCATTTTTTTGAGGGGGCATCATGTGCATCTATTAAGCAAATATCTGAAAGAAAAGTGCGCAACCAATTTAGGCATTCAGAAATTAGCATGTGTGGTTAAAATATTCCACTTCATTCTTTTAAACTTACCTATGCACTTGCGATTCTTGAAAAATGTAAGTGTGCCATGCCACGTGTCCAAATGAATGCCAATGATAGAGCCCTGGCCAAACCAAGAGGAAAAGTTCATCTTGTCTCCTTTATGATGCAACAAACCTGTCCAAAACAACGCGACATTAGATGTCTGCCTCTGTATCAAGAACTATTGATAGCTTGTATATTAAAGTCTAAAAACAGAAGTTGCTTAATCAACATGCTTGCATTAGTTTTGTTCAGAATGGAGGCTTGTACCAGTGTAAGACAGACCCCAGCTGTCCACATCTTTTCCCAAAAGGCTGCAGAACGAATGCCTGTATTTGTCAAGGTTGACATCAGAAGTACCGATTCCAACCATCTGGGACAAGTGACAGTTTAGAGAACAAATCCACTTAAGCTTCATGACAACAAAATTGGTTTCCATTATTCCAGCCCGTGCGCATACCATGTCTGTTCCATAAACGGGGGACGTCATCTTGATTTCCCAAAAGTGTTGCCCATCCGCCAGCTCCTTGGAACCACGGATTGCAGCCGTGCCGCAGCTGTACTCGGAGTGAAAGTTGACTTCGCGATTGTCGCAGCTCAGTAATGTTGCTGTTGATCGGCTGCCGGCATCCCAAACCCAGTCAAAATCTAAAATGGTCCAAACAGTCAAGATTTAAAAATCCACCGGGATACACTAACAATGCATCCCACACTATAGTAGATCTGACCTTGATCATTCTCTCCACAGTGACAGTCTTTGACTTGGTAAAAACCTTGCCGGTGATGGATAGTCTCAGCCTGGTAGTCGCAGCCACAGTAAGACTCTCCGGTCACGGGCACAGCGCTGGGCACGGGATGGACCATCACCGCCGAGTAGTCAGCTTCCGAATCCGAATCGCTGTACTTGAGAGCGTAGAGGAATTGACAGGAATGCAGAGCTCATTCATTTACTCAGCATCTCAGTTACAGATAAGTGCTAACCTCCAGGCGCTCATAGCCCCATCCGTCACTTTCCGAGGCCAAGACAAGCGCTCTGGCATCAGCATCTCGCCGTATTCCACCCCAAACGTATCGCCAAGCGCGGCTGTTCCTGCCTCGTCTGGACATGGCAGCAACGAGGATCTTGACTCTCACTTAGCGGTCACGTTGAATCGAGATGCTAAGGTGTCAAACAGCATCTGTCCAGCGGCCGCAAGAGGACAAATGATTTTTAATGGTGAACCCAGTGACTTAATCATCTGATCAAGTGTGATGAAATACAATCTTGTAGCACCCGGTCAGCATCTACGTGACGTACTAATTTTAAATTAGGTTAAAAACTATTTAACAATACAAATGTTCACATTCTGGATGGTTGCATATCATCATGTGATGCTTGTTTTTTTTCCCCATTTTGATCATCGAACCGAGTGACCGCTTATAAGCAACTATTTCGATATTAGCTTTTTTTTTTCACTGTTAAATTGACTCACTTCATAACGGTTATTTTTGCTGTATCCGAATGTGTTGAACACAGACTTAACTATCAGAGAACGTGTGGCTAATTTCCCATATACAATGAAAATGCAAATATACATTACAAGCTAGTTAGCTTTGGTTGGCTACTATAGTAGCATTGTAGCATCAGCGTTACCTGCCTGTTGGCGACGGAACGGAGAATCTTCATTAAAGGCGCATATCCAGAGCCGACGAAGGAATGTGTGACTGTATGCTTTGTATTTTTGCGTGACCCAGTTTTCTTATAGTGCGATCGTAAACAATAACATGCAAGCGGATATGGAGCTCAGTCTGCACTCAGCGCCTTCCCTTTCCGGAAGTTTTCAATGGAAACAATAAAAATAACTATGAATGAATTAGGCGGTTAAATACTTATAGTAATTTATACATACGCTATTACATGTTTTATGCAATGATGTCATCATAAACTGGTCATACAACAAAGCAGCATTTAATATAATACACAAATAAATTGCAATATAATTTACCTTAAGTGTGAATAATGGCAGGGAAATCATTGATATTTTGTAAATGATCGACAGTATTACATGAATGTGTTTTATTCCTGCTCTAAAGTGATCGTGAAGGTCACAAGTGGAGAAAAACAAGTTGCTCAACCTGTTTTCTCCATTTACCTTTCCTGTCACGCACGACAGCAAGAACTATGTTGCTAATTTTCATCTGAAGCAAACAAAAAGTAACATTTGAAAATGAATCCTTTGGGATTATGTTTTCTCTAAAAAAAAATCCTTTTAATCTGAAGTCAATTGGACTCGATTTTTAAAGAAATAGCTTGACTACAATGTTCTGGAGGAGGATGAGTTTTATTTGGAAATCTGACTAGCACAGTTGAACAGTGACCTTGAAACAAACAAAATCAAGACAGCAGCACTACAGGTTGACAATAATAGTGTTTGAAGATGCCATAGTAAACATAAATTCACTTGCACACATGATGCACTCAGATCACACGCACTTTCAACTTCATGCATGAAGCATGAACATGTGGACATCCTCCATTAATAAATCACACTACATCCAGAGGAATTTCAAGCACTTTGAACAATTACCAACAGTGCGGTTACTCTAACTATACACAGATAATTTATATATTTTTATGTATATAGGGTATTTAATAAACAGTACTCCATTTAGACAGTTTCATAAAGTCTTCATAGCGTTCCATAAATAGCAAAAAAAAAAGTTGACAGCTCTTCACTGCTGTGATTCAAAAATGGTCCCCAAAAAGAACATTAAAATAATGAAAATACTGATGTGCACAACTCCGCTGTAGTGTCGGATAAGAGTGACAAAAGCAGAAATTAAAGTAGGGTGTTGTTGGGTGGTGGGGCGGGGGAAATGAACGTTGATACTCAGCACACCACAGACTGATTACTACATTTACAAGGGGTGACCACTGTACAGGATAAGATCAGACAACACATCAGGCAGACTGTCCACACATCATCCCACAACAACCAACATCTTCATGCTCGCTCTGTACACCGCACCTGACACAACTGGATGGCTTGAAAAATACAATTTGGACAGATCACAACTATTGATGACACAACTGCCAGGTCCAACGGCGACGCGCCTCAGCTTGCCATCCCATCCTGTCAGGCCCTCTTGGTGTCATGGAAGTTGGTGAAAATCTATTTGTTCTCGCTGCTTCAATGTGGAATGAATGAAATGGCGCTGGTGTGGACGCTTATTTTGTAGATAGGATAAGAGCCACGATCAGGCCGTAAAGCCCCAGCACCTCGGCGAAGATCAGGATCAAGATCATGCCCACGAAGAGGCGGGGCTGCTGGGCCGTGCCTCTCACGCCGGCGTCACCTACGATGCCGATAGCGAAGCCGGCCGCCAGACCGCTCAGGCCAACACTCAGACCGGCGCCCAGATGGAGGAAGCTTCTGTTGAAGGAAACAGAAATGATAGGTGAAAACATGGAACAAAAGGTCCAAACCAATAAAGGCACCTTCCATGTCAGTGTGCTTAAAGTGGAAGTCGAAAATGTTTTTCACAATAGTATGTTCTATGCGCCCCCGCTGGTCTAAACATGGCATTCTGATTAATATTGCATTTGTGGACTATGAATTAAGCAGCAAAATCCACCCGTTCTTAACCATCTTTAGGAAGCGGCCATTTTGCCACTTGCTGTCGACGTCATCATCAGTGGGGTGACAAGGAAAAATGAAGGGAATGTTTGGAATACAGCAATGTGACAGACACAGCTGTGCTTTGTGGGGGCTTGGAAAAAGCTAGCAAGCAAGCAAGGCGTACCGTCAACAAGTTGCAGTACGCTAGGTGTGTCGGGACAATTGGACGAGATCTGATACAACACAGTCCGCCTTCACAAATGATCATAATGCTCAATTTTGATTGAGAGGTATTCATGTAGCTATATCTTCATTGTTGAAGTTTGTAGCGGGCTCAAGATGAATCATACAGAGATGTGAGCGCATGCCTCTTATTCAGCCATACAGTAAACAGTAAACTACTCATAGGAGACGGGGAACGAACCCTGTCCCTATTCCTGACGTGAATAGAAAAAAAAACAAAAAACAAAAAAAAAACTGAGCACTTCATGTGCCCCGATATTTTTTATTACTGCATAAATTAATAGATTTAATCCTAAATATAGTACCAACGCTTAAATATTTTAAACTCAATTTACATAACGGCAAAAATAAATGGCTTACAGGTGATTCGATTCAATTTTTTTTTTTTTATTTGTCAAGCAATAATAAGGATTCAGTCGGGCCACTCAGCAGAGCCAGATTGAAGAAGAACCCTTCTAACGTCCGCAAACAACCCAGGCTAAACTTACAGTAGCTCCTGCTGACATAAAAAGATTTTAGTACAGTTGAGATGCATCACTTCAACATACTCCTTGACGCCAAATACTACTTTGCCATTAGCCATTGCTGCTATGCGAGTCTTTCAGCAAGTAATTACCTTTGTAAAGGCTGAATTTTTGACACAGGTTTTGCATTGGAACTCATTAGACTATGTAGATGTGCTTTATGTTATAGTCAATGTGACTACATTTTGCAAAGAGGCATCATTTATAAAATCTTGGTCGAAAAAAACCCACACACATCTTAAATGAATGAATTCATGACGGTTGTTTGATTGCATTGGCTTTTCAGATAATTCGGCTCTTGTAGAGTATTCCAACTTAGGCACGCCAGTAAACATAAAACCCCGTGTTCAGACAGCAGCAGTCCGTATGTGATGATTCTTACTTGTAGAGAGTGACCCTCTCTGAGATGTTGTTTGCTATCAGCACTGCCACCACCAGACCGTAGATGGCGATGATACCCGCCATGACCACAGGAATGATGGACTTCATAATGAGCTCCGGCCTCATCACCGACATGGCAGCGATGCCTGTGCCGCTCTTCGCTGTTCCATACGCCGCACCTAGAGCTTAAGGAGAAAGATGTGGCTAACTGTTAACAGTCCTTTTTTTTTTTTATGTTCACAATGCAACACATTGTGATCACTAGGTGTCATTTTAAAGTGTGAAAAGTGAAATTATAGCTCAGACACACTGGAAGCAAACAAATACACCACAGCAACTCCTCTTCTCACTTGATGCAGTAGGAATGTCACCTCACTTTTAAGCATTTGTTAATTAATGGGCATTGAATAATAACACTTGTTTTCATTGCTTGGGACAGAAAACAACCAACATGTAGTGATTTTTTCTGCTTATGATTCCAAGACTAAGTAAATGGTGAGCCATTTGCTATGAGTGCATCATGCAGCAACACTGCTGGGTCGTCTAATTTCTTTTAGTGGCTGGAGAGGAAGAGGACGTCACTTCTATGTCCAGTTGGTCAATAAATGAAGATATTAGGCAAATGTCATATACTACACTTAATGGTATTGGATTTAAAACCATTCTGAAACTGCAAAACAAGTAAAGCTAATCCTGACTGAAGTGATGATGCTTTTGACCGATTGTTTATTAGTGTGGTTGTAGTTTTCTGTGGTCGTATAAATCCACATTTTTAAGTGTCTTAAATGAATCCAACTATAATAATTACAAATACCTCTCAGGATGATGCAATATAGAGTGCAAAGTACAACCGCACTAATAAACATCTAGTTAACTTAAGATAACTCTGGTAGTAAGATTATGTTTGTTTTTTGTTGTGTTGAAACCTGAGTGTTGCTTCAGTCTGTGACAGCAAGACGGGAAACTCAATTTAAGGCCAACAATATTACATTTTATATTTGATCGGGCCATGCTTTTTGCCGAACATTAAAATTGTAGCCCGTTCCTGCTATTTTCACTTAGGTCCATGTTATCTCATTCTAAATTAGAAACAATATTCATGCTTTTGTCTCCTCCTCTGTTTTTGTTGTACGAACTGTAAAATATTACTTTATACAAGTATAGATGTGTTATCTATGTGCAGCACTTTGTGAGTCCTCTCTGTGCTATATACTGTAAGTGAAATGTGCTTACTTTACTTACATTTGTGTGGTACGTACAAGTACAGGTTGTTTGTAGTCGAATGACCAATTTCATTTTATTACAAC
This sequence comes from Filicampus tigris, assembly GCF_054856515.1. NCBI lineage: Eukaryota > Metazoa > Chordata > Actinopteri > Syngnathiformes > Syngnathidae > Filicampus > Filicampus tigris. The sequence goes on along the minus strand of NC_141232.1, from coordinate 11,573,584 downwards.
TATCCTTGACAAGGTCACTTTTAGGTGTTTCACAAGCATCAAGCCTTATATTGTATGCCACAAGTACAGTGGGCTTTTAATATATTCTCAAAGCAATTTAATACGGTATTTAACATGTGGCTACAACGCGTGTCAAATTTGAGGCCCTGGGGCCAGACTTGGCCTGCTTCTTTATCTCACCTGGCCCACCAGACCAAATCATGTCTATTTCACATAACTTGCTGAAGTCTTTACCAAACTTGCAAATTGTCTTCACTTTTAATGACACTGCGGTAATGTGAGCATTAATCCGTCTCCAAACCCTTTTTTGAGATAAATGAAACAATAAGCGAACAAACTATTTTCCTTCGGATTATAAAACTAGTTATCCATCAATGTGTTATCTACATGTAATATGATGAGGTGACTGCATATTGTGACACACACAAATGCATAAACATAGGTGACTAGTCCAGGCTGTACCCCCGCCTATTGCCCAAAGTCAGATGGGATTGGCCCTAGCATACCTGCGATTCTCGTGAGGATGAGCAGAGCAAAGAATGCATGGATAGATGGGTTCAGTTAGTACAGAACCTCTGAGTTAAATCCTAAGCACACTGACGTTGACATCCCTGGGCCGAAATGTTAATCCAAACTCCGACTGGACATAAAAGGTGGTGTCCTCCACTTTTCCAGACAGTTGGATGAAACGCACCGGGTGTACGCTATGCTCCTCGCCCAATGCATGTCAAGCAAGAGGCCCTCACGAATGAATGAGTGGACGTGTGCTTTTCTCCTTCCCTGTCATTCAGTGACATCAGGCCTCAAACAGCCTCTTCTCTAATGCGTGCGATTCCATTCAAAACGGATAATCGAAATGCGAGAGCATTATTTCAGACTATATCCTCAATATTACAGTGTATTAGACGTCGTTCAATCCGATGACAGCCGATCTAGCATCAGCTGTTGGTCGCTCGCTTGTTTCGACAAAGGCCGGGTGGTAGCAAACCGTCCCCCGCCTAATGACACGCATCCCCTGCTAGTGTACGAACCGTCAGCACTTCTTACTCAATTCGATCGCGCTTAACTAAACACGCAGCCGATGTTTGCGGTCACCGATTCGGATTGCAGCGCAGGTGAAGCTACTGATGAACATCAAATGTCAAGCGAAGAAGCAGTTGTAGTTACCACTGAAAACCATGGCCGCAGAGGCTCCCATCACAGCGAAGAAAGGCGAGTACTCGGGGCTCTCCTCGGATGACATTCTCGCAGTATTTACGGGCCCAAGAAGCGACGTTAGAAGATTCTCTTAGCGTTTACCTCTATCCCACCGTCAGCCTCGGACAGATTTGAAAAGGGAGTGTTGCCACAGGCTACAGCAGGCTAGAGAACCGGTGCAGAAGGGGAAAATGGCGAAACGGAAAAAGTCACATGACGAACCGACTCGGAAGGAACCATTTGTTAGGATTCGGGGGTGCTTGACGCCATAATTATGGAAATATACTACTTTAATGGTAACATTCAACGCCCTGTAAATCCTTAGAGATAATATAATTTGAAGTCATTTGAATGCATGCCTCTAATTAAAGCAGATTGATGGACGACATTACATGTTCTGAGTAGAATGAACCGAGTTTATATAGTGGTATATTCTGCTGCAAGTGCCTTACCTGCAGTTCAGCCAGCAGCGTACACTACATTTGTTTTAAACACTACTTTTTAGCTACACAAACACAAAACCTGTAAATATACATTATAGCGAAATAAAATAGTCTTCATAGAACTCCCCAAATATTATTATAAATGTTATATGCTATAAAATAAGACTTTTTTCTAAATTATGGCCAACCTTTCAGTTGCAGGCTCTTCCTGGGAAAATATGTCCGTAATGTGCTCCATTTCTAATGTTGTTCACTTTAGTAAGAATATACTTAATCGAATTAATTCGACTACTCTTCAAATAGATTGGCCACAGTTCATCACGCATTTCTGCAAACTGAGCTCTATTAACATCCTACAAGACTTTGTTTTGAACTCTACAGAAGCAGCTTTACAGTCTGGCAGGCTAGTGTTGACTCACTGAGAAGGTTCTGGGTTCTAGTCAGCAATTTGGCCTTTTGGTGCAGTGTTTGAATCAGCCTTCCTCCCATGGGCCAAAATGTGCTAGCCAAATTCATCTGTGACTAACCTATTTCCAAATTCATCTGTGACTAACCTATTAGGTGTGTATATTTTGAAGTCATGTACTAGACTGATTACATTTCCTTTTCCTGTGCTTCTCCTTAGCCTAGTACAGAATAAAATGTATATTTTATAAGGAAATTGATGAATTCATTGGCTCAAATTCCATACATGCTAAAAGCTAGGAAAAACTAACACACATTACAGATGGACTGTATTTTAATGAAAGATCAGATTAAAATTATACTTTAATGAAAAGAAGCAGACAATAAAAAAAAAAAATCACCATAAATATGATATATAATCCTAATCACACATTGCTCAAACATGATTGAGTACATGGAGCTACAAAGGGCCTCTCATTGTTACACCACACAAACACATAGAGGCTAACTCGAGAATGTCAGCAAGTTGTGGATATCCTAATTGTGCAGGTAAAACTCCAGGTATACACTGCAAACACAAACTTGAAATTCAGTCCCTGTGAGGACACTTCGACTAAAAATCAAATGATCAAATTCAAGCATCTGACGCCTACCAGAGAGCCAGTTCTACTATTGACACACCCAGTCTTGACTAAATATGTGCTCTTTATCATCCCAAATTCCCCACTGAGCTGAATGAACAAGTATACACATACGTACACACTCACACATACCTACAAGCAGAAGATATTTCAGTTTTAAAATTACCCGCAGGAAATGTGTATGGGCATGTTACCATTACTAATTCAACAACTTGTAAAATTGAAGTAACTGATCTTTATATAAAAACAGAAATCATAATTATTCAAAAATAAAAACGGCTTCATCAATTCACTTGCATAATCTGCGTCTCAGCCAGATATTACTAAATCGGCAATATAAATTTAGGAGGGGAAAAACAAAACAAAACAAGGATGCCAATGCAAGGTCACTGTTGTTTGACTTGCACTGGCCTTAACCCTACCAAGTGAGTCTTGCTTATTGATCACTGATAAGAGGTTCATCACTCAAACACACGCCTAAAAATCCAATAACCACACACGTGCCCGTGAGTTATTCCACGCACAAACCCTACAGTCATTCACACCTGCCCCAAGAACAACTAGCAATTGGGATTGCATGATCAGAAACCTTGCTGTGGCTGCTGGAAAACACACAAGAAAGGAGGAAGATAAGGCATCACATGCTATTCATGGCAAAGCCATAGAGAGTGAAAGTGTGGCACAGCGATGGCTCGAACGCGGGATGAGGAAGCTACACTGGAACCCTGCTAAGACGAGGGGATGCAACTTTGAAAAAAAGTCATGGAGAACAATGAAGATTTCCCGCTCAGTCCCAGCCGTTGTCTTTGATCATGTGGGACAGCTCAATGATGTACTTCCCTTCCTTGTACTTCTGACTCAGTTCAAAGGCTTGTTCCTGTAAAAAGGAGATGTCGGTCGTTAGGACAGGAAGATCAAATACCATTCCAATGTTTTGCAATCTAAAGCTCTCATCTACCACAACAGTTTTCATTTTTTGCACAACACAAAACAGTGCAACTTGTGCATCAAACACAGATGCATTCTGACTATTCTGCGTGCATGCACAGACGCTTACATATTTCCAGCCCAGGGTGGTGTGACAGTTTTCACAGTAGATATCAGCCACTGCATGAAGTCCCGTGAGCAGCAGCCTTTCCTCTGCCGGACCACAGCCAATGTTCACCCTGAAAATCATCAAACAGCAGACAGATGTCCTAATTTGCTGAAACCATACAGTCATGCTTGGGTGGCACAGAAACAATGACATTTTGGAGGACTCAACAAACTAAGACTGAAATTAGATGGACTGCGTTATTTTCAGTGATTAGATCGTATCGTCAGGTCAGAGCCAGTGTATTACTGACCTACTAAACCAACAGCAGCATAGCTAACACCCAACTTCAAGGTCCACTCAAGAGTAAATCAAATTATCTGTGCACTATCACATTTGTGTCAACTTGTCTGATACTGGGAAACTGTTAAAGCTATAACTGGACTAATTCAAAAATAAGAACGGCGGGGAAAAAAAAACATTTCGATCCTTAACCTATGGAATTAGTCGAATGAGAACAATTTTGACCTTAATGCTGATTAATGAAAGTAAATTAGTTTAACATCAAAAAGTAATACTGAAATGAAAATACTCACACAGAGTTGAAGAGGTAAGCTCTGCCTTGACTTCCTTGGAAAGACTAGGCAAGACAAAAGAAAAAATCAAAGATCAAGAAAATATTTCAAGGCTATCTTGGAACCTAACCAGATCTTGAAGGTTTTTAAGTACAATTGTAACAGTTTCACCTGACAATTAATCTATGTTACAGTCAGAGATTGTCCTAGACTCTGATGATGACAGCAGTGTCTACATTATTTCTCATTTTCACAATTGAAGCATAGGGTGTAAAAGGTGAAACTATATTTCTTGCACTTTATTTACACATACAAGTTGTGCGGAAAAAAATCTCAGAATTTCCCATTTAGAGGATAGTGCAGCAGTGCACTCAGTGCGTATGGAAATACAACAAAAGGGTGTCAACTGACCTTCGAGATTAAATCATCATGGTTGGCCAGATGGGCGCGGCAGTGCACACAGCTGTAGCGGCGGTGGCAGGAGTCCAGGTAAGCCTGGAAGGTCTTAGCTTTTGTCAGCTTCACCATATCTGGGGAAGGAAAGGGTTGCTACATTATTCTTGCTCATGCAGTTCTTTCTGAGAAACATCCCTGTGTCGATGATGATGTCAACAACAGTATGTACTGATGAAGATAGACAAGGGAACACTTTATTGTATAGCCCAGTGACTTCCGACCGGGGTCCCACGGTGCACTAGTGTGCTGTGAGAGTCATCAAGGATGCCGCGGAAAATGATCTTTGTTCATCCATCTATGACAATGACATAAGAGTTGAGTTGTCCCGTTGTTAATAAATTCAGACAAGATCATCATTTCCGTCGTCCTACCTTTTTGTGACGTTTTTGTTTGCTGATGTGCCGTGAGATTTTTCGAATTTAAATTTGTGGCTTGTCTCAATCATGTTTGGGAACATTGCATTAGTGTGCTGTGAGAGATCATCAGGTGTGCTGTGGGAAATTATCAAATTCTACTTAAAATTGTTAACTCCAAAAAATTTCATTAGCCAAATAGTATAACTGCCTAAGTCATTTTTAATTTACTTTCTGTGTAGATTCCCAGTCTTCCAGGTCATGTAATCTGAAAGAGTGAATTGAGCAAACTGGACTGTTCTTGTTCCATCAATGTCTGCTTTCATAACTGAATAATTCTATTAGACTGACGTTATCCGTGTATTTACCTTTTTTCTTTTTGCATTTCTTGTTTGGTGGTGTGTCACGAGATTGATTTTTCGAAAGTAAACTGTGCCTTGTCTCAATAAAGGTGATACTTGTATAAACAACAGTATTTGATAGCAACTTGGTTTTGTTTTACAATTGCATGGAAAGAAAATTTAAGTTGGCTCAGTCAGTGCACGTACAGCATGGCCAAATCTGAAGTCACACAAGCAAGAGTTATGCTCGGACATGTCTATCGTTGGCATCCTCCTTCAACATAGAAAACAGTTTGCAAAATCAATCGCCCCCAATTCGACTTGGTATGATAACACCACCCCGATTTTGGCATTATGCACAACATCACAGGGTCTAAGACACAATACAGTAACCTGATCGGATCGATCACCACCCGCTCGGACCTAGCCTGTTTTAAGTTAGCATGTTGACTAGCTCCGCACTGTCACAACATTGCAGCAGCTCAATTGCGCACTGCAGCTTCTTCCCGCATTTAGCCACTTACCTCCTGTTGTCAGGACTCTTCTCTGCCTACACACGGTGGATCAATTTGACTGTCAGCAGAAAAAAAGATAGACGAAAACAGTCCGGAGCGCAAGTTGGGCTCACAGCAATAGTAGACCACGCGTTGACGTCTCACAATAAAGACAATACAGACAGCTTCTGTTTATGACATGCGTTGCCGTGTTCCTTTGTAAAATGCAATCGTTTCCAAAGAATATTCTTCGTTAAAAAAAGGTGCTATATTCGACAAAGCTGGCAATTTGTCAGGTTCGTGACTAATTGCACCGCGGACGGATGAAAAATGTGGTTTGTTTATGAAAAGACAGTTAGGGGGAAGTCTGAAGCACATGGGAGGGAAAAACAAAAGATTTGGACCAATAGGAGCTGTGGAATAAGCTTTAGAATGTGGGTCAACCAATCAGATTGGATTTCACGTGAGCTCGTTCGTACTGTTCCCAAAGCAGCTTATAATTTCCTGCTTTTGGTTTGGGGATTCGGGTCCAATTTACAGTAATTCACTGCACTATACTTTCCCCCTATTTGTCCACATTGTTAACGGAATGCCTACTCTTGCATTTAAAATATTTTTGCAGGGCATTCTATACACTTGAAAGTTTGAATTATTGTATAATTTTATATACTATTCATAAACGTCCACACTAGTTTTAATTTCGCTGTAAAACGTGACCAGAAAGTATCCTTGTTGTGTTATACACTACGTTGTATAGACCTAACTCAAATAAGTGCAAGGATAAATGTATTTTTAAGTAAAAGTTAAGCCCAAGACCAAGGGTCACAAACTTTTTTGAGAGCTGTTTGGGCAGTGTCTAATGCGAAAGGCTAATATTAGAAATACTATACTATATTCTATTTGATAAACACTTCTGAAAAAACGAAATTGCTGGAATTACCTATTAGTATTTTTTATAATAGGTATATAATAGATACCTATTATGTTATTATTAATACTTAGTGATCATCTATCTGATTAATTGATGATTTTTCAAGGTAGGAATTTTAATATGTAACACTCTAGAGATCTCTGTAAGTGTGATCATTTTTACATTTCTAGGAAATCAATGTCCCATGACTTTAGTGGATACGTGGTGCCCAGTGTCACCTGCCCTAGTCTAACGGACAAAAAAAAAATCATACTTGTTTGACACATGTAATTTTGCAATGCTGTATGCTACGTTACCTAAGCAACCCATTGCAGATTACATTTCTCAAAGAATCAGTCATGCCACATTGCCAAAACCATTGGGCTCTTGATCAGAACTTAAATATTTTTGCAATTTGAGAAGTGCCATTCAGTACTTGCCCACAAGCAAGTTGAATTCCCCTGCTGGAGGAATACCTTTTCTCCTTGAAATGTTGACATGACTCCGCAATGACCCATTCATATTCCATTAACCCACTTGTCCCATTGCAAGGCACAGCTAATCGGGTCAGAAAAATACAGCCTTTGTTCTCTCTCTAGAGACTGTTTGATTAATACCACAGCAATGTGGTCAGACTTTGACCATGGTTTGGAAAAGTGAACACACCCTTTTTGTCCTTTCTATATTTACTTCTTTGTTAACATTCTCATTATGTTATCACATTGAAACACACAATTGATAATCATACGTTCAGTACAGAAGATTATTCATTCAAGTAATGACAAAGTAATCGCAGTCTTATCATGAGGAATGAGCTGTTAGGTCACATTGCTAGGAAATGTTAATGTAATACTGAGCTGTGTCTGGAAGATTATTGGTGGAGACTGTGGAAATGAATCAGTCGTACTATAAATGAGTAATCCTGAAAAATTTGCCAGACTGTTCTGACACTTAATATGAGGTTCTTGCTTTAAGTCTTTCAATCTTCGTGCACCAAAAAGCTGCCATTTATGAGGTATTGTGTACTTCAGATGTGGCGAAGTCACCCCTCTTGAGTGTTTCTGAGGAGGTAGCTAGACAGAAGCGAGGGATAGTCACTCATCACCCCTGTTGCCCCGACTTCGAATGCCGCTCTTATGTCTTCATCTGTGTTGCACACAAACAAATGCACCTGCAAAGTTACAAAGTAAAATGTTAACCAAAAACTACCCTGGAGTATTGTGACATATTCAGCACGACAGTACTGGAATATAACATAACGAATTGACACGCGTGTTCTATCATTCTTCGGAAACAGTTTTATACAGATACACTCATCGTTTGTTACACAAGATGCTGCTGTATTAGTGATGATTACCAGTGTCAATCGGTCATTTGAATCACATGCTCACAAGTTATCAAATCCTTCCTTAGCAAGCTATGGACACTTGTCATTTTTTACTCCCCTGAAGCAATCTCATTCCTGTGTGCAGCTGTAACAAGGTGATTTGGTCTTCAATTGTTTTCACACTAAAACAATTAGGAGGCCACTCATGGCCCAACTACGAGGGTGAGCTCATCCCTGCAGAAATGACATCAGGACAGCGCAAAAACACTCACTGTGGTGGTGTGTGATCTATATAGTTTGGATGAACTCACTCATTTAATGCTTTTGGGGTCTGAGTTATAAGGTCATGCATGACATATTTGTCCAGTTGTTATTCATCCAATAGAGGTTAAAATAGACAATAGCGTCATACCTGAATTCCACGGGCTGCAAGATGTTTAAAGAGACTCTTCCTCATAGTTACTCTACAATCATGAAAAATGTCAACGTTAGCCATTTTGACAAAGGTTGTGAAAATAACTCATTTACTTCAGGGGATGCTAGTCAGAGAAAACTGGTGAAGTACTTAAACTTTACATTTTCAAAAAATTGAAAAAAACATTTTCTATACTACTAGTCTTCACTTCCTATAACAGCCAACTATTTGAAATGCAGAACGAGAGAGGTTAAGAAAGGATTCACTGTCTCACTTTTCTATTAAAGTGACGATCAATCTGTTCCTCAAAATGTTCTTCTCAGGAATAAACGTCCTGCGCACATAAAGACAACGAATTGGCACACTTGCAATGTAACAAACACGTTGCAAATTTTACGCTACAGGCGAGATAGGATGAAAGTAGATCAATGTAGAGTTCCAAAGGTGGTTTGCACGAGACACCTGTTAATTATGCGCGGCAGATAGAACTGCAATAAACTCTCTCCCAGTGGCACAAAGGGCAGCAGGCCGCTGTAGAAGAGGAGAAGCAGTAGCACACCTCGGTATAAGGAAAAACTGTATGGCATGGCTCCATTCTAGATGAGAAAGAGAGAGAGAGAGAGAGAGAGAGAGAGAGAGAGAGATCACCATTTAGATGAACACATTACTAATCAACTAAGACACACTGTAATAGGACACTTTGTTAGGTAAAGCCCACACAATTAGCTGATTCAAAAAATCATCTATGCTGTTTTGATTCCAGAAGTAATCGCACTTGACTTTAATCAAAGTGTGTGTATATATATATATATATTTGAATCTGGTAAAAAAGAAGTGCTCATATTGAGAAGAAGACAAAAATGACGTTACATGCTGCTCGCTGTTTACAGGGGACTCAAGTCGAAATTTGTCTCTATAATAATATGTTCTATGGGCCTCTACTAGTTTAGAAACAATATTCTGATTAATATTGCGTTTATGGAAAACGGGGGCGCATAGAACACATTATTGTAAAGAACATTTTGCACTTGCCTCCCTCCTTGAGAGCTAGCTTGCGTTGGCGCAATTAACTTTTACGCTAACAAAACAATGTTCCCATAGCTTTGTAAAACATTGTGAACAAATGAGAATAATACATATATTGTAAGGCTTAACTTCCATTCACCGTTTTGCGACATTTGCTCAAGATTCTTGAGTTCACAGAGGCCCAGACAGTAATCTCCTCCCTGTGGTAGCGTTTCACCAGCTCAGACACCTACACAAACAGGTTTACAGTTAAAGTAAGGCAAAAGTCTGACTATTTGAGCCTCTCCGTTTTCATATACCGTACACTTTGCTTTAATCAAAGGGAACAACACGTGTGGATGAGTGTGAAAAGTGCAAATGTTCAACTGTGAGGATACAAACTGCAAAGCTTATTACAGATGGAACTTTAACTAAATATTTCCTAAAGGACACTAAAGGTTATACAGCCATACAATGAACAATGCTTTGAATGACAAATGACGCATTTTGAGCTTCACATTCGTTTTTTTGTTCGTAAGGAATTGTGTGTGTGTGTGTGTGCATGTGTGTTGCCTTTTCTATCAACTGGTTGTTGTTCTCTTTAATTTCAATGCTAATTGGAATCTCTGGGAACTTTCTGAACACATCCTCCAGCAAAGTAAACTTCCTGTCAGAACCACCGCTGTAGTGACCTGGTGGGCAGAAGGCATGACAAAGATGGTGACTTCACACACACGTACTTTTTAAACATTTCGCTTGACTTGTTTTTCTTGCCACTTGTTAATAATCTACTCTATTGGAGTATCTCACCTGCATAAAACGTCAACTCAAGCCTCTCCTTGTACAAAGGTAAATCCTGAAAAAAAGCCAGAGAAAGAACATTTAATGTGTTTCACTACAAGAGTTATATACGATAGCTAAGAGAATAATGCTCAACTGTGAATGCTCGCATTGTCAGAGACACAGTATTAATATGATAAAGTTTAATCTGGTGGTTGTAGTATTCAGTACTGTAACACTGCACCATAATTAACAGAAGAATAGAATGGAGTAGAATCGACTCGACTGAATATACGGTATTGATTCCGTGCAATGCGTTGCATATAAATGAGTTTTTTGGCTGTTATACATACAGCCCCGTGGAAACGTTTTTGCCTCCTTCCTGATTTTTTTTTTTTTTTTACACATTTATCATGCTTAAATGTTTCTAATCAAGCCAATCTTAAAATCGCACAAAGTCTATCCAAGTAAATCCGAAATGCAGTTTCAATACATAAAATAAGAAACCATACAATGTTAGTGACAGTCCTTTCTTTTCTCCCACCTGAATGCTGACTGAAGAGATGGTGATGTCATGGCCTGTCTGCCTCAAAAGATTCTCATCATGTGACACAACCACATATCCATCATGCGTCAAGTGACAATCCAGTTCCAACATTTGCGTTCCTTGCGCCACTGCGCTGCAAATTAGGAAAAATAATGTTAGGGGTTGCGATACATGTGTTTTTGCAATGCACTTTAACGTACAGCATTGCCATTCAGGCATTTGCATTCAAATCTTTTGACAACAATTACAAGATGGCCCCTAATATCAGACAGTTAGTTAGGTTCAAAAGAATTTAGATAATTTTGCCTTTTTACACAACCACAATGAATTAGAAATAAAGATGCAATTAAAGTGCAGGCTTTCAACTATATGTCTGACAAAAATATGGTATTCAATCTCGGAATAGCAGTTGGTTTATGCAGAGTACTCCATCAAAGAATTTGTGTGTGGGGGGGGGTTAATTTATTAATATATATGTTCTAATTTACTATATCATACTCACTGAGTGAAGGCCTCCATGGTGCTTTCTATCCGCTCACCACATCCTGTTAAAACAGGAAGCAATTATCATAACAAACATCTACCTACTTAATCATTGTTAGAAGACCAAATGATAACACTTGATCAATTTTCTTTTTCCTGTTAGGTTTTATTTAGTTACAGCTACTGCAAAACTTTTAAAGATTGACCACGGCTGTATGAGACAGTTTTAGCAAAAGTCCTACATTTTTGCAAGAAAGATCTTATTGGCTACAGCCACTACGCCTAAAGACGCAAGGCTAAATTTACGCTCTATAAAGCCTCCTGGAACTCACTCACTTGCTTACCTCCTCTGTGGGAGATGTGTGTACAGTAGAAGCTCATGCATTTCCTCTTATGAAGAATGTGAGGGTTCTTCAGCAGGTATAACGAGGTGAGGGTGTACCCTCCCAACGCCGGGAGGACGGCACACCAAAAACTTCTCATCTTCTTTCGAAAATCTCTGCAAGTGCCCCCCTCGAATTGAACCGATAAAGTGATTTCTTGCTGAAAATGTCAGTTTCAAGAGAGAGATGGTTGATCCAAAAAGCTCAGTAGAAGACTACCTGTTGCTCCTGCTTTTTAGCCACCAAAGAAAATCTTGACAGACAGGTATTGCTGTCAGCGCGACATAGTTGTCGCTGCACAATCTTTCTTCGTCTCGGCTTGGCTCGCTGCAAAGACGACTGGAAGCAGTGGGGCTGTAAAAATGAGTTAATGATGCACCCGAGCTGACCCACAGCTCACCTTTACCTTGACAGCCTCTAAGTCTGGGACAGCACATTTTCTCTCTTTTGCAAGGCAGGTTGCAGTATCACACCTTTGTTTTTGTTTTTTTCTTTCACTATCAACACAGGGCAATGTCCACTATTGTTGCAAGCACCACTACATAAACTTTCAATGTTTATTTTTGATCCGGTCAGCAAATACAATACGAAGTTGTTTACTCTCTGTAATAAATCTGGATAGAGATGTACTAATTGGGATTATATAGTGAGTGATGTGAGTGAATTTTGATTTGCTGTGCACATCACTGATAAATTTCTCCATGAATGCAGTCCAGAGAGCTGGAATGTGACCAATAATAGAGCGAAAGGCTAAGACAACTATGAAGCATAAAAAGCCTGGTGTTCACCAGCACAGAGCAATTTACTGCAAAATATGACGAACATTTTTCCACAATAGCAACTTTGGACTACTTTTGAGATGTAGAATAAACAATCAACATACTCTATAAATAGTCATTTAAATTCCTAAGATGGTGATGTCAAGCTATTCAAATGTAGGCATGAGAATGACCGAGGTAAAGGGCGGTGGCGTGCCGGGACGTGTTGCAGAAGAGAATTTGAAAGTGGCGCAGCTGGAAAAACAAGATGGCATAAAGTGAGAGGTGGACTGTCAAGCGCAGTTTCATAGTAAGAACACGCTGGTTTTGTAAAGAGATGTGATTTTATTGTTTGGCGGATTAGAAATGTATTCAAGTGGACATGTTTGAGATGATTCATGTAGAGCAGTGATTTTTAACTTGTTGGGTTAGTTTAGTGACAATGGCTTCCCATGCAGGTTCCAGGGTGAAAACAGTTGAGAACGACTGATTACGAGAATTGGGTGGGTAAATTATGGCCTGTGGGCCACGTAGAGGTAGGCCAACCACTTCGGACTTGGCTGCAAGTCGATAGTGAGATTGAAGATCATGGTTTCTTGAAGCCAACAGAACATCATCTGCTAAAAGCGGAGATGCTATACCGGACGCCCTCAATGCCTCGGCTGCACCTCGAAATCCCGTTCATAAAAGTTATGAACAGGATCGTGACAAAGGGCAGCTTGTGGAGTGGGTCGTCCAGTGACCGAAGGGTTGCTGTGGTTCAAATCACAGCTTCGGCTGTCCGCCGTCCTTGGGCAAGAGACTGAACCACAAGCTGCCTCCAGGTTGGTATTATAAATGAGAAACTCTTCTCAATTGCCTTACATGCATGGTTAAAAAAAAAAAATAATAATAAAAAAAAAAAACAACACTTTTTTTTTTTTTTTACACAAATACTATACATAATACTAAATATTGGTCAAATATTGTTTTCCCCTTGAGCACAAAAGTAATTATTTAGACGCCATTTATTGTTTTGATGGACAGGAGGTCCATGAGCTGATTAGTGCATCCCAAAACAACAGACTTCTATGATGAAAACACTACTGTAGTTCATATCACGAAAATTATGGTTATTATAATTTGTGGCACCAGATGTTTATTTAATTGATTATGATGAATTAAGTCATGACCTCAAGTCTAAATGACTCAAATTACAAATGAACAAAAGATGAAGGATAAACAGAAAAAGAAAGGCCAAACCATACCAGCAACAGTATCAGGAATTTTTTATTCAATTATATGTAATATAATTTTGTTGCTTTGTTAATCATTTAATTAATATCCATACAATATACATACTACAACCCTTAACTCAGATCTCTTTGACAATCGACAAATAAGTCTTTTAAAAATAATTCCTTATAAAGAACTTGGAGGGAAAATCCAAGAAAAAAAAAACAAAAAAAAAAACTTAGACTCAAAAGACTGTCAATAATTATCACACGCATAAGAGAAATTAGGGGAAAAAATGAAAATAAAAACATTCTAATTATATAAGATATATAAAAAAAAAAGTGATACAACTTTAACTCCCTTTTAATTAAAAAAAAAAAAAAAAACTCACCAGTATAACAACAGTAATAATAAGAACAACCATTTTTAAACAACGATATCTGGAACCAGGCCGCATGACAGACGGACCACTAGAATCATCAATACTGTGTGAATGTGTATGGCATGTTCAAGTGCAACATTTCACAGACACACACAGACACACTACTCAGTCAAAGTGTGTATGTGTGTGTGATTGCAAAACCTAGTCCTCCTGGTGCGGAACCATGGCGACCTAATCTGATGTCACGTCAAGGAAAAAGCAAGCAGGGTTGGTGTACTGATGGCTGATAGATATTCAAATGAAACAAACATTATCTTTGTCAGACCCACTTTGCACTGGATTGGACTTAAAAAAAAAATAGTCTCACATAAGAAAATGCACAAATAGGACCCACACAGAAGGTTGGGAAAACAAAAATCTTGGCTGAATGATACTGTAGATAAACATACACACACACACAGAGTGCGACACTTAAAGCCGAGCGAGCAGGATCCGACACGGAGGGAAAGACTGAGGACCAAAACGAAAAAGTGCAGACGTGCTGATTGGGTCGCGTGATTGGTCGAAAAAGTGGCGGCGGATGGCATAAGTGAAGTCGTGGCTGGAAAAAAGTGCACGCGGGGAGGACGGGACGGAGGCAGCCCTTTGAGTAAAGCGTGGCAAGTGTTGGGAAGGCGAATTAAATTTCGATAGATTTCACCACATGTGCACAAAAAAAAAAAAAAACGTCACACCCATTGTAGGGACAGTCATAGTTCTGGCTATGGCTTCTGAGAGAACAGCGACACTTTGGACGACGTTTTTACAATGAGGGGGCTGAAGCCAGCAGGCGGTCCAGGGCCGGATCTGAGCACGTTGGTCCGCTCTCTTTACATTGATGCCAGTGCAGTTACTGAGATGGACCCATGGGTGGCGCTCCACCAAGCAGCAGTAAGTCATGACACAGACCAGAAAAGAGAACCCACAGAAATAACACACGCACAAGCCGTCTATGAGAAACAATGCCACTTGTTAGCACAGTGCGGCATGGTCACTATGGCAACTGGACAAACACTGGAGAAGATGGGAGCACAAGAGAAAACAAAAGGAATACACACACGCGCACACACACACACTCAGCTACTACAGATTGGTGGCTTGGCTGAGGGCATTATGGGGAATGGTGATTTAAATCACATGCAGTTTCCTCAGTAGTCACGAGAGGGAGCCGCTCTTGAAAAAAAAAAAAAAAAGTCCAACTACAGTTACTTTACACACAAATACACACTCACACATTTACTGAGGCAAAAATGATTCAAACCTGAAAACACTTCCTGACTTTGACTCATTCATTAGAGCCCATTAGTAGATATTTTGTTTCCATTTGGTCCTCTGTGACAGTTCAGTGTAAACGTCAAAACAGCACAGTAGGATGGCACAATCCCGCCATGCTCCAGAATATACTACTCACATAAAATTAGGGATATAGCACTTTGAATTTGGAGTAAATTTCAGGATGGACCTTAAATGCACTATAAATGACATTTTCTGTGATTTCTGTATCTGTCGCAACCTGCCGATGTCATCTTGGTCTCATGATGTCAAAATGCTAAACCCCAACTTTAAGTAGCGCATTCTCCCTTGTAATGATGGTGAGGAATAATTGAGATAAGACAGCCAACTGAGTTGCAATGCAGTAACAGGATGCCATGGCGGCTGGCTCCTTGGTGTTAGTATTGAGCGGAGGAGGGAAATGAGTGCTTAAGTATAACCACGCATGCGTCTCATCGGTGTCTTATGACTGTACAGTGGTAGTATTTGTGCTTTTACTGGTCATACAACCTCTAATACAGAATAATAACCAAGTAGGTGCACATTGCAGAAAGCACCCAAGCGTATTCTGGAGTTTAGCGGGACTTGGCGAAATGACTGAATCCATTGACCACACCTCTGTGTGACTAACTTGATGCAAAAAGAAGGTGAGCTCAATCCGTCTGCCCTTTGTCTGAGCTGTAGCTCAAGAAATGTTTCAAAAACATAACACGTGGTCACTTCCCACACTAGATCCTTGCATCTCTCATCCACTTTGGTTAATTTCAGGAATGCATGCATTCATATGAACATCATTTTGAAAAAACAAAACAAAAACCAAAAAACTAAACCTGCAAACATGCCAGTGAAAACATTTGCCGCAAAGTCAAACGTTTAAAATGACTTGCACGGATGAATCAGAGAACATATAAATACAAGTAAGCTGATTTTAAAGCAAACAATTGCATACAAATGAAAGCTGTGATGAGCCCACGTAAAAAGAAGAAAAAGAAGCTTTTTTTTTTTAATTGTTTTTTTTTTTTTAAAGTTTTTGTATTTTATGTACATAAACCCACACAATAAGCAACCCCCCAATTTTTTTAGCCCTCAATTGCAAGTTCTAATGTAGCAAGACATAGTAATGGTGTTGGTTAATAAGGAATATTCGTTTATATGAGAAGAGCGACAAGAGAGCTGGAAAAAACAAAGACGACGAGATCGATTGGGAAATGAAAGGTGATCATGATGTTGAGGGACTGGACGAACCAGGGCACAGGAAATGGAAGAATGTTTTTAAAGGAGCGGGGAGAGTAAAGAGCAGAGAGACATGACGGCCCCACCTAACCACACAAATCAGAGTTGAACACTTAGCTTTCTTGCAGTGGAAATGGAAAGAAAAGCAGCCAATGTTCATAGTTTGTATATTTTCCTTTCTTGAGGATGCATTTTCTTATATTTAAGCATGTCATCTGGGGGTCTTTAGGTTCCAAGACTGTGGTTGGCGCTGACACTCTTTTAGACTACAGGAAGGAAAGAGGAAAAGGGAAAAAAAAAAAAAAACGGGGTTCATCCATATTCTCTTTAGTCAAATTACTTTCAAGAGTGAAATTTACTGTGGAATAGTATCAACTCCCATTCTTTTTTATTTCTCTGATACAATATTGCCATTAAGGTACCTTTGCGAGTCCCCCGTTACACCAAGTCAAGTTGAGATTTTGCCAAATGAAATGGTGCGTTCGTGTGCGTGCCTCTTTTAGAACTTACCCGTGTGTCTCAGGAGCCCTGATAGGTCTCCTGGAAGCGAGCTGTCTCCTCAAAAATGAGTTCCTTCAGCTTCTCCTTGGGGAGGTCATCCAACTCCATGGTGAAAGTGAAGGGCTCTTCTGCCACTGGCTAAAAACATATGCACGCACAAGCGAGGATTCCGTCAAACAAGACTCTCAAGACGCCCTTTTATATGATGAGGTCCGTTATGGTTTGGTGAGGTTGGTCTCAACAAAGCACAAAAGACACATATGCGCCACGTACGACAAAGAGTCTTTCATTTTTGATAGGCTTCCAATTTTAATTGGTGTGGTGCAGTGCGGACGTTTGTATTGGTATGGTACAGCAAAATTCAAGCTAACTGCAATAAAAAAAAAAAATTCAAAGCACCCAAGAAATGAAAAACACTCACATTCACCAAAGTGCGTGACTTGAAATGAAGGCAAATACTTACACAGTCATCGGGAGGACTATAACTATTAGGGATAACTGACAAAAGCATTCGATGAAGAAGTGCTGATTGCCCGGAACTGATTGTTGATTTATCACATCTTGAGGCAGCCGAGGCAAAATGGTAGTGGCTGCATCCAGTGTGAATGATTAACTTTAATGCATTCTAACGATTGCACAATACAGTGAGATGTTAGTATCATTTTTGTCCACTTGGTGTTGCCAGTCTCATGTTCTACATAATATCCGTAACTATGAGTGTGTCTGGCTTTGAAAAGCAGGTTCAGGCCTCGTGTGTGTGACATGCGTGTCAGCGAATAAAAGTAGAGCTGGCTATTGCTATTTTTTTTTAGCTCAGATTAGCCATAGACAGTCTGAGTGACTTGGTATCAGCAGTAGCTCATGTTTAAATGTGCTAATGTCTTTATTTTGTTCAATAAAGCAATTGAAAGTAAACCAACGGTTGTGTCTATCCTTGACCACTATGCCGGAGCATTACAATACTGTGTAACTAGCGTTAGCAGGCCGTATTAAATTAGCGAACGATGTTTATGTTACCTTGTGTTATGCTATGTCAGTTCTGCTTTGTAGCAGACACATTAACTCTTTATCTTCTTGTCTAAGTGTGAAATGACCTCAAAAATAATAACCTCAAACATTTTCTGTCTTTTAGGCACTTTTTCCTTCTGGCTCACCAGCATCCTGCCAACTATTTCCACACAAGTACAGGGAAAACATGCAAAAGGATCCCAACCTACGACCACTGAACTGTGAGGCGCACATGCTATCCAGTCGTTCATTATGCCACCTTTAATTTATCCAAATTATAATCATCTGAAATGCAGGCAAATGTTCGTCCATTCTAATAATATTGGCAGACTAAACAGTGCAAATTTTGTGTGAAAGTATGCAGTGTTTTTTGTTTTTTTTGTGGGCATACCTCATCTGTGGGGTCATAGTACTGCTCCAGATAAGGATGAGCCAGCGCCTCCTCAACACTGATACGCTTGTTGGGGTTAAAGGTCAACATGCGGCCCAGCAGGTCCAAAGCTGTATTTGGAAAAAAACTTGCATTAGAGCAGAAATGACATACAATGTGAAACCCCAAACAAAAAACAGTTTGTTTCGGTTTATGTCACTTCAGGGCTGTAAACAATATTTAAATCACTTCAAAAAAAAAAATAAATAAATGGGATTATTTGATGTATTTCTCATTGACCGATGAATGAATGATTCTTAAACTCTCATGTCCAATCTCATGTTACCCGACCTTTTGAGTCGCCTCTGCTGAAAATCTTCTCCCAGGGGATTTTGGGCTTTTCGGGCAGAGACTGCAGATAGTTTCGGGCTTTCGTGTTAATGATGCAGTTCAGATCTTCTTGGGATGGAGAGCCAAGGACACCTACGTGAAGGAGTTATCAGGAACATTTTTAAAATGACTACTTTAGGCGTTTCGAGTTGATGAGACACAAGGCTGAGAGCTCACCCAGAATGTGGTTGAGCTGATCCAGGTAATGCTTCCCAGGGAAGATGGGCTTGTTTGATAACATCTCAGCCAGGATGCAGCCCACTGACCAGATGTCAATGGACTTAGAGTAGCCCTGAAGCACACACGTAGTCAACAAGTTGACAAATCCACTCAGTCAGACGCAGACACGCACAGGCACGTGCGCACTCACCTTTGAGTTGAGCATGATTTCTGGAGCCCTGTACCAACGCGTGGCCACGTACTCGGTCAAGAATCCGGTGTGGTCGTGCTCAGGGTCGGCAATCCGCGCCAGGCCAAAGTCACAAATCTTGGGGGGGGGGAATGAATTGTCATCAATCTTTGGGGTCAATACCTCAAACCTTATTTCGCTGACAAAATGGCTAAAATCTAACAAAATGAAGCTTGATCAGGCTCAAGTCATCATGTTACTATGATGAGGTCAAGTAAAAATCCAACATGCAGACTAAACTACAATTTTTTTTGCAAAGTCATCACATCGAGAACAGTTGCGGATCAATCATGCAAACTTAAACTTAAAAAAAACAATCACAGTTGACCTGTTTTCTGACTCTGAGCCATGATTGGTCGTTGTGGTGTCATTTTCAGTCGACAGAAAACAAAATGGCTGCCCCCAGACATGGCTAAAAAGGAGTGCATTTTACTGCTTATCTCTTATTCCACAAACGCAAAATTAATCAGAATGCCGTTTTTCAACTAGTGGGCCTGCTGGGAACATAGTCTTGAAAAAAATATGTTTGGGTTGACTTCGGCTGTAAATATTCCACAATATTGTATGTAAAAATATTGAACGAGATTAGTACATCTGCATCATGCAAATGTGATTACAGCTATTTGTGCTGAAGGGCCACATGAATTTTTTGCTCTCGAGTAAAATGCATCTGAAAGCCAATGCAACAGGTGCCGCTTTTGTTCTCTGCTTCCCGCATGATCGGCTAATCCGAGGCTTCGAGTTTGCCTAATGAGAGCTCACAAGTGTGCTGAGAAGCTGAAAAACAGACAGAGGGGAAACTACCGGTTTGCAATGTAAATTTGAAACAACGTAATGAAGGAGCCTTACGCTAGAGCAGACCAGACCAATCTCTGACAGTGACCATGAAGTCAAAGTAAAACGCAAAATAATCATGCAGTGCTTTTATTTTGAAAGTTGCACTTTTGAAGAGCATATATATCACAAGCAAAGTAGCGAGTAAGAACTACGACTTGTGTCTGAAGTGTAGCTAACTTAGCGACTTTTACAACCCAGCAAGCAACTCTTTTCCCCCCAAAAAAGACTCGCAAAAATGTCAACAGTGGTCCTAATGTTAGCAACATTGTTATTTGCTACACGGTGTAGGGAAGAGGGCTGAGACGATTTGGCCTGACAATACTGTACGCAAATCTCCAGTTTCATAAGAATCATAAGTCATCATTGTATCATTCTACATCACTGTCAATATTATACTTCCCACTTATCTACCGGTATATATTTGTAAGTCCTTATTAGGAACGCCTAATATGAGTTTTTAATGTTATAATTTTTAAAGTGTAAAGAGTGACCGCTTATGGGCAACCATCTTGCCGATTGCTGTTGACTAAAAATGACATCCCAGTCGCTCAGGGCTCAGGTAATGACCAATCACAGCTCAGCTAGTGAATGTCACATGACCAAACTCAGAAATCAGATGAGCTGTGATTGGTTGTTCACTGGGACCAGAGCAACTGTGATGTCATTTTCAGTAAACAGCAAGTGGCAACAACCACAGCATTGTACAAATTTGAATAAATGTTGATTTTTATACAAATATCCCCTTGAAAAACATTAAATAGGCTAGTGATAGTGAATACAATACGTCCACACAAAAACACCCAAAGCAGTTTTTTCTTTGTACTTTTGTATAATACCCTCTCCCGAATTGCTGGTATCCTTTATTATCAGATTGAATAATATGAATGAATAAAGATTCAAAACATAGCAAAAGTGAAATCACTTTTAAATCCAGGTTAAAAATGATGCTCTTTTTCCATATCCATGATTAAAATATTTCAAAGTGCTTTTTTCCCCCTCCGCCTCCTCCATTTGAGATATTTTTTATTTGTATGTTATTATTTCCTTTCATGCGCATTATTAATGGGATTTTACAGTATATACTCGTTACCCGATTGCAAAGAGCTAAATAACAGGATGTGGGTGTGTCGTATACTGTATGTGCACTTGTGCAGGACTGGTGAGGGCTGACCTTGAGGTCACAAGTGGTGTTGATGAGCAGGTTGGAGGGCTTGAGGTCCCGGTGCAACACGTTGGCAGAGTGGATGTACTTGAGTCCTCGCAAGATCTGGTAGAGGAAATAACAGACGTGGTCGTTGCTCAGCTTTTGGCTCTTGAGCAGCTTGTACAGGTCGGTCTCCATCAGCGTCTGCACAATGTAACTGGAGGCACACTCAAGTCAAGGAGCATTGCGGAAGCTGTATCCAATCGAAACATACATTATGTAACAGCACTGTAAAATTGACTCTGCCGTCATGCCGGTCGACAGAACAGTGGGTTGAAGTATACATTTGGCAGAATCAATCAATAACAATCCTCGATACATGTCTGCCACAAACACGGAAGTGCAAGGAGCTTGACTTATAGTACAGGATTTCTGAACTTCCGTACCTCACCTTGTAACATCTTACCAGTCTTCTGTCAAAAGTACAATCTGTGATTTGCTATTACTTTCCCTTTTGCAGTGGTGTTGCACGTGGCTCCAAAAAGCACAGCAACACCAAATTGTGAGCTGTAATTATTAAATCAACCAAATGCAAGTACTAGTGTGGTTTAACGTCAACTAATGAAAAACTAAATAGTGACGCTGGGCAAAGTGTCTTCATTATTTTGAGTCAAATTGAGGAACACTTAAATCCACCAATTCCGCCTCTATAATTTGTGAGATACCACTAGTTGCTTCAAACCTAAAACAGAGGTACAGCTGATAATTGGCAAAGCTGTTTTTTTTGTGTTTTTTTTTAAATAATGACAGACCGTGAGCAACTGGCGAGAAAACATGTGACTCAATTGTGTACGTGACCAGGAAGAGGAAGATAAAAGCTTGAAAGGAAAGGATACACGTCTCTCATATTGTCGATGTGGCGAGCCCTTAAAATGTCATTGATACCGATGATATTCTCATGGTTGAAACGCAGCAGGATCTTGATCTCCCTCAGTGTACGCTGGCAGTACGTCTGGTGCTCAAAAGGGCTGATTTTCTTGATGGCTACGCGCTGGTTTGTCATGTGGTCCAGGGCAGAGCTGGATGTGGAGAAGAGAGGCACAAATCAGGGCTCATGTTACACACTGCAGGATTCATACACCACACCGGGAATGCAGTTGATGAAAGGGCGTTGGAGAAGTCTGATCTGCAGAGATGAGCATGTGACACATCACTTTGCTGTGAACAACTGGGGGTGTATGCTACACCTACAACATTTGGAGTAGGTGTACACGTGAAGACGTGACCAGGTAGAGCTCATGAAAGAGCTGGATTGTGCATTTAAGGGACGCACAAATGCATCTTAATCAAAAGAACATTCCACTGTTTTTGCAACCTAAATCACCTAAAACCTGACATGAGAAGTAATCTTGCTCCATGCAGCTGATATGGAAAAATTCTTGAGATTTTTTCCAAGTATGCGCTAACATAAAAACATGCAAGCCCCCTGTAACAGATTCGGGTGCCAGTATGTGCATAAGACTTCTGAGAAAACACAGTGCAAATTCTCACACAGTATCTGGAGCCGGGTTAGGCCTCAATTGAGCACATAAATGCAAGCAGAATAGGATGATTATTTGCTTTAAAAAATAACACTCTGACTATTGGTGCATTCTAATTGGAGAAAGTAGTAAAGTATAGCTAAAGGCAGATTAAAGATTTGAAAGCTAATTTACAACTCATATTTGTCTATTTTCATCTTTTTTTTCCTTGAAGAGGACTGTATGTTATACCTGATACCTGAAAAAAAAAATGTTTTCCTCTGCATAGAGTCATTAAAGCACATCTATTTCAGATATTACCTCTCTTTGGGTGTCCTAAAATGCACTATACGAGTGTCCATGCATCCATTTTTTATAGCAACACTTGGAGGCAAAAAACACAAGCAATTCATCTATTAGTGAGCATTTATTTTTTATTACGACCTTTTTACTTTTAGGCTATACATTTCTTTACTTGCCGCTCCTCACTCTGCCAAAATAAACTTGTTACTTTTTTAAAGTTATGCGAATGTCGACACAACGTGAGGAAAAAGATGTAAATAGAGAAAGGCAAAGTCAACGGCAGTTGAAATTTTGACTGACTGACTGACATCTTGAGGACTTAAGGCTGAAAAAATGCAGAGAACATCAACATAGAGGTACATGAACCAGACAGCATTACCAACGATGACAAAAAAGAAAAAAGAATGAGGAAAAAAAAAATCTTTGGAGAAAAGTGAAAAAGAACAAAAGCGAAAAAATGAAAAGTTGAAGTGAGAAAGCCGTAGATTTGTTTGTATTAATACCGTAGTCAGCTTAATTACTTACTGACTTGTTTACACCACACTTGTTTGGTAGAATTTAATTACGTCATAGTGAATGCCAAGAGACTGCAAGTCATTGTGTTTAATAAGAAAACAACTTTAATTGAAGTAGAGAAATTGTCTTGTAGATTAATTAATGGTTAATTTGCGTTTATTTAATCCTAATATTTAAAACCAAAACCTCTGTCATGAACCTGATATTGTTCACTGTAATACAGCTCCATTTTATTGCTTGTGTATGTTTAAAAAATGGATAGGAAGAAGACCTTGAAAAAAAAAAATCGCAATCGCAAAATTGAGAGGGGGCGATTGCAACTACATTTTTTTAAAAAATCATTCCGCCCTAATGATCACTCATGAAAGTTGATGGGAGCGAACCTATTTTGTATGCAGATCACTTTTTTTTTCATTTTGCAGTTATCAAAACAGTTAGTCTAAAATTGACCATAAATACCTATTAATTTTTACTGTTGTACTTTTCAGAGTCTCTACTTTTTTAGTTATATTCACATATAGAAGTTGTGAGTGAGTACTTTCTCCACCACGCTACTGAAAGCCGTCAGTCAGTGTGCCTAAAATATCCACAGTGGCAACAGAATCGCATGATCGCGATGACACAAACCATAACAGAACTCAATGTCGTCACAATCCTTCTCGGAGATGATTGTACCCTGGAGTGAGCCCAAATGCCCCCCACGTAACTTGTGGCCATGTTCGCAGCTCAGCAATGACTTGCCACTGCAATCACAGCAGTGAGTTGGCAGTGATCTCGTATCGTGCGCAACAGGTTTGCTCAACCTGCCCACACAGGGCTGCAGATCACCAGCAGCGATAACAGGAGAGGGGAGGCCTCGGTGCGAGTCGCAAATCCCATTTGCATCCTCTGCAAAACCGTTTTCTGCACAGCCGATTATTTTTAGCTATCGGTCTTTAGGCGGCGACCCATGGGATTATGGTGTCAGTTGCACACAATCGGTGACCAACTTGAAACTGCGGCTGGATTCTACTTGAGGAGGAAAAACACTGCTCGGAGTCGGACAGCAAACTGCGTCCTGCGCCAAGCTTCTCTATAGCATTTCCTGTAAAGCTCATAGCCACGCCTGTAGCCAGTTTGCTAACCTGCTAACCACACAACAGGCTGATTTATATCAAGCGACGTCCTGATGCAGGACACAAGGTGACGTGTACATGAAAACATGGTTGTAGTTCGGTGGGGACCAATCTCTGAACACTGCAACAACGAACTGTCCGATACCGGAAAAACAACTGGCACTCTTTTTTAAGAGAGTATGCTTAGAGAGAACAAGTAGTGTACTCACCACACCATTCCGTAAGCCCCCTCCCCGATGTAAGACAGGTTGGTGTAACGGGGGCCCACGTCGAATATTTGGCCCTTCACAGACTCGGACGCGGGTTTCTGTCCCGCAGCCCCCGGCGCACCATCATGCGCAACAGTGCCAGCCGCCCCGGCAGCAGAAGCGCTGTTGGAGGCAGAGGCTGCGGCCCCGACCGCTGCGGTGCTGCTCGAATCCGCCATTCTTCCTCTCCAAGCCGCGCCTGCCTGTTCCTGCTCTGTCAGGGAGTTTTCACCGAGGGACCAGCGTCGCTCTCGGCAAGCGTTGACGTCTCAAGTTGAGGCTTCCACAGACTGGAATGTTTGGAGCAAAGAGAAACGGGGCCTCTCTCGACACCACCCGTAGTGTAAACGGATTGCGTGCGCGAGCTCGGATTTGGTCGGAGCACAGAGCGTAAATGCGCGTGCTGAGCTACGGTGATGCAGTTGCGTTAGATTTGTTCACCCTGTTTACTTAGCCGAGCGGGGTTATGTCTAATTTAAAGTTCTCTTAAGAGGCACCGCCTGTTTAGCTTCTCTGTGTGACTAAAACAAGCTCAATTTACAGCATTGAATAGTGCAACCTTGGGTGGGCGTGACCAGTTATGTTGCTGAGTTATTCCACGGAAATAGATGTATGAAATTGACACATTAGTTCTGATTTCATTGTTATGCAACAACTTTTAAGTGTCCATGTGTAAATATATATATATATATATATATATATATATATATAGATATATAGATAGATAGATAGATAGATAGATAGAGTGTCCTCCATAATTATTGGCACCGCTGGGTGAAATGTGTTAAAGCCTTAAAATGAATTCAATTTTATTGCAGAATTATACTCTTAAACTGACAATTGTAGACATTTTTCACCAGACACAGAATCAAGCTCCTCCGACGGCATCTCATTCCCCAGACCTCAACCCCATTGAAAACATGTGCAGGGGACTCAAGGGGAGAGTGCAGATCAGGGGTTCAGATTTTGGCACACATGATTTGATTTGTAAAATAATTATTTCTTCTGACAAATCGAAGCATAGCAGTGACAGCATCATGCTTTGGGGCAGATTAGTTTTTTTTCAGAAAGAAGTGGGACCTTACTCACGCGGGAGGGAATAGTAAACATTTTGAAATACCAGTAAGTGTTATGTTAGCAGAAAACTTCCAGGCTTCAGTTAGAAAGCTGCAGGAAAAGAGGAACAATATCTTGCAGTATGGCAATGACCCAAAGCAAAAGTCAAAATCAACAAAGGAATGGCTTGCACCAGAAGGAGATTAAGGTTTTGGAATGCCCCTGCCAGAATCCAGTCCTGAATCTGATCAAACAACTGTGGGTCGATCTGCATTGGGCTGTGTACAAGCAATTCCATTCAGTCTGACAGCTTTAGACTGTTTTTGCAAAGAAGAGTGGTCAAATATTGCCACATCAAGGTGATAAACTCCCACCCCAAAAGACCTAGTGCTGTAATTAAAGCCAAAGATGCTGCAAAAAAATTATTAGTTTGAGGGTGTGCATGATTATGCAACCAGGTTTTTGTACATTCATTCATTCGTTCATTGGTTCATTCATTTGAAAAAAGCAATTAGGTTAGCTAGTTCCATATTTTATATCACTAAAACCTGGTACTTGAACATGGGCGTGCAGACATTATATATAGCCATGATAGATGCAGTGGGAAGCATAGCACTCACTCGTGTTTACATGTTCAAGCACTTAATCTTGACAGCCTACAAACCTTAGATAAGGAAAACTTGCGATAAAACAATTCATTTCATCAACCAGTATATTTCTAAAATGATCCATATTATGTACAATGTTAACATTAGATCAATGAACAACATTTAATAAAACCATGATTACGCAAATTATCCCTTTAGTTTAATTTAACCTCATGGAACACTTTATAATAACATATAATAACATCCCCTCATTAAAAAAAGATAATACATTGATCTCTATGGAAAAGAGTGTACTTTGACCGCACCCCTTGGTTGCGTCATGACGCAATCAGTGAGTGCACTTCCTGGTTACGCTGCGAATGGTACGTGACATGTTGTTTATAGAGCACTCACTTATTTATTGAATCCTCTCCACTAGGAATGATACGTTTTGCATTGCGACAAAACTGGCTCACTCCGATTCGTTTAGCGCTCACCATTTTAGACTTCCCGTATACAGTCAACACTTACGGACTCAGGTTTGGATTCTAGTCATAAATACTTAAAGCTGCTCTGAGTAATGGAAACCGTTGGAGATACACTAGACTACTTCTAGGTCATAAATCACGGGTATTGATGCAATTGGGTGGCTATTATTTTTGCTATAGTTGCCATGGCCATTTGGCCAGTTGATGTCTTTTTCTTGCCTAAACGATGTGTTCAATTCGAAATGATCTTTACTTTATTCAATAAGTTTTATTTCCTGCAGGGCTGTCATCCCCTGCTCAGTTGGCTATCCTTTCAGAGTCAATCCATCCATCGCCCTCATCAGTTCAAGTTGTTCTAACTGCTCCAAGAGTGTCTCCACAATGAAATCTTCAGCACACATTAAATCCAGATGCCCTGAGTACCCAGCCTCCAAAACCAAGCGCTTCCCGGTGAGTGATTCCCAGGTGGACTGGAGTCAGAGCTTGCCAGGATATGATCCGGTCAACTATACTCATCCTTCAGTGGCGAAGAAGCCGACATGGGCAGATCCTGAAATTGGGTGAGCATCATATTTTGAGCATGTATTTTGAGCAGTGGTGGGCCATGCATTTGGTACCTGGGACCTCAATGGGGATTTACTCGACTTAATCCACCTCTTAGTACCACCACTATTACTGCAGAATTATAGAAATCATTAATATACTACAGAAATATGCAGTTTAACAGCACACAAATGTGCCACACACATCATATGGAGCAGTTCAGAATGAATATAATGAAAATGAAATTAATCAATTAAATTAAATTAAATGCATCTTACTCACCACTAGAGTGTGTGTGTCTACCCCCCAGCCCCCCTCACTCTCTATATAAATGCACTTCTATCTATCTATCTATCTATCTATCTATCTATC
This sequence comes from Filicampus tigris, assembly GCF_054856515.1. Taxonomy (NCBI): domain Eukaryota; kingdom Metazoa; phylum Chordata; class Actinopteri; order Syngnathiformes; family Syngnathidae; genus Filicampus; species Filicampus tigris. The sequence continues at coordinate 11,545,490 of NC_141232.1, read as the reverse complement.
TATCTATCTATCTATCTATCTATCTATCTATATGTTTTTGCCGATTGCTACATCTGTCCTAGTTGTCTTTATCAGTTGCAAATGTATAGTTTTTAAATTTGGGAAAATTAAAATCTCTATTTTTGCCTGTATTGCAGCTCATTCTCTCCACAGTTCAATACTTTGGATGGCGCTGTGGACAGAAGAAGCTTTGAGGGCTGCTATAAAGTGGAATATGGAAAGCCACTGTAAGTGAACCAAATATCAAGAGAAGTAGCTCATGCAATGCTATACCCCAATTGGACGGTGTCCAATATTACTTTTAACAAAACGAACTTGTGATAGTATTCTGTCTAAGATTATCAATAGAATGAAAATGACAAATCTGCAATCTTGCTATAATATATTGTAGTTTTTATTATCATTACCTAAATTATGGGTTTGAATGATCATGGTATGAAGTAATTCAGTTCTGATGCGTTTAAAAGTTACAATTTTGATAAGGTTCAATCACAGACACATGAAAGGTTTTTTTTTTCCAACATCGAATTTTCAAACTACAGTACTGTACCAATAGAAATCTGGGCTTGTGTCACTTCCAAAGTTTTTGATTACTTTGGACAATGTAATGTTATCCATCAATCCATTTTTCTATGCTGCTTGTCCTCATGATTTAGGGCGAGAGACATTGTACACCCTCTGGACTGGTCGCCAAGTCGATCACAGATGTCATGTGTTTTATCAACATTTTTTACACATCTTTAGAAATCCTCATGGACGCACAGGGCTGATGGGTAGAGGTTTGCTCGGGCGATGGGGACCCAATCATGCTGCAGATCCTGTTGTCACAAGGTCATACGTTTTTTCCATTAATTACTGTACTACCTAGACATACTGTAGCAATACTATATCAAACCTTCAGATTGCACCTCTTCTAAATTTAAATCTAACCTTCTGCCGGTTGCATCTTGGATGTACTGTATGATGTATGTTGTCTGACAGATGGAAAGTAGATGCTAAAGGAGAAAAGATTCTTCACCATGTCACCAAAAAGCCCATCCTGCAATTTGTATCCATCAAGAGAAAAGATTGCGGGGAGTGGGCCATTCCAGGCGTGGGTGGCTTTTTCCACATTTTGTTGTTCACTTTCCTGTCCGTGTTATTTCTGCCACGATTCTCGGGGATAAAACTCACATCCTGGTGTCTTTTTTGTAGGGGATGGTAGATCCAGGGGAACAGGTTTCTCTCACGCTTCAGCGAGAGTTTTCGGAAGAAGCATTGAATTCGCTGGGAGTGCCGCCATTAGAGAAATCTAAAATTCATGAGCGCATCACCCAACTCTTCAAATCACCCAGTCTTGAGGTCTGCAACTGACAAAGGCAGAAAACATCATTTTTACCAGCATTTTTGTCAAAAGAAAAATGTGCATATGAGTTACAAACAAACATACATTAATGATACAAAGTAAAATGCTGGTAAGCTAAATGTGCTTACCAGTTTGAAGTCTTCTATTACATTGAGCCCGGACATGATCAATTAATTTTTTTTTTTAAAAAGTACTGCTTATTTTGTTGTGCAGGTTTTTAAAGGATATGTAGATGACCCTAGAAACACTGATAATGCTTGGATAGAGACTGTTGCGGTCAACTTCCATGATGAAAATGGTATGTATGGTTTGAAATAATTCAGTGTTTCATCATGCCATCAACAATTTGCGGGACACTTAAGTAATTGCTATGTTTAGTAAATATATATTTTTCTCTCTTTGTTTATACGCAGGCAACAGTGTGAGCGAGCTGCCGTTGCAAGCTGGCGATGATGCAGGCCAAGTACAGTGGGTTGATGTGGACCCGTCCTTCCCACTCTATGCAAGCCATTCTCATTTACTGGAGCTGGTTGCCAAAGAGAGGAAATCTCATTGGTAGCCACTGGCGGCCATAACAATGCTGGAAACGGTTGTGCAGTGACATCTTGAAGTGTATATATGTATGTCTTAATTGATAACAAAGAACTTCACATTTGTTTGCCTCTCTCGCCAGTGTGTGCAATGCACGCACACTGTGCAGCAACATCTGATCCGGGGGAAGCTTAACATGAGACAGAAGACAAGGCGAACATTATTTCTGTTGCAGAAAATTATGCTAATATATTCATTGTGTACAAGGATCACATCAACCCAATGTGGTCATGTGAGAACAACACAATTAGCTTCATTAATCCAAATGTGATGAGTACAATCACAATGAACTTGCGCAGGCTAATCTTTACACGTGAACAGAAATGAACGACCACAACATTTTCATCTTTACCAATGCAATAAGTGACACAAATATGTATGTACATATGTACTCTATGTACAGTATATCTCTGGATTGATCATCATGCTCCATTGTTAATCCATGTTGTGTAACCAAGTGATTCATTAACTGTATTAACATGAGTTGTCTTCTACTCCTGTAATTACTTTTATAGCTGTGCCTGGATTGAAATGTGGAAATTAATCAAAACACTTCTACAGTGCGTACTACTGTTTTTTTTTAAGTGTTTGAAATTAAACACTTGAACACATTTATAGATGGTATTTGTTGAATTAATTTCACTGTATGATCTTTGAAAGAGGAAAGAGGAAAATGTTGATTCACAAAGAAAATGTACTGTATGTATACAAGACCTATCCCTCTTTTAATCTGCCATAGCAGAAATATATTCTGTAGTTGGCAGATCATTACAATATCACTCACATAGCACTATAGACGAGTTTACAAGGTGTATCAGAAAAACTCCATGTCTGTTGTCACAAAGACATCAAATCCAAACTACAGGTTTTCACCTTCCAAGTAATTCCCCCCTGGAGTTTAATGCACTTTCCCAGCCTTCTTCGCCACACCTTCATTTAAAATGTAGGAAAATACACTGAGCTGGGTCGGGTGAGCAGAGAGACTGCTCCAGGACAGCGATATCATTCTCGAGGAGGAACTGTCGAGCGCTCAAGGCACTTTGAGCAGGCGTGTTGTCATTGTGAAGCCGCCACAATTCTCGCCTCTTCTCACGCACTGAATGAAGTAAATGCGAACAATCTCTCTGTCGACGTGCTGGTTGATAATCTCGCCCACATTAGTAGTAGTATCCTTTTTTATTCAGTCATCATACAGCAATATATTCCACAATACACACACTGTAACAATCAACAGTCATATAAAGAGAGGTGAAAGAATGGCACGGACAGAAGCAAGTTCATATTTGTCATTCTTTCTCACTACAAACGTATTTGCTTAAGCTTCCAAATTTAAGTAAAAAACAAACAAAAACATAACAATTATTTATAATCTTAAAAAATATCACATTTGTATGAAGTAAGAAAGCGATTGTGTGTGTTTTTTTAAATAATAGTATAAGCCTCTTAACTTCATAAAATTTGATTTAAATAAAGGAGGGTCATTATGAGCGTAATAATAAGTCTTAATAATTAGCAAAACCACCATTGCGTATATTTTGTTGTTGTGAGTTTGTTTTTGTGAGTTGATCCCCACAACAAAAACAAGGGGAAAACTTATATTTGTTGTTTGGTTTTGAAATATATCTTTTGTGACACTAGTTCTGGAACATATATATAGATCTCATATTACCTTTTTCTCCGTGTATCTAGATTATTTGGTGGTATGGTACCAATATGAATGTTAAAATTTGGTACTTTTGCAGTCTCAAACTTTTCACGTTTAAATCAATGTAGAATTTAATGTACGATTCCATATTGTAAATAATATAGTTTTTTCATAATGAACTGAATTAACTACTTCATTAAACAATAAGCCTATATTGAAGCGAAACGATTGGTCAGCTCGTGCTCAAAAAAATACATTACCCACAAGCCATTGCGACAAAAAAGCCGCTCAAGTAGACGACGTGGCCTGATTATTACGTCGTTTTCCTGCGTTTCATCGTAGCGTACCGGGGCGATTCAAACTAGACATTCAAGGAGCTTCCGCTCATTGCAAGTTGCAACTGCGGCTACAGATGGTTTATTAAGCTATTTCTCAAACGTTTGTATTTGTAAGGAACAATGTCTGGAAAAAGTAAAAGCAGAAGTGCAGCAAATGCGGACTCAATATCTGGCGGTGTAACCTGCGATGAGCGCATTTTGCGGGATTGTCATCAACTGTACACGGAACCCGACAGTGGTGAGTTGGCAGAGCATCCCGTTTATTAGCGAAACGTTAACCCGCGGGCATGCTAGCAAGCCGGTCGGGGCCTAACTGTTTGCTAGCTAGTGTGTAAACCGCAGTAGTACTTTGGAGATCGTTATCGTAATTGCTCGCGTTTGGGCCAAAGCAAACACTTGCTTGTGTGCTTGTTACATCATTTTAAGTTCAACCTCTGGGTGGGATTGTTTGTCATTACTTGCCTATAGTCTATAGTCGTCGTAAGAAATTCTGGTTTGCCGTAGAAATGTGATAGTTAACATATGTCTTATTTAAACCAACAACATATCTTTATTTGCGTCAAGAGATGGAGATCTGCTCCTCTTTACTGAAGCTGTATAGTTGGATCTAAAATAAAAGGGCGCTAACTGCCTTTCAAAGATGCAGGGCCACGCCCCCTGTACATTAGAGACAAAAAAGAGCAAATACTAAAAAGTAAATAAATAAATAATACATTTGCAGACATCTGCTTTTACTTTGGAAAACCACAAGCAAACCAGTTATGAATCAGTTTCATCAATCCCTCTCGCGTCTTCTTGCTTAAACAATACGAAATAAACAATAATAATTTGTTAATGAACAAAGATCAGGAAAAACCTTTTTGTAATGTAATGCACTTTAATGCACAATGCATTTTCCCAATTATTCAATTAATCACTGGAATAATCTAAAGAGTTATTGATTAGATAGTGAGAGCCCTAGGGGAATCACTTTCATACCGCTTAACATATTTATGGTTTCCTTTAGGTTTGATTGCAGTGGCTGAGTCTGTTGGTGTAAAGTTGCTTCCCCCCAGGAAAAAGATCACTGTGATGCTGATGGGCAACCACTCTGCTGGAAAAAGCTCCTTCATCAACTGGTAAATCTTATTTTTTGGGGGTGTGCGAGCAAGACCTTGCATCTTTTTTTTTTTTTGTAATTCATAAAGTTATTGCATTTTTCATCCCAGTCTGTCAAACTAAATTTCATTCTGTAACATTTAGTCATTTACCCCTTTTTTCAAATTTGATGAATAATGATGTCCTCTTTTTGTCTTTCAGGTATGTTGAAGAGCACATCCAGCGCACTGGTGTTGCTATCGAGACCCAGGGATTCAGTTTTATTACAAGTGGGCGCAAGCGAGAATCCCTCACAGTGAGACTTCTTTTAATAAGGCCAAAATAAGCAAGCTCACTTTCAAGCATAATTCACTGTGTAATGCCTTCAAATAATTTAAACAATACTTACTTGCTCGATGATGACAGTGATCAATCTCTGTCTTCTTTTAGGGAAATGCCACCCTTCATCTATATCCCCACTTCAAGCCTCTGCAAGAGTTCAAAGGTGAGCTTCCCAAGACAGTCTCTCCATGTTTTAGAGCAGGGGTCACCAATACAAAACAAAATAAGACATCTGAATTGAATCATCTCCCCCCCCCCCTTGTTTGCTCTCTAGGTGTGTCAGAGTATCTGAGCACAGAAATCTGCACGTCACGGCAGAAACGTTTCAGCCTGGTGACTTTTGTGGATTCGCCTGGGTTGGTGGATGGTGATATGAAATATCCCTTTGACGTGGATGAAGTTGTCCTGTGGCTAGGTGGGTCAAGGCCTCTCAACATAGCTGTCTTTGCTGTGTAGTGTGGTACAGTAATAGGGTTCCCCATGTCCTCACTCAGGTGATCTCTGTGACCTGGTTCTGGTCTTCTTTGACCCGATGGGTCAGGCTCTGTGCAAACGTACTCTCAACATTGTGGAGGCCCTGAATGACAAACAAGGAGATCGGCTGCGTTTCTACCTCAGTAAGGCGGATGAGGCCGGGGGAGAGTCTGACAGACAGGTAGGTGCAAAGTCGATGGGCCTGTCCCCACTCTGCATTCAGTTAAATAGAAATACTTTGGTGATGTGAGAAATGCTGATGTCAGACTAGCTGGGAATGTGCACTAAGTCCAATAAGAGACAGTGACGAAGGACATCAAGCAAGTTTTGATTACATTTATTCTCGAAAAATCAATCACAGATAGGAATCGCGTCATTATGCTCCATCTCACTCTATCTTCCATGTCTATTCTTTCAGAGAGTAATGATGCAGATTGTCCAAGAGCTCTGCAAACGACCAGGACTTAACAAATGTGGTTTTGACATGCCTACCATCTACATTCCTAATCCAAACAAGGTACATTTAAATGGCTCTCCGCCTTTTAGCCATGTATGTGCACAAATTGTCCTATAGTTTGAAGTGCCTGATGGGTGGTGGTTGTTGTTGTTGTTTTTGTTTTTAGCCGAGCCGTTGTGTCAACCAGATTGAGGAAGTGTGTCGCACCATTGAGAGGACCATCAATCAGACAGTCCAGAATACATTGAACTCTCTGGAGAAGGACTGTGACATCATTAGTGAAGCCATCACTGATAAAATGACCAATGACAGGTAACACATAAAAAAAAAAAGAGAAATAACAATAATAAAATCTTTTTTTGTAAAAACTAGGGATGTCACGATATCCAAATGTAACGATACGATATCACCATATGAACTTCACGATCACAATATTGTGGGGAGATTGGCAATATATAAAAAAAACCCAGACACTGTATAAAAACCACACAAAATTGTAAAAAAAAATGCTCATAATAAAAAAACAAAAAAAAAACATCACAATGTTATATTTTTGTACATAATGACAGCATTCACAAAGAAATCCATCATGCGCTCCTATTGGCGATTAGCATGGGTCATAAACATAGGTGGCATCAAATTAAACTGTTTTAATAAACCAACCACCAGAGGGTGCTGGAACTGCACAAATGCAGAACAACTTGGGATTTTAAACAGTTTTGTGGCAATTAATATCGTGGCATGACGACAACGTTATATCGTGGCAATTTTAATATTGCGATATTGTGACATCCCTAGTAAAAATAATCTTGTACTGTATGTCAGCTCTCACATCTCACATGGACCTTCCATTTCAAAGGCAGATCAGTGTCGAGAACCGACGGGCGCGCTGCAAGAGCTGCTTTCTGATGCTACTGGGCTTCTGCATCCCCATGACTCTTTTGGCTGTACTGCTGCTGGGCACTCTATCCAAGGAGGTGCTGGAGTTGGCTTTGGGTCGCCAAGGCATTGAAGCCCTCTCCCTTTATCTGGTTAGTGTCCTCAGTATCTTACCTGTCATTTTCTTGTGCTGTTTTTGTTGACTGAGCTGTCAGTTCTGAAGCAGTCATGGTTGTCTCTTTTGACCCCCCAGGTTCCTGTAGTGCGCATATTTGAATCGATGTCTAGAGAGCAGCAGCTTTACGGCTGCGGTGCCATGGTCCTTGCCTCCTTCCTGCTGTTCATCATTGCACGATTCTCTTTCAGGTACCGCAGTCACATCTCGATTCCATTATATTAAGAATCCGTAATAAACATTAAAGCGCAATCCTTTGGTACACCTGCGCAATGAAAATTATGAGATCCCCTACTAGAGATGCAGTAACAGTAATGCCATTACACATATAATAATGTATTTTTAGTCAGAGATGTATGTAAAATGTTATTTTATATTTATATATTATTATTGTATATTATATTATAATATATTTTATTATTGTCCAGTGAGGGTGATGGCCTAGCTCAATCTTGATTGAATTCTTGCTGTTTTGCTCTTTATAGGACTCAACCAACTCTGTCGGGAAAACAGAAAAGACAATTGCAGGAGAAATTGGCCTTTGTTCAGGAGGTGGCAAAGACCAAAAAGGTAGTGCTTGGTTTCAATAATACTGGAATAAAAAACAGCATTTATATGTGTTAAATGTTTTATACTTTGGCCTTGCAGAAAAAGCTGTATGAGGAGTATCTGCGGCAGAGTGTCAGCGATCATGACATGAACTAAAGACTGAAATAGACACAACACGGACCAAACATAAATCAACAAAAGAAACACTGTCAGCTGGACAAAGCAATAACTTTTGATGAGAATTCCGTTTGAAGTACACCCACAGAAACCTCCTCCATAGACCTTTTTATTTAGACAATACCTCTGTGAAAAATTACCTGAGAAGAGTCAGGCCTCACAACAGGCCTTATCACTTTTTATTCATCAACTATGGACGATTAATATTTGTTCTTTGATTCTGCTCTACTCAATCATGATGTCAGACTAATACCACTCTGAATATGTTAACTTTTGCAAAGTATTTATAATATTTCTTGATCAGAGATACTGAACTTTGGGTAATAATCATACGGCACTGAGTTTGTATGAGTTACTGCTTTGTTTGTTTGTTTTTTACAGTTAGCAGCATTTTATACCGTTTTTGGTCAGCATAAATTTTACTTCATTTTCATCTTCATCTTCATTTTACTTCAAGTGCAGAATGTTGGAACAAAAATATTAAGCAAAAAACCTTTTCGCTAGTATTGTTAATTTCGGCTTTTCATGTTTCCTTTTTTTAAAGATCTCAAATGAAAGAAATAAAGTGTTCAACTTACAAAACTTTTGCTTTGTCTTAGAATTGATGTTCAGAACTTTATTTTCCTCTCTGCTGCTACTTTTTTTTAGTATTTTTCACACCCATGACTGTCGACAAGCCGAACTTACTCAAAAGCCCAAAGGATGAAAATATAGCTTCAAATGATAGAGTGTGTGATTTTCTTTGGAATTAAGAACAAATGTCCGTTTATTTTTTATGGAAAATTGTAAAGCAAGTTTCTGTATGTACGATGAGATGTAGCTTTCTCACTTCAGCTAAAATAGCTCCTGCCCCATTTTCTAAATGGAATCAAGTAGGCCTCTGATGTCTATTGAAATGTGATCTGCAAACTATTGTGCGCTCAGGTTACAGTGAATTCATTATCATCAGCAATGCAAATGTCTATGTTGTTGTTAGAAACCAAATTAGTTATATTAATGTTTTTTTTTTTAAATGATGGCAATATGGATGTTCAATAGTTGTCCCTCTAGGATTTATGGAATGTCCATACACGACTGAAAACTCCAGCAATTCAAGACCACATTAAACACTTTTATCACATTTGGCTTAGTATACAGTCATATTCAGCTCCAAACTGACGTTGAATTCACTCAGTATATTTATGCACGTGTTCTGTCTAAGCATCAACGATACCAATTTTGGTCACTAGATGGTCTCCTAGCTCAGAATGAAGAAACGACTGTTTACAAAAGAAAAATACTGACAGTATTTTCCTCAAATCATACTAACACAGTATCCTATGCTAAACATGCTCAGTCGATACTGTCATGATTATTATTTAGATTTACTTTTCTGTTAAAGAGATAACATTTACAGGTACCATTGTTACGTATTGTATTAAATTAATGTATTGGTATTCCGTTTATATACAGTCATTAAAACAATATTATCATTACGGATTTATTAAAATTGTGCAGCATGTATTCATGCAATTTTATGCAGTTCATTTACACAACTCAATATGTAATCAAGTGTAAAATTTAATACCATGACCATGATTGCTGGGATGTTTTTTTATTTTATTCTTCCTTCTGCAAAGTCCTTAGTGTTCAACTTTTTATTTTTTGGTCACAGTGCAAATTCCAAGCAGAGAAAGAGAGAGACCTAGGTGGACACAGGAAGGAGGTTGACGCGATTTCCGCAGACTTAGACCGGGGAAAGTTGTTTCCTGAAGTTGAAGCTGTACTAGTGATCATTTCCACACTACAGTCTTGGTGTTTGTTAAAATGCCTTGCGCAAGTTCATCGTCATCATCCGTCAGGTTTTGGTTGTGACATTTTTCATCTGATGGAGTTGTCTGATGAAAGGATGAGCTCAAAGAGAGAAGACACAGGTACAAATGTACACAAATACTGCATGGGATGCGTGACATGTCTCGCATGTAAGCGGGGTGGATGTGAATCGATAATTTCAAGAACAAACGAACTTCTCACTCCACTTTTATGAAACCTGTTGAAGCAGCAACTAACCTGACAGTGTTAGCATTTAGCATCACTAGCTCGCCGGTGGGCAGCTGATACTTTCCTGCACTTCACTGTTCGCCACCGGTGTGCGAGCTTGGTCGATCATCTCACTTCTTAGATATTAATAGAAAATTGGTCCTACAGTAATAATAAACAATGTCATTCATCAAGTCTGCTACCGATGTAACACACTGACTTCGAGCTTATGACGTCATAGATCGTACGCTTAGCCGTTAGCTTCCTTAGCCTGTCAACTTTCAGTAACTCCTGTCCTGCAATATGACCTTCTCGTAGGCTATGTCTATGTTAAAGATATACGTCGATATTTATTTTAATTTGTGAGCAGTATGACTACTGCTCCTACTATCAGTCAACTAGTAGTAACTGATTGATTGTAACAGTTGTGACAGAAAAATCCAATAAAATTGCAATAATGCATGAACATGCAAATCGTCGACGGAAAGGAAAAATCTGATTGTTGTAATTAACTTGGGTTGAATGACAGTGGGAATTATTTTTTATTTATGTAGGATGACAGCGGGAAATATTTTTTATTTATGTATTTATTTATTTATTTATTTTAACTTTTTAATCAGCAGACCACAAACAGTGCAAAACAGACAATGGAGCCAGTCAAGTTGATAGATCAGCAGGAAACGAAAGCTTTGTTCACCATGTGTCTGCATGAGTTTCCTTCAGTCCATTATTGTTGATGGATATTTTTGGTCTGTATTCTTGTGTTCCAGCGCAAATGTAAAATTTTAACAAAATATCTAAATTGACAAAAAACATTTTTGGGTGGAGCAGCACTCTAGACTAATGCTTAGCACATGGACAGTTCTAACATTCACTGTTCATGCTTGCATGGGTTTTCTCCATGTACTCTGGCTTATTCCCACATTCCAAAAACATGCATGCTCGTTTTATTGATAACTCTAAATTGTCCATCGTTAGCTAGCCTCCAGCTCAAGCGCTATAGAAAATTGATGTAGATATATTTTTTGTGAATTTTCATCCATTCTCAATCACTTTGTTCATCAGCATGTCTTTCCGACTGGAGAGTCAGACACACAGTTTAATTTCCCCATTTAGAAAGGATACATTAAGTTATGTTACTCGATAGGTTTTTTAACCAATTGTGTTTCATCAACCATGGTACCGGTTTTGCCTATATTCCTTGATTCCATTCCGACTGACACCAACTCTTACAAAACATCAACACCTGTTTGCCATTTTATAAGTCATCCTTCAGGCCCAACTGGCGGAGTGTCGAGCGCAGGTTGAACACTGGCAGGGTGTGGCGACCATCTGCGAACTGAGCAAACGGGAGGAACTGGCAGAGCTGCAAAAACAATGCGATCAAGAGATCCAGTCCCTTCAGGAGGCTCTCAGGGGTCAGTGCATGTTTACTTGTGATAAGCAGTGCATAGTATACACAGCCCAGTTATTTGACAGAGAAACAACTGTGTGCCTAAGTTTTAGCCATTATGTGTTTCACAATTGCTCTAAACAAAGGAGCCCAGCATAAGTTTGAATATTACTCTTTGAAACATGCTTCAGGGCTAAATACAACTAAACTAAAGGTAAAAATTATGAGAAATGGAAAAAGAGAGACAGAGAGAGAGACAGCTTTCTTGGCCAACCATACTGTACATTTTCTGTATATATGACATACATGCATTATAAATGGACATTGTTCGGAAAGTCTTCCTCCATCATTCCAGTATCTTGCATGCTTGGTGAATTAAAGACTCTAAATTGACCTTAGTTGTTTTTGTGAGTGTGAATGCTCTCATCTTGGTGTCCTGCAATTGGCTAATGTGGACAAATATTATAGAAAATGGATGGATATTTGTTTCGCCCTTATATGATAGCATTCTGGAGCCCAGTGGGCCCAAGAAGCAAACATTAATAAAAATCGAAGACCTTTTATATAAGAGAGGCACAACCACAAAGATCAGTCCATTGTAGACAAAGTTAATCTCCCTTGTGGATAAATTAGTTTGTTTTATCATTATTTCACGATGTCTTTACAGAGACGGCAGCGCAGTATGAGGCCAGGATAGCCGCTCTACTTGAGGGGAGGAGAACAAGTAGCCAGAATCAGGTTAGTATGTCATTATTTATTTACTCTCTAATTTTCAAGTTGATCAGATTGAATGCGCACTCATTGTTCTTCATCCAATAGGGGAGCGGAAAGAAGGGCAAAATGGATGCAGAGGCAACCAGCAATGATTCCCAGACATCACCAGACAGGTTGCATTGCCAGCAAGTCGACTCGGAACTTGTCCCGGAGGGAGAAGCCCCGCCGATTAGTACCGAAGGATATTTTTCCCTGCGGAACTGCGACTCGGCCTCGTTGTCCTCGTTCTCCATAGACACACCCTCCCTACCTAGAAAGCTCCACGCTCAGGAAGACACAGACTCTCTGGCCTCAACCGGAACTCTGGTGCCGGAAGCCATCTACCTGCCGCCGGCAGGCCACCGGCTGGTCACCCATAGCGACTGGGATGCACTCAATGCTCAGGTGGGGTTTCATATTCTTACACACGCATTTATTAAAAACAAGCACATGGCTGTGCGAGATATATTTTATGAAAAAAAATAAAAATAAAATAAGACTAGCAACAATTGACGCCCACATTCATGGACAATTTACTGTCATTAATTACCCTAACATGCATGCTTTTGGAATGTGGGTGGAAGCGGGATAACCAGAGGGGGGGGGGGTGTCCCCCACAAGCACAGTGACCACATGTAAACCCTTCACAATGTTGCTCCATCCAGGGGTCACCAATACCTGGTAGCCCCAAAAGAATACACGACTAGCCTGTGGGGTGTGGTCTAAAAACAACTCACCAGTGGTGGACCATTGCAATTTCCTAGGAAAAGAAGTGATTATTTAAAATGTACACTCTCTAGATTTATAGAAACACATATTGCATGTTGATATGTTTAGGTTTTCTACCTTGTTAGTTCTTGTGAGAAATCATTAAAAATGATCAGTGTCTTTGCGTAGATGAATATCACGCATTATTAATTATAACAAATCAAGGTAATTGGAGCAAATTTGTTATTTCAGATGTGTGTATCACACAGCTTGCCCTTAGCATTAATCAGTGCCCAAGAACCAGCTCTTAGTTTCTAAAAGGTTGGTGACCCTTAGTTTACGTGAATCAATTTTTGTACGTAACAAAGTGTTGAAGTGATACTGCTTGAATGGAAATCAGGGTAATTTGTTGTCCAAATTTTAAAATGAGATGTATGTTGGACAGTTGTCAGAGTTGAGAGGGGAGGTGAGTCGACTCTTGGATGCGAAGGAGGATCTGGAGAAAGAACTGGACACACAGACCAACCACACACACAAACAGGTAGAACATAAACAGAGAGACATCCGATACTTGCACAGTAGGGGTGCTGTGCAAATATCCCATTTGTGTGCTTGTGTCTATGTGTGCATCCTCAGGTATCAGTGCTCCAGTCTCAGGTCCAGTCATCAGAGGCGCTTCTTCAGGATTTACAGAAATCCCTCAGCCAATCACAAACCGCAGTCCAGAGTCGACTGGTGAGCGATGACGTTGATCTTATTTGGGCCGTGCATCACTCGTTCTCCATTTTTCACCAAGTGGATGAATGTTGATTTTCAACAACTCCTACGCTGGAGTTGTGTTTGCATATGTCGTACATGTTCAAAAGCGCATGTGTGTGATGTTTGTGTGTGAATCCAGTCCGAGCTGTCACTGTCCCAGAGAAAGGTGTGCTGTGAGCTGTCCAGGCTGAAAGGAGACACGGTTGAGGATGAGGTAACAGGCCCCACCTCATCGCTCCCAGCATCACGGCAGGTGCCGTAGTACTGTTTACAAAAAAAGTGCTGCATTTTTGAACATTTAGCCGCCCAATTTACTTAAAGCAGTTTTAAATGCACAAAGACAGAAAACAAATGGGTAAACACATCAAATATAATGGAACCTCCAAAGTTGCCATAAGTGGCAATGTTTGGCGTTGGACCAAAATGTTTTTGAAAAATATGTCTCAGAAGTTGTCCGCAGCCGACGTTTAATATACTGTTACATAGGAAAGGTTGTAGCTGCTCAGTAATAGAGTATATGAGCAATAAACCTGATTTAATACCGCAAGGCTTACAGCTATACGTAATAATGAAAGCTCCACTAGATGACACTATTGCCTTGCAAACACTTTCCTTTTCATTATTTCGCCTGTCAGGCGTTTCCAAATGGTGTGTAGTTTACTACTATTACTGTACTTTATTGTCCAGTGGTTAACTTCTCTTTCTACTTGTGTACGTGTAGACGAAGTTTTTCCCCATACAGTTAGCTAATGTTTTGTGATGACAGTTTGAGCCTTGAACATATGAATTCACTTTTATTTTCCACGGCTAAAAATGTTTAGGAATTAATTTTATTGTTAACAATGAATTGTATCGGAAACGACATGACACCACTGGTGTGGGAGTTTACTGTTGCACTCTTATCTAACCAGCAGGCAGCGCACTGTGAGGAACGCCTCCGTATTGAGATTGTCAACCTGAGGGAGCAGCTTGACATGCGGGCGGAGGAGAATGGTCTGTAATAGGATTGCCCCTGGTTGTGTGGTTTGTGGTTATGATATACTTGACTGACACATTTTGAATTCTTTGTCTTTGTTTTACCTGCTCCTACACGGAACCTCTTCAGAACTTCTAGAAGGTGAGTGTATGAAGCTCACATAGGATTTATTTTAAACATGGTTCCTTTTTTTTCTTTGGCTATGCAGTGCGCTTCCCTAAAACGTACCCGTGTGCTTCCCTCCAAATGCTTTAGAATGTGAGATATTTTCATGTATGATATCATATAAAATTGCACTTACAAATGGAACTTCATAGGTGTCATTTGTGCTTGCGTTCCACAGTGCAATTCTCCAGTTTAAAAACAGAGACGGAAAGGATCCAGGCCCAGAAGAACCAGTTTCAGGACGAGCTGTTGGCCTGCCGCACTGAACTCGAGGCCCTGCGGGTGGCGCTCTCTCATGTGCAGGGCAACAACAAAGTGCTCAATAGTGATAATGTGAGTCAGCTTCTCTATAAACATTTGTGCTCAAGAGAAGCAATGGAAGAAAATCCACCCACAAAGTTTGACGGGATCCATACAAAATCTGCTGTTGCAAAGATAATCATCTGTTTTGATTGACTGTCACACAAGTAGTCTGCATCCGTGGTGGAAATATGTTGTAAATATTTTGCGCCCCTTATGTTGCTAAATGATAACATACAGTATATGAGTTACTATTGTAAACAGCTCTCAATATGATGCATTACCTTTTTAAAATCCTGTAGACTACCATCTCAGCGTAGGCTGCAGTGGTCCACAGTCTGGAGTGTATTTATGCACCGCATGCAAACGATTTTTTTGCCTTTCTCTCTATGAGCGTTGTGGGTAGCCACTGCATTGCTGTGAAATGTTCTATATCCTAATGACCTTTGGGAGATTTAACATGACTTTGGTCTGGCTGGCAGGAGGCCTTACATCAGCAGTGTCTGGAGCTGCGCAGCCAAGTGATCAGCCTGCGCTCTCAGGTCGACACCAGCCAGACTGTCCAGAGAGACTTTGTTCAGCTCTCTCAGTCACTTCAGGTAAGAAGTAGAGCAGGGATGAGGAAGAAAATATTTTGCCACTCTACTTTGGTGACATCGATAGACGAATAACGTTATTTGTAATCAATTAATTACTTTCAATCCAATTACAGTAAGTAAAATGTGATCATTTTGCCCGTCGTACCTGATGATTTATATCCCACAGTGGTTCGTTAATAACTGCACAAGAGTTATAATGAGCTTAAAATCAGTGCTATATTTGACTCTGCTCTCTCTCGCCTTTCAGGTGAAACTGGAGTTAATACGGCAAGCGGAATCTCTTGAACAAGTCAAGGAGATCCTGGAGGAAGGAATCAGTGAAGCCGATTCTTCGCCTGCAGACGCCTCCTGAGTCTGCTGTAGCAGGCAGAAAGCAGTGACCAAGCCAAAGGATGGACCAATTACCCTCAAATAAGAGCGGCAATGTGGAACAAAAGCTGTTTTGAAGTCATCAAGAGAATGACAGCTGCTGCTGTTCACTCATGTAATTTGTTGACCATAGCGAAAACGCAGTCTCGTACTTAAACCATGTCATCACAAGAGGGGCAGCTCTGTTTGGGGTTGAAAGATATTTTATATGTTTATATTTTCACATTATTAATTACAATGCAAAATGCTAACATAACATTGTCAAATAAAACCAAAAGGTTTTGCCACTAAAGGTTTAGAGAAGTTAATAATATTTCTCCACTTTACCCTCTCATCACTGAACAATGCTAGAAAGCTTAATGTTTGTTTGATGTCAAAACAAGCAGGAACTTTGTGAATGGTGCATAACCAGCAGAAATGACTAGCTCATTATTTAAAGAGCCAAAGTCTATATCTGGACTATTCTACTACTCCACTACATAGCCGAGTAAACAAAGTTTGGAAATGATAGTTTTCCGTTTATGTGTGAAATGGATAAAGCATTTTTATTGAATTGCATATAATTTAACATGGGATTAAAACAATATGCACCCTGTTTTTGTTTGTAAACATTTTGTAATCATCTGTCCAGCCTCTTTGGAAAGAGGACACAATGCAATAACGGTTCATGAAGTGATAACGGCAGTTTCTGAGGTTTCTGGAACTCGTGTGTTTTTAATTTGTGTCATGACTTAGTAGTGTTAACTTTTCTCCTTTCAACCAAAACAATGTCCTTATTTCCAGCAAATGATTGTTGTAGCTTATCCACTTACCTTCAATATTTAACATTTTCTCTTTGTATAGAAAACATGAGGTTGCATAACCATGGACACCAATTTTGGACACCATTATGCAATGAGAGTGATCTATGAAACATATCATTTTTGCTAGTCAAAAACACTATTTGAAGAAATCTTCAAATGTCAATTTCCACTCAAATATAATACATAATGACTACATTCTGGCTGGATATTGTCAGTGAGCAGCAATAAACTTTACTTATGAACTTTTATATGTGGTACCTTGTCTGTATGTTTTCTTGTCCCCTATCAATTACAATTCAAACATTGGAAATACACGCAGCTATGCAACATTCTTTAAATATCTTTATTCTTTAAGAATAGAACACAGTATAATAATTAACTCCGACCTATGTAATAATTTCAGTACATACTCAGAAAAAAAAAACATTTTGCAGCTTGGTGTATTTTCAGATGGCCCGTGCATGTTCTGCTCTATCAGATCACATCGAGTGACTGTTGGCGCAATCCCTCTTTCGCTTTCGGTGGGAGCGCTCAGCCTTTTTTGTCCGCTCTTTCTCGCCTCTGTCGGTTCAACGTTGGTGCACTTTGTCTTTAGACTTTCCCTGCAACGGTAAACAAAAGATCATCAATAGTGAAAATTCAACTCTATTCATCTTTGCTGTGCACATTCTTGTCAAAATCAGCAGTTTGTGATTGTCATGCTAGAACATTTAAATTAGTCTTGTTTGCGAGCAATGTAAAAAAAACCCAAAAAATAGGGAAGGGCATTGGCAAAGTTTTATTAATCATTTTTTTAACCTTTTCAAAAGCATGAAAAAAAAACATTGTTCAATGTTCTGAGTTCCTGGTTCAATGAGGGGTGGTGTTTAGAGCAGAATCATGCAGTCAGAAAGAATTGCATTTATTGTCTCAATTAATTTTGTTCTTCATCAGGCCACAAGCTTATGGGTTTCAAATGTTTTTCCACAATTAATGAGATATAATCCAATAAAAAAAAAGATAAATATTTTTCAAGTTTGAGTGGGGAAGTAAAATCAAACAACTGAGACAATGTGGCTGCTCACCTTCATTGTTATGGATATGGTTATGTTCAGAATAAACCGATCCAATTCAAACGTTGGTTTGGATGTTGGAAATGACAGTGCGCAAACACCTTCCACCATTTAAAGTGCCTCTGAGTAACCCCGAATAAAGTTCAGCTATTCTCGTCGGGTGTGTACACTTTATATCCTGTACGTTACGTTAAATAAGCATGTCCTTTGCTGGTTGCAGCCATGTACTACAATGCTCTCCATTTGACCTAAATTGCTTCAACACATGATTAATCAACAATGAGTTGCACTCGGCTGACTATTTATGAACGAATGAAACATGCCCATCTCTAATAAACAAGATGCCATTGTCATTATAAAGGATTTTTGAAGCTTTACATTTGCTCTCAGGCCTCCATGCTATAATGCTGGAGTGACTCCTACCATGCAGATTTTGAGCACATACATTTTTCTTGTTGAAATGTTTGACCTTTTCCGTGGTTATGATGAATATCATCAACTGTTCCAAAGCGCCTGATGCATTCAAACATCAACCTTGATGAAATGAATTGAGATTGATGACAAATTTCACAGACGCATAACAGGACCCTTCATTCAAAATGACTGGCGTTTGTTATCGAAGTGCCATAAATGTTTTAGTAGTTGGTGGCAATAGCAGAGCTGAGAAACGTAACCAGCCATCATACTTTTTCACAGTAGAAAATGGTATTGTTAAATATTTAAATCCTTTTAATACCTTGTTAACTTAATACACTTTGATTTATTACCTAATTTGGCAGAGACTGCAGCAAGCATCAATTAAATGCAGTCTATTACAAGCAATAACCTTCAGTGACATTTCAATATTGCAATTAAAAAAAGTGCCAACTGCATTGTACTATACATAAAACATAGCAGAAATACTTTAACACTAACATGAAACTTCATGTTAGACTTTCAAGGCATGCATAATGCTAAAAATGCGAAAACATCGAGTTGAGCAATACCTTGTCTTGTTACAGGGGTTTGGAGGAGAGGGTTTAGACTGGATTGTAAGAGGGGAACAGTTAAAAAAACATCCAAAGGGAGGGAAATGAAATATCATTGGAAGTGTTAAAGAAGGAGATAGAGGTTAAATTTTGTTGATGCATGAACATTAATCGGGTGGTAATTATTTTTCTGCATTGTATTTAACCTAAAAAGAAAATTAAAACAGTTGTCTCCGGCATTGACCAAATGTAAAAAAAAAATGAAATACTACTGCACAGTACTTCTGCTCGCGCCCTTGTAGAAAATACAACAAAAACTGTAATAAAAATAAACAAATAAATAAATGAAAGAAATATAAACCTACCCTCCAGATATGTGCGAGCCACAAACTTGAGGAGCTCATCAATTAGAATGACTGGGAAGGAAAGCTTCAATACCACAATCCACTGTTCCACGGTCAAGTGAGTGAGCTTGAAGATCATCTACAGAAGACACAAACAGCTTTTCAATACCCTTTTGTAAACCAGAATCATTAAAGATGCTGGTTACTCACACAAAACATTATTCTATAACACAATACACTGATTGTGTTCTGTGCTGGAGTACCAGCATGATCTCCTGCCAAATGTATCTGAAGGAGCAAGGAGACCACAAAGGCCAAAAGTTGCATGTACTTTGATGGAAGTTGAATTACGCCTCACTTAACAATTTGTTCATCATCACCCTCATCCTCAAGGACTATTTACGCGATGGGAATACAAGTGAGGGCACGGAGCTGGGAGGGGGAACGTGTCCCTTTTATGAGTAGATAGATGAGAGGGGCAGTAGAACGGGAGGTCAGACTCACGGGCAGCGGGTCCACATAGATGATCATAAAGTGAAGGGACATGGAGAGGGTCATGGCAGCCACCAGCCAGACGTTGCTCCAAGGGGGCATGCGCACCAGGGACTGGTTTTCAGACAAGCTGGAGGCAGACAGAGGATGTAAGTCGATTTTGAGGTTGACTGGTTTAGCTTGAACAGAAAAACAGTGAATTCAGTAGGTGTGTTTTTCAGCTAAAAAAAAAGAAAGATCCAAAAATATGTCAATTGCAAATACGAGGGGTTACACTGTTTTTGTCGCACCTATTTAGAGCGTTGCACATCTCAATCGTGACCAGCACAGATAGAGCCATGGTCATTGGAGGAGATGCCTCAAACACATGACAGTGGATCCCGGCAAAGTCCTCATTGTCGTCACTGCACTGCATGAAGTGCGACTAAGGACAAAGAAGACACCAATTCATAATCATTATATGGTAGTCTCCTAGATGTCTATACCAAAGGATTGGGTGCGCTATTTTCTCAAATAGAATGCTCCCGTCACCAAATACCAACCAGTTGGTGGAAGGAGACCAATGGGCCGTCTTCGCTATACAGGAACCACCAGGCAGCAGCGGCAACGGTTGCCGCACCAACATAACCTGCAAAACATTTGACGTGTTGAAGTCCATGTGGCAAGAAAACTCCTTGGATCAGACATGTCTGCTTTTTTTTGGCACGCATGCCCTTCACCTTTTAGTATTGATTTGCCGCATGACAACATTCAGACTGTGGTGTTACCTTGGCAACAGCGCCATCTAGATATAAATGGCATGGATGGAGGGTGGATTGGAAACTTAGTTGTTAGACTTGGAGAAACCAGTCAGTGTCTTAAGGTCAGGAAGGATGGAAAATTTCAATACTGTTCTCTCAGTTCTTCATTGTGTTCAACCAACCAAATAATTGTTTATCTGTCATGTCCGGGACTGCAGAGATTTGGCATTTTCAATCAAGTTCATGTTTGATATCTTACGGTTGGCCCCTCTCTTCCATTTTGAAGTTGACATTGTAATTTGAGCTGGGCTCATCATTAGAACGCAGCTGACTTTACAAGTCAATTCAGTACCTACCACAAACAAGTGAAGGTAGCCCGATGGGAAACAGTGGTTTTCTACAATTACATTTCATGCGGTACTAATCACAGAAACACATTTATACAAAGGAAGCAAGTGGAACCGTTTTGTACCTCCGATGGCCAGATATCTGAAGAATAGCCAACCAGAGATCAGCGGCTCTTTGGGTGATCGAGGAGCTTTGCCCATGATGTCCAAGTCTGGAGGGTTGAAGCCCAAAGCAGTGGCAGGAAGCCCATCAGTCACAAGGTTGACCCAGAGCAACTGAACCGGGATCAGAGCCTCAGGCAGGCCCAAGGCTGCAGTCAGAAAGATACTGAAGAAATATTGAAAGGGTTAGTTTTAGCATTCTTCACCTTGCCAAAGTATGAATACTGGTTAAATTCGGCTAAACAGCTTCACTCTTAGGGGCCATGTCTCTATCTTACTGCTTGGCTTTAACTCAAGATGAGGAAGAAATTATTATATTATTATTATTATATAATAGTGTCTGTATCTTCTGTGACTTTGTTGATTTTTAACTCGGTATTCGAAAGTGTTTTTATGCGAGCCTGTCGTCTCCGAAACAAAGCGCTTATCCTGTCAAGGATGACCATCATCAAGTACTTACCAGACAACCTCGCCTACGTTGGAAGAAATGAGGTAGCGAATGAACTGCTTCATATTGTTGTAAATAGCTCTGCCCTCCTCGACAGCAGATACGATGGAAGAAAAGTTGTCATCAGCCAGGACCATCTCAGAGGCTGACTTGGCAACTGCAGTGCCAGAGCCCATGGCGATGCCAATCTCCGCCTTCTTCAAGGCAGGGGCATCATTCACTCCGTCTCCGGTCTGTTTTAATTATGGAAGAAGCATATATAGAGAGGATGTTAGTGGGAAATTGTCATCGACCAATTGGAACACTTATTCCATGTCAAGTTCAGGGAATGTTTGTCTCCTCACCATGGCAGTGATCTCATCAAAGCCTTGGAGGAACTCAACAATTTTCGATTTGTGGGACGGTTCCACCCTGGCAAAGCAACAAGCCTTACGGACTGCGTTCTTCTGGTCATAAGAAGACAGGTCATCAAACTCACGACCGGTGAAGGCCTTGCCGGTGACGTCCTCATCCTCAGAGAAGATGCCGATGCGGCGACAGATTGCCACTGCTGTGCCCTTGTTGTCACCTGAGGAGACAAAAGCAGAATAACTGGCTTTGTCTTCTTTCAAGATTCAAGTTGCGGGAGAGCCTGTGGACTACTGACCGGTGATCATAATGACACGAATGCCAGCAGCTCTGCACAGCTCGATGGAGCTCATGACTTCCTTTCGAGGAGGGTCAAGCATACCAACGCAGCCCACAAAGGTCAAGTCAGTCTGATGGCAAAAAAGAAAGTTTTGGTGACTTCTTCAGGTACTTACTTTCTATTGATTACGATAAGAGTGCCTTCTGTACAATATGAAGTAATATGGGGCTATTTATTGAAGACTAGTTTGGAAATTTCCATGGCCCAAACTCTAGATTTCAAGGACAAGTTTACGCAAGCAATAACATTGAGTAGCACCCCAATACAAGCCAGTAAGGTACAATGTACTTTTCCTGAGAGTATCGGTGTTCACTAGTCATCTTCCAAGGTACATTATACACTCATTTATTCCAAAGAGCTAATTATCAAAATCAGTGGTTATGACTGCACCTTTTCCAAGTCCATATGCGGTGTTCCAAGCAGAGGTGGGCATTCCGTCATTAACGTACGCCCGTTTTGCTGACAATTGAGGAATGACGGGACAGCTTTTAAAAATGACGGACTGACGAATGACGGAAGTGGGTTTTCATCCATCAGTGTAATAATCACTAACCATGTCCGTCAGCGACAGTTAGTCAGTCCATCACTGGCGGAAGCACCATTTTTTTGAGAGAGGACTGATAGACGGATCAACGGACTTATGACGGACTTAACTGACGGACTTAACTGACGGACTGGCAATTACAATTCAGTTTGTCATGAAAAATGACAGACTGACGAATGACGGATGGGTACACCCGCTGCTAATGGATGACGAATGATGGACCAAAAAAATTGAGTAAAATGCCCACCTCTAGTTCCAAGGCTGTAAAGGTCAGTACTTTTTGACTGAACCATGGCAGTCACAAGTCATTCTAACCCAAAAGGAACGATGATTTACATTCTTCAGAGAGTAGCTGAAGGCTGCAAAATGAGTACACTGCTTTTATACCTTATTTATTCATCATGGTTCAAAGCTGCAAATGAGGTTTTACAAAGCTGCTGAAGTCAGGAATCAAACATACAAAAGTATTTCCTTTGAGGATATCAAGCCTAAGACAAGCCAATTGTATCCCTTAAAGAGTAAGTGAACGCAAACATTTTTTTTCCAGGATCTGTTCTATGCAACAAGCCCACTAGTTGAAACAGGGCATTCTGATAAATATTGCGTTTGTGGAATAAGTGTGAATCCACTCTTTTTTAGCCATCCCTTTGTCTTCTGTCGACTGAAAATGACATCACAACTGCTCACAACGACCGATCACGGCTCAGATTCAGAAAACAGGTCAGCCGTGATTGGTCGTTGTGAGCAAGTTTTGATGTCATTTTCAGTCGAAGGAAGACAAAATGGCCGCCCCCGGAGATGGCTAAAAACGAGTGCATTTTCCTGCTTAACTTATATTCCACAACCCCAAAATTAATCAGAATTTCAACTAGTAGGCCTGCTGGGAAAATCTACTTGAAAGAAATATGTTTGGGTTGACTTCCGCTTTAAGGTGTTTTTAGTCCGAGATTATATCATAGCAGGGGCTGTCACTCACCTCATACTCTGCAAACCTGGTGGAGTCCTCCAGGTTCATCTCCTCCTTCCTGAGAGGCGAGTCGCAGGTGGCCAGCGCCAAACAGCGGAGGGTGTCTCGCCCTGTTCCCCACTCCTTGATTACTGCCATGATGTGATCTTTGACCGGCCCAGTCAAGGGAAGACGAGTGGTGCCCACGCGAACGTATGAACAACGCTCAATCACACCCTCAGGGGCACCCTGGTAAGGCATTTATAATGTCACATCATTTTGATGTGTCTCTTAAGAGGTGAGGTAAACATGCAATTCTGACTTGCTCAGCTTCTATTCCAAGCATAATTGTAGCCTTTTCAGAATAGGAACGGCACTGTATCATTTGTGTGCATATGTCGCTCACTTTGACAAACATCTTGTTTCCTACTGGGGCTTTTCCAGATTTTGCTGGAGAACAGTAGACTGACATGGACTTTCTGTCTCTGGAGAACTCCAGTGTAAATTCCTTCTTCATCAGCTGCTTAATCACCTGTCAGAGAAAAGTAGAAAATGAAAGCTCAGTTCAAATTCCTGGATGTTATTTGTCTCAGTGAACTGACTCACGGCAGACTGATGGATTTTTGTGG
The DNA here is from genome assembly GCF_054856515.1 of Filicampus tigris. Classification (NCBI taxonomy): domain Eukaryota; kingdom Metazoa; phylum Chordata; class Actinopteri; order Syngnathiformes; family Syngnathidae; genus Filicampus; species Filicampus tigris. The sequence goes on along the minus strand of NC_141232.1, from coordinate 11,521,237 downwards.
ACTTACGCTGCAGCAAGCATTGGCTCGTTCCACCCTGGACAGGCTACGCACTTCAGTGTTGAACACATTCATCTTCTCCACCAAACAGCTGAGAGCTGTTTCAGTGGCCTCACCCACCTTCTCATAAATCCCCTTGGACTGCAAAGGAGAAAGTTTGTTATCGTTTATTTGATTTGTAAACTCCTTCAGCTGTGATCTCTTTAGCACTCTACCGACCTCGTTGTAGTCAAGCGAGGAGTCGTTGCAAAGGGCGCAAATGGTGGCCAGCTCCACCAGTCCATCAAACTGCCCACATTTTACACTCATGCCCCTCCTTGTCCTAAAGAGATTGATTTTTTTGAGTTTTGTACAGTTTTTTAAAAAATTTTATACAGCACGTGTACATGCATACACTTACACTTCTCCCTCAGGTGTGTATTTTGAACCAGAAATGTCAAATTGACCGAGAGTGACATTGTCATCGTCCACTTTGTCGATAACGAACATCTGCGAGGGAAGAGTTTTTGCTTCAATTCTGCTTCTACCAGAAGCTTTATACTGTGTGAGAATGAGACATGTTTCAGCCTACCTTTGTCACACACATCTGATTGGTGGTGAGGGTACCCGTTTTGTCCGAGCAGATGACCGAGGTGCACCCCAGGGTCTCTACAGAAGGCAGGCTTCTAACGATGGCATTCTTCTTGGCCATGCGGCGTGTTCCCAGAGCCAGACAGGTGGTGATGACGGCAGGCAGACCTGGGATGGTTAGACGGACATTTTAGTCTCACCTATGCAGCTACAACACTCTTCTTGGCAGTCTTTCTTTTTTGTGTCCATTCTTCAAGAGCATTTGTTATGCCAGAGGTCTCTGATGTTGGACCTTGATCACAATCTCTACTTCACATATGTATGAATACGCAGTCTAGAAGATCCAGATTCATATTCAATCGCATTACTTGTATTTTTCAAATACAAATAGCAAAATAACATATCGTACCTTAACCTTGTATAGCACTGTGGTGCATCTATCACTTCATATAAAAGTGCCCACATTTAGTATTTAATAGGTCACGAGTTAAGGTATCATATGAACAAGCTACTGGAGTTGAATTTTAGATATGATAAACTCCATAGGCAGGCCAATAAAATTCCTGGGGTTTACCTTCAGGGATGGCAGCCACAGCTAAAGCCACAGCAATCTTGAAATAGTAGATTGCGCCACGGAACCACGAGCCACCGTGGACTGGGTCATTAAAATGGCCGATGTTGATTATCCACACGGCCACACAGATGAGGGAGATGACCTGGACAAGGCAGAGGAATACACACCAGATCGGCCATTGTCGTTTTTTAAATATTCATTGGCCATTATCATGATTGTTTTGATGTCTTGTTTGGGGCTCCCACCTTGGAGAGCTGCTCCCCAAACTCATCAAGTTTCTGCTGCAGAGGAGTCTTCTCCTGCTCAGTGGCAGCCATCTGGTCACGGATCTTCCCGATCTCAGTGGCGACGCCAGTTGCCACAGCGATGCCAGTGGCTTTTCCAGCGGCAATGTTGGTGCCCTGAGTGTAGGGGTTGAAGTCATTTTAATGACCTTTCTTTTTTTTTTTTTTTTTTTTTACAGCAGACATTTTGACAGAGTAAAATGGCAACCAAGACAGGGTAATGCAGTGATAGAAAACTGATTTCCACGAAACATTCTCGAAGGGTGGTGGATGTGCCCAGGAGGAACCAAGCAAAAGCTTGCTATCTATTTTTAGCATGCAGGTGCGTTTTCCTGACAAGCCAGATGCAATTAATCAGAAATGTTATCTATCTATCTATCCTTTCCCAGAGGTTATTATGAAACATTTGGGCTAGTATGAAGAAGACACTCACAGAAAACAACATGTTCTTCTTGTCCTGGTTAACTGCTCGTAGGTCCGGGACGGCATCAGTGTGCTTGATCACGCTGACTGACTCACCTGGGAGACACACAGACCACAGCGTCAGTAACACATTTTTACAAAGTACGTCCATGTATGACAACACCAACCAGTGAGAATGGACTGGTCCACACGTAGGGTGGTGGATTTGATGGAGATTATCCTGATGTCTGCTGGGACTTTGTCACCAACTACAAATGCATAGAAATGTGCAAAAAGACCATGCTCGTTAAAACTTGGCATAGTGATTCATTTAAGATAGAGAGTACCGTATATATGTTGATCGAGTATGCTTATGGCTAGATAGATGGATTAGGTAGTCAGTCAAATGCAGAAAAAAGATTTTAAGGAAGATTCTGAAATAACAGAGCAGGTTATGATGGGGAACTTACCAGAGACCTCCACCACGTCACCGGGAACGATCTCCCTGGCCTTAATTCTCTGCACACTCTTCCTGTCCGCCCGGTAAACCTTACCCATCTCAGGCTCATATTCTTTCAGAGCCTCAATTGCGCTCTCCGCGTTGCGCTCCTATGAAAAAAAATATACTGCCATCATTATGTATACTGAATATACAATACTCACCAAAAGGTATGGCACTGTACTATTTTATTCATTTCCTGATTCAATAAATGTGGCCGGTGAAACTGAATGATTGAATCTTCACTGTCATCGCGCATAAGATAAGATAAGATAAGATAAGAAGGCCTTTATTGATCCCACAGTGGGGAAATTCTCAGTGTTACAGCAGCAAAGATATAGGTCACACAGGGACGGCGGCATAATGTAGCCATTAATGTATAGCATTAATGGCAAACATTCAGGATCAAACCTATGTAAATATACGCAGTAACATGTGTATATACACACCAACATACATCTAAATAAAAAGTATGAGGAACACTCATTTTAGCCTGTACATAGTACAGAGGAAAAATACTCTAACTAAGTGACAGTGCTGCAGTGCTGTAGTGAAATGTGAGGAACAGAATACGAATGAATATGCCCCCCCAAAAAACAAGAAATCAGGAAGGGTCAAATTCTTTTTTCACAGCACTGTACATCAATACAAACAGGAGTTAACACCCCCACTCCTCTCGTTGCCCCAAAGTGTAAAGCCCTCTCCCTCTCCATTCTCATACCCCTCATGTGTGAATCCTTGTGCATAGTTTCCAAATGACTGCCACAGTATTGATGCCCTGCACTCCTCCGTCAAACACTGCATACAAACATGTATGGTAACATGATCATTCTTCTGTAGGTATTTTTACATGTGTAGTGTAGAGTCTTCAAGGCATTTCGGCTGTAAGTCTTCCCCAGGCCCCCCGCCTCTGCAGCACTACAAGCTTGGTTTAACCTTTCACCCCCCCACCGCTTTGCTGATGTCATGCCACTCATTCTGGCTTCGCATGAACTTTAAGCTCTCGCAGCGGCTCTGGAAGGAGCACGCCGTAAAGGACAAAAGGACTGCGACCTGAACACACCGCTCTTATAATTTATGTGCAACTGGTTCTAAGAATACGAGTCTATTTAGGTGAGTGTAAAAGACGGCCTTCGGGGGGCAGGTATGTGTCCTTGAGACTGCGATTGTTCCTGTGCGCCTTTGTGTGAGTCACTGACCTGCCACACGCCAACGACGGCATTGGCGATGAGGATGAGGAGGATGACAAAAGGCTCAACGAAGGCTGTGACTGTTTCCTCACCTTCCTCGAACCAAGCCAGTACCTGAGAGAGGGAGATTCAACACTCAGTGAATTTCCACTACCGTATATTATGTATATTTACGTATATTTACTTTCTAAATAACCAACGATGCGCTTACCACCCTACACCGGTGATTTGTGGTTACACGAAAGAATCACTGAATTAAATCTTCAAACTGTGCAGAATATTACAGTGACCTGAACATTTTTTAAATCCACTATTATACAGTTTTAAGTACAGTTCAGTTGTATTTAACTTTTAAAGGGTAAGTCAACGCAAACATTTTTTTTCAAGAATATGTTCTATGCAAGTCCACTAGTTGAAACAGGGCATTCTGCTAAATATTGCATTTGTGGAATGAGTGTTAATCCACCCGTTTTTAGCCATCTGTGGGGGCGGCCGTTTTGTCTTCTGTGGACTGAAAATGACATCACAACTGCTCACAACGACCAATCATGGCTCAGATTCAGAAAACAGGTCAGCCGTGATTGGTCGTTGCGAGCAGCTGTGATGTCATTTTCAGTCGACAGAAGTGACAAAATGGCCGGCCCCAGAGATGGCTAAAAACGAGTGCATTTTGCTGCTTAACTTATATTCCACAAACGCAAAATGAATCAGAATGCCGGGGTTTCAACTAGTGGGCCTACTGGGAACCTATTCCTGAAAAAAAAAACGTTTGGGTCTGACTTCCGCTTTAAATAAAATGCAATTGCATTTAATCTTTGAGAAAGTTTTTTTCCCCCAGCCATTTATTTAGATACAACTACATTCACAATATTTACTCCAACCACTTACGGTTAGTTAGTTATATTTGGTGTAGAATAGCATTGCAAATAAACACACTGTATAAAAATCTCTGACAATGCCAATGAATCATTTTTTTATACATATTTTTGCATGTGTGCCTAATGCATGCGAGAATATTCAATTACTGATTTTTACAGTATAAATTGTTTGCTGTCATATGAATTTGGAACATCTTTGCTCCACGTGCTCCTCCTCGCCACTGACGACCCAACACGTTTGCACTTGCGTCGCTGTGCGTGATGGGCTTCGTGGACACATGAGTCTGTTTTGGAATACTGTCATGTTGACATTGACACAGATTAGTTGCAGGCCAATGGAGCAAAGTCCAAGCCATAAAAAAAGTTCTCACACCTCCTTGGTGGAATCCAACTTGTCATTTTGTTGTATCATATTGCTCATACAGCCTTTCCAAAAGTTCATCTTCACCTTGTTGTGCAGCTTCACCTTGCCTCCCTTCAAAGACAATAGATCTCCAGAAAATTCCAAGCCTGTCAGCACATTGCAGTAGCAGGACGTTCCTGTGTGTATGAATAGGGCAGCCGTGTGCTCCCAGTATTTACTGTTCTCTCTTTTAGAAACCATACATGACCGAATCTATTGCTCCCGTTTGTCATCGTAACAATCTTGTTGTGCAACCCAATCCCCGCCTCCCTTCAGGGTCTCAATCTCCCGCTGCTGCAAGCCACCCCTCGTTCCTTCCATCCCTGACCTTTGTCCAAGGATATAGTTTCTCTTCCTGGGTTGAGAATTTCTTAAAATAAAGCTCCGGCCATGCGTATGTATACGCAACACACACACACACACACACACACACACAGGGGCGCGCTTTTTTTGAAGCCCGCCTTTCTCTTCCTCACACGCATGCATACACATCGGCACCATCGGGCCTTCTAAGGCCATCGTGACAGCCGCCGTGTAGGCAGGCCAGAGGGCAGAGATGGGAGATTAAGACAACGTGTGCAGCCTCCCTCCGCTAAACTGTTTTGGAGAAAACCACAGAGGCGGGAGGAGGGTCGCTTTAGCTCTGTAGGAGTGAGGGCACGAGTTGTAATGCAACTGAATAACTGTGAGCTACAGGCAGGGTTTATCAGGGTTATCCATGCTGAAATTTCAGCTTCAACAGTATTGGCACTTCTTAATATGAAGACTTTGATGTAAACTTGTTGTTGACGATAATGCGTTATTGAACATTGGACAATTGGTTACCAGTTCTCTAACGCCGTGACCACAGCATTTTTTTGTTTTCTTCCTTTAGACAGTTAAGTACTTTCAAATAAAGACAAAAAAATATTGTGTTCCTTTCAATGATAATACACGTTTAAAGGAAGAAAAAAAGAACTTATGATCGTGCCATCAGAGAACTTAAACTGCAACACTTTGGAAATGTCTAATGACACTTGAAATATCATATTGTGTAAGTGTGCGCTGAATTGGAACCCTACTATACTTTTACTCCTTTCCTACTATACTTTTTCAAATTTAATCTACTGCATTAACCCCAGCACCCAACCCTACACCAGTCCAGCAAATAAAAATGTGACAATTTGCTTTTACAAAGCGAAAAGGAAAATACTCAAACTCACAAAAGAGATGCAGGCGGCCAGCAGTAAGATTCTGACCAACAGGTCCTCAAACTGTTCCACTACCAACTCCCAGATACTCTTACCTGGAAGAAATGGACAAAATGACAAAAAAATATGCCCTGCACCCGTTGAATTAATTAAATTACACATGCATATCAGGGGTTAAATTGATAAATTGACTTGTCGACAAGTCAAATTTACTACAGGTCGGCTAATCGCTAATCACTTGTTTTTGGCATCTTATCTTCCGATTTGCCGATTTACAGAAGTGTAACATTTTATGGAGCAGTGAAACCAGTATGCCGACACACTTCATACATCTGTGCTTATCCAACAGTAAGAAATTAAGATGGCTGTGTGTGTTATGTGTATTATGCTACTAGCGTGTGGAATTATTTCTCCAAAAATGAGACCCCTATACTCAAATAAAATAAAAGCACAAGTCAAACATGCTACTAATCAAACAACCGCATTCAGAGTAATGGTTAGTTGTTTTTGTTGTATTTGTTTTCATCAAAATGTCTTTATGTGGAGACAGCTTGTGGTGCAAAAAGCTTGGGGACTGCTGTGCTGTGCCGTGCTGAAAAAATACCAACGACGTCAGGGATTAGTCAACTTTGTCGACACCCTTCATCACATAAATATATTTAGATTTTTAACCCCGAATGCGAAGTAGATACACCAACCAGTTAGTTGACTGATCTGTTAATCTAAAAGTGTAATTCCAACAATGAATTTGATTGTTGCTGAGCATGCACTGTGATGGATTTCCAAGCAGCTGCACAGAGCACAAAGGCCATGACAGGTGCTAAATGAACGACTGTAGTTTATCAGAGTGTGCAAGAAGCGAGCGTAAGCGTATGGCACTGATGCTTCAAGCTGGATGACAGAAAGCCAGACTCACCCTCCTCCGCTGGCAGCTCTGTGGGTGAAGAATGAGAGATTCGAGAGATTAGCAGGGCCGAATGACTATTTGGCACATTTACCGCACTGTTTTTTCATTTCTGTGGTACGGGACTCCACACAATATTTATGGAGAAATAACAATGGATAGACTTTTGCAACCTGTTTATGAATGTGTTGACACAAAATCCTTGCTTTCCTTGAGATACGGGTTTAATTCGTGACCATGCTTGCAAATCATCTTTCCTCATTGAAATGAATGGAAATTGCATTAATCTGATCCATCCCGCTCCAAAAACAACCAAACAAAACAAAAAAAATGTTTTCATAATCAGCACATTACCACTCTATGATATTGTACTTTTTAAAAACATAGTAATGACATCATCATTTTGCTGTTTGCAGCCTTGGCGACCTGGGGGCAGTATAAAACAGACTGACAAGCTGAAGTGAGGAAGCCATAGATTTGTTTGCATTTTTATAATCTAATTAATGTTCACGCAACATTTGTTTGGCTAGCAACTGAAACTGAAGTAGATAAACGTCTTTCATATTAATTCATGGCTAATTAATCCTTTCATTCGTTTGTCTTTGTTATAGTGTAAGACCCAAATATTTATGTATAATAAATCTGATACTGTTTATTTTAATACAGATAAATGTATTGCTTGTGATTGTTAAAAAATACTTAAGAGGACCTTAGAAAAATAATAGCATATTAAATCGCAATATATATTTTTAAAAAATCCCAATCACGAATCGTTCAGCTCTACTGTATGTACAAAGTACTTTGTACATGGACGCCTGTACAGTATAGATGTCTCAGCTCCTCTCAGTTCGCCCGGAACTCCTCACAGAGGATAAAGAATATGTGAATGTGAGTATTGTTTTAAAGAATGTCTGTGTGTTTATATATCAGTTGCTCCTCGTTTCATGTTTGTTTTTGCCAAAGTGCTACTTATGGTGAATTGATTTAAGTTCACTGCCACCATGCAACACTTGAATCTCAACTTTGTGCTCACAAGTCAAAGCAAAGCGATCAACTAAATAACCGCTTCACTCGAGGCGCCACTGTATTGTGGCTTTAATAAATGACCTTCTGTGACCTTAACTATCCTTTTGTTCCATCTTGCTGTCACAATCCACGTGTGGACCAAGCAGAGTCATTTGTTCTCTTGGTCCTCCTCCAATTATAGATAATTGTAAGACAATTACTTAAGAATTTTATTGTCCATTAAATGTGTTCTTCATTTTCCCTCAACCACAAAGTCACATTCAAAGCAAGATCATCTATCTGGTGTCATGTGCATGTGTGTAAACCTCTCAGCTGCTCCCTGTGCATTTATTTTCCCTCCTGGATATTAAAATCCTGATCGCTTTGAGTCTGACTACATTTGAATGCTCCATCCTTGTGATCATCCATCCATCTCACTCCCTCACCGTTGTAACCATACTTGTCCAGGTTCTTCTTGAATTGCTCAGGCGTCAGGCCTTTGTCCTCGGTGACACCAAAGTTGGCCAGAACCTCCTGTGGCTCTTTGGTGTGTGCGTTCTCCATCCCAGCTGAAGCGGAGAGGCTTCGGGACACAAGGACAAGTTAAACGCGCACATACTTTAGCGATACTCACAAGTGCAAAGTTGAATGAAATTCACCCACCACTTTCTTGAAGTGTGATGCTTGCGAGCAAAAAGTGGCAACCCCCCCCTTGCGTTCACACTGACTCGACCCCCTCACTCTCTCACGCTCTCTATGGGATGTTGCTCTCCTCCAGGAGCCCCGGACTGACAAAAAGTGCAACTTGGCAAACTGCTCTCAAAAGTTATATACGTGTGAAAAAGTTCCCCGATTGGTGCCTGCTCACCATGCGCTCGCCACTCATTGGCTGAGAGTGCCGCAAGGGGGGAGGGGGCAGAGGGCAACAACTGCAGAGGGGGTCCACTGGGCCAGCATGCTGGAAATAAGATGTGTAAAAGAGAGACAACCAGGAGGGGTGACACTTACTGAATGAGAGCTAGGGGACACTGATGGACACGTGGAATGACTTTGTCTATGCGCGTGCACATGTTCACACTCATTCACTTAGCTGGGCATTCACAGAAATGCATAATATGATCATGGCGTTTGATGTGTGAAATCTGAAATTGACTTGCGGAAAGTCATCTCGTTTTTTAGATAACAGTTGTTGGCTCGCTGAAGGCCCATTTGCTGTTTTACATTCAGAAATGGGGTGGTTTTGCACTCACATTAAATTAAAAATAAAATCAAATGATGCATGATGTGACAGTGAGTAGTAGGAGGTGTTGGAAATACAATTGCATATGTCATTTGAAAAATCATAAAAATGTGTGTGTGTAAAAATTGAAAATTGTAAGTTATTACTTTGTACAATTAATAAGTAAGAATACATTGAGCCTGCTTATTTTGTCGCATGAAAACAAAATCTTTGTTTCATTAGATGATGTTCATAAAAATGTCATTTCTTTACGTACATGTTAAATATTGTAATAATACCGATATCGCACTTTTTTCCAATATCGTGCAACCGTATGTTTAGTATTAGTGGTGTGGAACAGTAGCTGTATCTTCTACCATATTAAGCCGTTGACATGCTTCACAACATCAATGAAAAAAAAAAAATACATTGGAAACACGTCACGATATGACGCAGTGCAGTTCTACATAAGCTACACCCACCATAATAAACATCAATCGTGGTATGAATGACTGAAAATGGAACGTTATCTTTGTCATGGCCTTTTCTCCACATAGCTCTGGTATTCTTTCTCATTAAATTGCGTTATGACTTGTGACTGTATCGTTGGCCTCGGGTCAAAACCTCCTATGTCACAATTTGGTAAAATTAATATTTTTTCACAAATCTATACTACTGGTAAGTTATTTTTCAGAAATTATTGAGCAATCTTAAGAATTGAAAATGGCTTGCTCTATTTGACAATGCAATGTTAATGGTTGAACAAACATGTCGTTATGGGGTCTGCTGAAAAGATGATTTTGGAGGTACAAAAATTCCACCTGATGCCAGTGATATATCATATGAGCCATTGTTTTGGCTATGCTGACCACAAATATTACACCAGAATGCAGTGACCAAAGTTTCTGTTCCTTTTCCTCTTGGTCCTCACTCCATCATCATCCACAATCACTTTCTCTGTGCTTTTGTCACTCTGGCCCATGTTGCGTGTCCCCGTCTCCTCCCCGTGACCCGGGGTGTCGTCTGGCATGAGCGCAATCTCCCTTTGGGATCGGGTTGCCGCGGCTCTTTCTAAGCGCTTAACGGCGGTGAACATAAACATACATACTGTACCTACTGACAGGAACACATACAAAGGGGAGGTACTGTAATTGGACCGGCTGTTGATGTAGATGTTTCCATTTAAAGGAGGATTTCTACACGTTTTTCAGCCTAAAAATATACACAATCAACATTTGTAATGTAGTATGTGACAACAGTCCAACGTAGCATGCAAATACAGAACATAAAAATGTATTACGATGTCTTTTGACGAATTGTATTCAATTGTATTATTATTCATTTGCTGACAAACTTCAACATTTCAAAAACATCTATCTGTCGTATATTAATCTAATCCTTATTAGGGCCCCCGTTAGCCGGAGCCTGTCCCAGGGGACTTTATCGAGCGGCGGGGTGGACCCTGGACCGGTCGGCACTCAGTCGCAGGGCTCATATAGACAAACAACTAACTATGGTTGACTCATTTCATTGCATTCACAAACACATTTGCATTATGCATTGTGCTTCTCCATTAAATAGATTATGAGCATATTAATAGGAGCTTTAATCGAATGTGATGTAACCAGTGTGTGTGTGTATGAGAACTTGTTGGCAGGCAGTGTGGGAGGCGGGCCTGCCCGTGGCTGCTAATCACCGTGATGGATCCGGGAAGCCCTTAGCAGGAGAAGAATAACGGAGGCCAAAAGTAGTAGCGGGGAAAGCAGCAACGCGTCTGTTTAGGAAGTGTATAGTCTGTGTGGTATAATTAACGGAGGCTGGGCAGCTGGGGTTTGAAGTACCCCACTGTAACTGAACCTATAACAGCAGTTGTGTTCCTCTGGTATAAATAGTGGCGTGGGCATGTGGGCAGGCAGCTATGACACAATGGCAGAATTTCACTGTTCTTTCAGGGAGGTTCGAGAATTTGACACCCTGCCGGCAAGGACGCCCCCAACCGGCTCCCCAGATGCTTCACTGAGTCTTGAAGGTTACATCAAGGTGGGCATGGGAGCGCACTGTATTTATGAGTGATGTAATGACATTTGACAGAAGTAATTGGATTCATTTGGTATAGAATGAGAGCACTGTGAAAAAAAAAAGGGAAAGAAAAAGAAAGTTGCAAGGGAACAAATTTAGACAAAACTTTAAGATAGGCAACTAAATGTTTTACGTTTTGCTTTTGTGAATGTTGGTTTTCCTACATTTAATTTCACTGTAAAAAAATAAAACTTTACAGAATTGTTGTCTCTTGCGTTAAACCCCAATTTAAAGATTTAAAGCGGAAGTCAACCCAAACATATATTTTTCAAGAATATGTTCCCAGCTGGCGGCACGGTGGTCGACTGGAAGCACGTCCGCCTCACAGTTCAGAGGTTGTGGGTTCGATCCTGGGTTCGATCCTGCCTCCCTGTGTGGAGTTTGCATGTTCTCCCCGTGCTTGAGTGGGTACTCCGGTTTCCTCCCACATTCCAAAAACATGCATGGTAAGTTGATTGGACTCTCTAAATTGCCCCTAGGTGTGCTTGTGAGTGCGGATGTTTGTCTCTGTGTGCCCTGCGATTGGCTGGCGACCAATTCAGGGTGTCCCCCGCCTACTGCCCGAAGACAGCTGGGATAGGCTCCACCATTCCCCGCGACCCTTCTGAGGATAAGCGGTATCGATAATGGATAGATGAATGTTCCCAGCAGGCCGTCTATTTGAAACACAGCATTCTGATTAATATTGTGTTTGTGGAATATGAGTTAAGCAACAAAATGCATCCTTTTTTAGCCATCTAAGGTGGTAATCACCTGTTTTCTGAAGCTGACTTATGATTGCTCGTTATCGGACCCCTGAGCAACTGTGCTGTCATCTTCAGTCGACAGAAGTGACAAAATGGCCGCCCCTTGAGATGGCTAGAAATGGGTGGATTTTGCTGCTTAACTCATATTTTATATTGATCATATTTCCTTGTTTCAACTGGTACTCCTGCATTGAACATATTTGTGAAAAAATATGTTTGGGTTGACTTCTCCTTTAATTAAGTAAAAAAAAAAAAAAAAAAACCCTGACTTGCCCAAAGTCAGCTGGGATAGATTCCACTCCACCTGCAATCCTAAATATGATCCAAGGTATAGGAAACAGAGGGATCCATAATGAAAATAATTCCAAGAGCTTCAATGTAATGGTAGGTGTTGTGTAGTGGAGGTAATCATGTGTAGAGCTAACCAGACAACAGTCACTTTGTCATGTGATGAATATTAAATGTTGAATGTGCAGACAAAAGGTCACAATAAAGTCCTTCTAGGAAAGTCTTGCACTGGGAAGCCATCTTGGCGCTAACACCTTCAGGTGGTTATTTCAGGCTCTGCTTTTTTTCTAAATGACTTGCGAAAGCCTTCACTGCGAATCTATCTGTCTATCCATCTATCTATCTATCTATCTATCTATCTATCTATCTATCTATCTATCTATCTATCTATCTATCTATCTATCTATCTATCTATCTATCTATCTATCTATCTATCTATCTATCTATCTATCTATCTATTTGGACAGCATGTCAAGTGCATGTCAGAATGTTCACATGTCACGTGAAGCTCGCTCGATGCCCGGGGGCGAACAGACATTTTTCACGGCCCGAAGCAAATTTTGTGGGCGAGGGCTGTCCCTCCCCGCTATATAAGTTCTCAGTGGACCACATTTCATTTGTGGTGATTCGGCGCAATTGCTGCTACTTTATTGATAATATTTTCCCGTTTCTACCACCACAACGTGCTATTGAAGTTTACAGTCGTGCAGAATCGCTGACGCAAGCCCGTTTAAAATCAGAGGCGGACCGTTCTATAGACGAGTACTCTTTTTTTCCCTCCGAAAAAAAGGGCGAATGACGGACGACGGAAGGGTACCCACGCTGCAGACGTATGACGAATAACGTACGCTCATTTTTTAGTAAAATGTCCAGCTCTGACTACTACTACTACTACTACTACTAATTTTAAAATATAGACTTGTTGGCGTGGGCATGGCTTCAGCCTCTCTGTCATAGGATACGATTACTATAATAGTGACAGGTTAAATCCCAGTACATGCTAATAGTAATCTAAACAATTCTCTGGCCTGTGATCACTATCCTTTCCTGGCCCCGCCCTGCCCCGCCGCACCACTTTGCCACTGTGTGCCCCTGGAATGTGACCCCGGTGTGGATGCGCTCCTAAGCGTGAGTGTCCCTGAGAAGTGGTAGCAAGGACACACTTGAACCCTCCTTTCACGGGCAGGAAAATTGTAAACTGATGAAGTGCCAATTCCTCCACGGAAGATGCGTTTGGGCTTTGCGATGAAACCGATCCAGAAGGCCCAAAGGTAAAACACCCACACACACAACACATCTAAATATACATGCTCATATACAGTACACTTGGTGCACGGTGTCTCTTCGAAGTGTTGTGGTTTTGTTTACAGGAACCTGTCCAGCGTTTTATGAGCTTCTGACATCAGTGAATGTCTCATTAGCAGCTTGTGTTCTCTATATTTATTTGCCTCTCACGCTATAAATGCACACTTGGCTTCATTCTTATTGGCTGCTATGGACCAATGATCATATTAATGTTTTCTTTAGATTTTTTTTTACACTTTTAAGTGAGAACGCCACAGGCAAGCGCATCTAGTGTGCAGGATGAGGCCATGATGTTGAATGGTCATAAGTGGATACACATTCTGCCAACAAGTAGAAGAGCTGGGCCACAGAGGCAGGTTGGCAATGAGTGGACGCAAGGGAGACAACACAAGAAACAGTGCGTGATGACAGGATGATTGATGAGTGTTTGGCGAAATGAAAGGACTCGACTGTGAAGAAGTTAAAAGAGACACAGAGGTGAGCGGGGGACGACACTTTATGACCGGTGATTATCACCCTTTGGCTTTTTTTATTGTCCAACGGGGGCACTGTTATGTTGTTTACACACACAAACATCCTGAAGGAGTTGTGCAAATTGACACTAACTTTTTTGTTGTTAGATTTAGCAACTTTTCAAACTAGCTTTAGCAAATATTTTTCAGAAAAGCACCTAGCAACAGATTTAGGCGCTTTTAATATTTGAGTGGAAACTTTTCCAATTTCTGAAAAGTAATTGCTAAAACACACAAATTTTCCTTCTATAGGACTCGCCTGTTTTAAGAAATCTTGCAAAGTCAAATGTCCCACTTCTTTTAGCCAATCATTTTGCATACATTAAGTAACATCGTCCTCATTTCATTGCCAAACCACAATGTAGCAATTTGTGACTCAAATGCGAAAAATCACACATCTAAACAACACTTTTTTTTTCTATGGCAGTCAAAAAAAACTGCCTTCTGCAAAAGTACGTCTTAAGTTGCTAAATTGACTCCCACCCAATCATTTTCTGTAGCGCTTGTCCTCACGAGGGTCACATACGAACTGCAGCCTACCCCAGATGACTGTTGTCAAAAGGTGGAGTACACCCAGGACTGGTTGCTAGCCCATTGCGGGGCTCACATAGATAACCATTCACACCCACATTCACACCTATGGACAAGCTAGTGTTTTCAATTCATCTAAAATGAATGTTGAGTATCCTGAGAAAATCAACATCAGCAAGGAGAGTGCGAATTCGAATCCGCTCATCAGGAATGTGAGGCGGATGCGCTAGAGTTCAACAACCAAATTTGGCTTATCGAGCTGAGCATCACTAATATAAACATATACATAGTTTTAAAATGTGCATGTACTTTTCAATTCTGTGAGCACCTTATCAATCTTTCTAAACTACTCCAATCGTGTACAAATGTGACTCGGTGTAAACCAAAAAACAGACAGACAGTTATTTAGACTGACTGAGTGCATGGCATGTATCAGACAGGTGTGTGAGCGGGTCTGCGTGTGTGTGCAGACATGAAAGTGTGAGTGCACATGTAAGAGTGTTCGTATGCAACAGGTGTTTAGTGGGAATGGTGCTAATCTTTAAGTACTGTCCCACCAAGCCCTATTCCTGGGACACACACTCACGTGACGATGATGCTTTTATGATCCCTGTAGGAAAGCAATTGTTTTGAAGTCAGTTGTGTAACACTTGCTAATGATTATCTTAAATTAAGAGCATTTAAACAGGTAAGTTTCAATGTATTCATCGCACACTGTACGGACAAAATAAACACTGCTTAATACAATATCTTAACTCATTCTAAATTTGGGCTTCGATGTCAAACCTCCCAACGACATTTGGGCAGTGGCGGGCTTTGCATTTGGTATCTGGGCCATCAGTGGGGACTTAATCCACCTCTTAAAGAAGGAAGTCAACTCAAACATTTTTTTTTCAAGAAAATGTTCGATGCAAGCCCACTAGTTGAAACAAGGCGTTCTGATAGATATTGCGTTTGCGGAATAAAAGTTAATCCACCCATTTTTAGCGATCTCTGGGAGCGGCCATTTTGTCACTTCTGGCGAGTGAAAATGACATCACAACTACGCGGGGCTCAGGTAACGACCAATCACGGCTGACCTGTTTTCTGAAGCTGAGCCGTGATTGGCCATTTTCAAAAGTGACAAAATGGCCGCCCCCTGAGATGGCTAAAAAGGGGTGGATTTTGCTGCTTAACCGATATTCCACAAATGCCACATTAATCAGAATGCCGTGTTTCAAGTAGTAGGCCTCCTGGGAACATATTCTTGAAAAAAAACATGTTGGGGTTGATTTCCGCTTTAATATCGCCAGTATCGATTAGAGAAACCATTCCTACTGAACAAAATGGCAATATAACAGTATCAAACTCACCAGAAATACTGATTATTAAATGTGTTAATGTGGGCAGATGGTTGCAAATGTGTTAGCTAGTTGAACTTTCTTGCTTTTGCCAACCAGTCCCATTGCTAAATTAGTTTAAGTTACGCCAACCGGCACTACTGATCCGAAGGCCCTGGGCTTGACACTGCAACACGCAGAGGCTGAAATCTGATTGGACAGCAAAACCTAACAATCCCATACAAGAAGTGGAATCAGTGTAGCCAAGAAAAATGCTACAAAATGAAGAGACTATTGGGGGTAACTTAATACATTTCCATGAAAAAAATATTCAAATTTAGGTTGTAGATGTATAATATGTGAGCGTTTAGGGCTAATCACAGCAATGATTATTATGCGATGTGCTAGTGGTGAATTGTCTGATGGTGAGCTGATGGCGGGATCACGACTCTGCCGTAATAAATCAACGGCGGCATTCATGGCGCTCCAGGGCAGGAGCCAAAGTGGTGAAACAGGAGCCAGGTGAATAATATAACATTTAGTCTGTCAATGCTGCTTGGAAAGCATCCTCAGCAGCGGCTTATGGAAGTCGTCACAAACAACAATGACTGTCCGGAATTAAAGCGTTTCAAATTAAATTAAAAAGTTTGAAAATAAGATTCAAGCACACATGCAAAATGGACTCCATTTGACTGAAAATCCATGTAATTGAGAGTGAAAAGGGGTGGCGGCTTCAATGAGACGCAGAAAATAGTTAGCAGAACAGAAGGTCCAGTTTCTCCAGTGCCAGTTGACAACACTTCCTATTAATAGTGACAACTGTCCTTGGGTATTTTTACAAAAGGAGATGTGGTGTGTGTGAGCTCTGTACCGTGGAGTCAGACAGAAAGGGATGAGGCTTTCTTGGAGAAGATGAAAAAAAATACAAAAAACGGTTGTGTTACAGGAGCCTCGCACTGCGTGCGGATAGTACGTCACACTTCACCCGTTGACCTACGTCTGGCCTCTCCTCCATCCTTCGGAGTATTCTTGATGTCACTTCTTCCACGAAACTCTGCTTCAGGCAGTCATTTTCTCCACTGCGCGCACACACGTGCACACGCACGTGCACACGCACGCCGGTCTATTTTTAGCACGCCGCGATGTTTGAAGGTAGAGCCGGGTTGACCCTTAGTCTCACCCGAGCTTCAGCCCTTACAAGGTCCCCAGGGTGGACACGGTTGCCAGGCGACCCGCCGTGTTTGCAACTCAGCTGCGGATGTCCAGCACATGACCTGCACCTGCCCTTCATCATCTTCATCATCCATCCTCCTCCATTTGGTCCTCATATCATGTGTTGGAGCTTTGAAAGTACATAGATTCTTATTTTGTTGCGAGGAAACAGTTGATTCATTTGGCTATGTTTCATTACAGTGCTAACCTAGATTGAGATGATGAATGATAAAAAAAAAATCCACTGAGTCAAGTAGTGTCAGGTGACCCACTTTAGACCTTTATAACAGGGCACAAGGGCCACATTTGGTTTTTAAAACGGACAATGGGGATGTAGATTCATTTTTTATTTGACTGTTTTAATTTTTGAATAAATAATTTAACCAATTATTAAATATAAAAAATAAATACACATATACAACTACCTCATTTTGGATCCCATTTATTCCCAGGAGGCTCTGACCATCATTTACATTCAGTCTTTTGAAAAATGATAATTGTGATTATTCCTTTTTGTACTTCTATTTGCCTAGGCTAGGGACATGACTAACATGAAGTAAGACTCAGATGTGAGTGGTAATGAGTGTTGTGTGATGAGTTATGCTGGTAGGCTCCAAGGAGAGTCGAGGAGTAGGAAGGTCGCGGCGATTAGTACAAGACAGCTGCTGGAGACACACTTGACCCACTGGAGGACACGCGAGACCACAGACGGACCCTCAAGTGGACAAATATGGCAGACAATCAGATGTAATGACGCATTTTGTTGCTGGTAAGTGAAAAGTGCTTCTTATGCCCCTGAATCTGTAATGCAAAACACTGATTAGATGTATCTTACATTTGGGAATTAGACCTTTTACTTTTAAATCCAACAAACATATTGATTTACTTACCCATATTCTGGATTATTCTACTTAGTTCCTGTACATGAAAACAGATATCTGTTCTTTCAACGCCTTATGTATGTCAAAAATAGTCTTATTACCTTTTTCAACTGAGTCTTTTATTCACACAAGTATCTGTGTTTCTCCTGCCTGTGATACTTACGCTACCTTTGCTCAAAGGTCAAATGGACAGTTTGCCATCAAGTCGGTAATTGTGTGCCTTTTTCAAAAAAAATGTGGAAATGTACATTCACTACTTAGAAAAAGATAGATTGTACGATTAGGATTACGTTCAATTTCATAATCCAATAAACATTACAGAGGTGTTAACTGATGCAATAAATTGCAAAACTGGCCCCATCATATTGTGAGCTGTTATTTCTTTTAACAATTATATGGCGGTTAAAAATATCAAAATGTTCCAAGAAACGTTGTGTTAAAGGTTATTATCATACTTTGATACTGTAGAAATTTCTTGACAAATTTTGATTAAAAAAACCCCAAAAAAACTACATGCCTTTTTATGTTCCCAGAGTAGTGATCACAAGCCATTTGATTTTACTGCAGGATAAAATGTTATTGTATATGTAAATAAACATGACATTCATAAGATAATGCTTTATTACAACAGAGACTCATCACTCACTGCTTACACAGGCCGGCTTGTACAACAACTTCACACAAGTCCATCAATCATTTGGAAAATAATCGCAATACTGGACAAAAGCGCACAATCTAGAGACATTCGTCAAGACATAAATGATCTTGAACGAACTACAAAATCACTGGAAATAAATGAACATTTTACAATGTCTGTTTTTTTTTTTTTTATGAGCAAATAAGACATGTTTAAAACGTGAAGAGTCCAAAGTTGAGCCATGTCGATCACAGACTAAAAGGTGTGAGGCTTTATCTGACTTTCATTTTGGAGTTGATTCTATTAAAAATGTAAAAATATACATATGTGATATATACATACATTATAAGAGAAGCCCCTTTTAAAATCAGACTCTTTAAAGCTATCAGTGCGCGTTTTCACCAGTTAAGACCCCATTCTCGAAGGACAGCAATATCATTCACCCTACTTTTTTCTAATATCTTATAAAATTGTGCTAACATGGAATCAGATGTGCTGTTATTAGAAGCAAATATCTACACAAAAATTATTGTTTAACAAGAGTACAGAAATACACTTTAAGACGCTCGATCCACTCTGACTGATTATCTGATCAACTAAACTGATTGTCAGGTGAGTGGGTGTAGCAGCAGGCACACGCGCGCATGCGCACGCACGCACGCACGCACGCACACACAAATTCAACAGTCCAGTTGTCGTTCATGGTTAGTAGTACATTACAATTAGATCATTTGTGGAATATCTTTTCATGGATAGTAATGAAGAGACTAATATGACTTTCATAACATGGAATTTCTCTTCTCTTTAAAAAAAAGAGGGTCTTTATGATGCTTGTGGGAATCATTGCAACACAAATGCTGTTGTAGTTGGAGTAGTAGTTGTGCGTCAGGCGAACTGAAGGCCCTATAGGTTGCTGAACAGTTCATTTTTCTTGGTCCAGTCCATGGCCGGGGCTCTCTTATTGGAGCGTTTCTGATGGGCCAGCTCCTTCACCTGCTGCAGGCTCATGTTCAGGGCCGGGATGGCCTCCGTCGCCACACCCTGCAGAGGGAGAGAGCCAGACAATTCATTCACAGTTCATTCATCCAAAATGCAGCTAAAAAAAAAATGGACTACTGTAAAATCCTGTGAATGATGAATAAAAATACATTTTTGACTCATCCAATGTTCATTCGTTCATGGTCAAGTTTAACAAGATAACATGTGAAGAAAATATGTGGAGAGGGGTGGCGTTAGGTGTTGGGGGCGTGGTTCGCCGCCTCACAAGACCGCCACTGCCTCGGCGATGTACTGTGACATACCTCAGGTGGGGTGCTTGCGGTTGGGGTTGTGAGTGAGGCGTTGGATGAGGCATTGGATGGAGAAGGGCTGACCGACATGTTGGAGTCCCTCTGAGCCCCTCTGCCATTCACCTGGCAACACAAATAGTGACATTAAAAGTATTGAGAGCACAGTCCAGGGAAAAAAACATTAACTGCAATGTGCATGTACTTTTCTGTTGAACAATATATATAATATTTCATTGGTTTCTTTTGTATTCTATTCAGTGATTGCTTTTGCCAAGCCACAGTGGAGTACCAAAAACTACCACAAAGAGGCAGCCTTGTGTTTGTGGCAGCTTGAGGGGCTGTGAAGTGGCTGTCAACTTTTTTGAAATAATGACTCTATTAAAAGACATTCATAAAAAATGACAACACACTGAATATACAGGCATTATGAATGACTTTGTGGAAATGTGCAGAACGGATGGATGTGTGTGGGACTTACTAATCACTGAAATTGTAACTGTCTGTAATTTAAACCATCTGTGAGCTTGAATCGGAATTCATTAGGGGAAAATATCAGTAAAATTCACGAAAGCAGAAAACCACCGTGACATGTGCTTCCTGTGAGGATTTAATGTTCAAAAAGTCACATGTTTCCGTCCTTTTACGGCACTCATTACCCCAAATGAGCTGATGTGACGACTTTGGGGAGGACTTTGCATTGCAGCACAGAACAACACGCCACTAAACATGAGCTTGTAAAAGATGTCCAACTCCAAGAATTTTTAACCCAAACCACCACCCGTCTAAAGTCGACACAGTCCACCTGACACATGACCTTGGTCAACACCACTCGCCTTGTTAATCAGTGTGGGTTATGTAACGATAGAGGACCGGCAATGCTGAACATACATTTCCAAACATATCTTGGTTAATATGGTCGCTCGCTAGCTCATTTAGTTTTCCGTTGACTTGTTGAAGAATGCAGACTAGGCTTCAATATTTGCATGGGATTTAACATTAACAGTATTCCTACAAAGTTACTTTTTTTTTTTTTTTTTTTCATTTCGGAACATGTTACCAAACGGGATTCCTCTCTAATGTCATTTTTAATAGACAGCATATAGGGCGGAGCCTTCTCCACACCGCAGACAATCACAGGAAAAGTGCGTTCAGTCCAAGTGGAACTTAGTGATTAATAACTCATCAGCACGTCACTTCTCCGTGGTCGCGGAGCACACATGAAAGAAACTTTGACCTCGTCCCAAAGGAATGATATTCCATCATGCTTTGCAAGCCTCACCTTCTCATCCAGTCCTCCATTGACACCAGGCTCGGGTAATGGACCTGTCGGCATAAAAAAAAAACAAACAAAAAAAACATGATCTCTCAGTGATGTTTACTAGATTGGGATACTTTCACTTCCAGAGAGCAGAGAGCTCCGTTTGCCTTTTGCACCACCGCCGGCTACTCTATTACATTGCACAGGTATGACCGCATCATCTATTATTCACACGTGGCTCATCTTCAATGAGATGTTCACTGTTGAGCTCCTCTATAGCTAAAGTGAACCAAAGTCCTTCTAAATGTCACACAACATCTTTTTCTACCATGGAGCTTGTATTTCTGATACAAAACATCCAAAATTTCAGCCATCCCTTACCTTCCATCCTTCAGGTCCCTTTACACGGCTGGTGATGGCCTTTTAGAGGATTTAATAGCTAGTCCTTCGGTATTAATCTGTGCCTTGAGTCCTCCTTGTTTATGTACGCTAGGTGTGTGTGTGCTGGATTATTATGTCGGTGTGTGCGCCTTGTCTTAGAAAGGAGCCTCTCCATGTCCTCACGCAGCTCCAGGCTGAGGGGCCACTCGGAGTGAACTCCTTGGAAACCAAACAATGGTGCAGGCTGGCCAGTGTGTGTGTGTGTGCGTGTGTGAGGGCAGTGGAGTTAAGAGTCAGCGTAGGCAGGTGCCCTCTAAGTAGGCAGCGTGCGAAAAACCGCCGGTTACCCGGGAAACGCCTCACTCCAATATCTTCCCCTGCAGTGCATTTGGAGCTTTAATGAAAGACGGGGAGAGTGCCCGTCATGGAAAGACTCCCGAAGTTTATGAAACATTTGCACAAGCGTTGGGTGACGGCACTCGTGGTTCTCACCGGGCCCGTAATGCGGCGCCAACCAGCTCATCCACTGCTTATTACTTAGGGGGCCGCGATGAGAGAATGTCCAGTATCTTTTAAATAAATGTTTTCTCGATTGAGTGCATTTCTTTCTTTTTCTCACGGGTTGCCATGCCGACGACTGGGAGCACCATGACTACATGAGGAGTGTCTTGGAGTTGAAGTTGCACAATTTGGACACACACAACCATGCGCACACGTGACTGTGCTGGGGCTCCCCCTAGGGGCCTTGGCAGGAAGAAATCAACTGAAGTACGGACATTTGAAAAAAAAAAAAAACAAGCATCTCTACTACACCTTTGACCTCTCTGGGTAAAAAGTAACTGAGTACAATACTATCTACATTTTAAAACCCAAATAGAGTCATGTCTGATCTTAAATTTATCAAACACAAAGGGGGTCAAGAAATTTAGTAATGGGAGGGAACAAATACTTGTACTTGTACTTATGTACTTAATTTTTCAGGTATTTGTACTTTATTTGGGTAATTATGTACCTGGCAACGTTTTGCATTTACTCCCTACATTTAATAACAGAATCAAGTACTTTCTACTCCTAACTTTGGCAAAATGGTCTAATTTGTAGTTTCAATCTCTTTGGATAACAACACAAACATAATAGTGAGAGCCAAAGTGGAAAAAAAAAAGAACAGTGGCAGTAGCATCATGAACATTCTTGACTTGAGGTAAGCTAGTCCCCATCCACGGCCTTAATTAAAATAATTTTTCGAAGCTGTCAGCTACAAGAATTATTCTTGGACGTTTTGCTGTGCCATCTGAAAAATCAGCAGCTTCTGGTGTTCAAATATTTTGTCTAACCAGGGTGTTTTTTTTTTTTTCGTTATTATCATATCATCACGCTTTTTGGTAACATACTGTTCTGCTCATGCAGAACCTTTTGCCAGTTCAGTCCTGCTTATCGTGTCCGAATCTAGCTTGCAGCAAAGCTGTGCACTCTGATGTCTTTCTTCTTCTCAGTGGGAGCACTGTGCAAGTTGACAAAAGTGGGGACTGGGGAAACTACTTTGCATGCAGAGTATTCCCCCCCCCCCCCCCCCCCCGCCAGTTGTGCCAATTGATCAAAACCGATATTGTAAATAAGTGACAAAAATCTACTTTTAACTTTTTGCACTGAAGTACTCTTCAGTCTGTATTTTTTAAAAACTTTTGGGTTGACTTCCACTTTAAGGAGTTAAATCAGCACTTCTGCTTTTACAAGAGTACTACTGAATTAAAAAGTACTTTTGCTAAATCTGAGGAAATCACTGCGCTGTCTGTGATTCTTGGCAGAAGAAGACGAAGAAAGAAATATGAGCTGGATAAAGAGAGAGGAAAAATGAGAGAGTGTGACAGCAGCTTTTAGGAGCCACCCGGAGGCAAAGTCCTGCTTTTTTAATGCCTTCAACCTCGTTGACAACACAAGGGTGTCTCCTGACAATAAACGTTGCGGCGGAACATTCAAAGATAAATGCAGTCACTTGCTGACTTAGTAAAAAAATAACTGCCGTCAGATTGATGGTGCAATTCTGTGCTAGGGGCGTGTCCTCTCACCGGTCAAGTGGTCCAAGGTGGGCACCACTCGGCACCTGCTGAAGAAGGCATCCGCGTCGGGGTCAACCACGAGCAGGCGGGCCTCGTCCCCGCCGGCTTTAATGGTCGCTACCACCTC